>NW_028227270.1:23791419-24256419 GCF_978045245.1 Mus caroli | reverse complement strand
TGGGGTAGGTAGGAGCTGCATTGGGTCCTGATGTCATTGGGTATTAAACTGGACCAGGCAGCAGAGTATTGAGAAACAGCCAGCATGAAGGGAAGGTGCAACACTGCCACCCCTATCCTACCCCAAGCTTCAACTTCTGGGTATTGGTTCTTCCTGGGAGCTGTGTTGAGTTCTTGCAAGTTTGCTTGTTAACATATCCACAGGAAGGCCCCACAGCATGGTCTAATGGTGATTGCTCCAGCTTGCTCAAGTACTACAGCCTCTCATTTCACCATGTGCTGCAGATGAACCATTTAGCTGACCTTCTCTTGCCATCCCTGCTGATCTGCCTCTTGTGGAGATCTCACATGTCAGTCGCTTGAAATATTCTGGAAGATCAGCATAGTCATTTCCATAGGAGATGACCTTTATCCCCTTGTCCAACATGTTTTCTCGAAGCTTCTTGAATTCATCTACGTCTCCTCTCTGAACCAACATGAAATGTTCTAGGTCAGATTTATGCTTGACAGCCTCTAGGAACAGGGCCTGGAAAGTGGTGTCGTCCACTGTCCAGCCACAACCCAAGAAAAGAAATGACTTGTTTTTATAGAGTTTCTGAATCTCTCTCATAACTTCAGTGTTCCTGAGCACATTCTGATATCCAGCTGGGTGGAGGACAATGCCACTAGGATTGGTGTAGACCTCATGGATGTGTAGCACACTTAGCTTCTGCTTCTCCTGAGCCCACTCCAGGACCTTTTTCTCATCAGTAAGGTCAAGGGATTCAAGCTGTTTTCCCTGGTCAGCTGCATAGAGTTCTAGGAGATTATCAAAATTTGTAGTTAATACTAGGGCTCCATTTTCCATCAGATGGAGAACAGACTGAAGGAGCTGTTTTCCAGAATCTTCCATCTTTGATTCTAGGTCATCAAATACTTCATATAAACAGTCTTTGAAAAATGTGGATCGAACATTACTGGTATGAGGGGAGAGTTTCTGAATGAGGTCATGGGCGACATGGACGAGGTTCTTGTCTTCATGGAGACACTTCTGAAACTTTTTGCTTTCCTCGTCTTCTAAAAGATCAAAATCAATAGCAGCATCCAGTAAGGCCTGGATTAAGCCCTTCCAGGATTTCAGGGCTGGGACCTGCGGTGCAACCGCAGCACTGATGCCTGTCCCAATCACCAGCACAAGTTTCGAGGCTTTTTGGTTTTCAGACTTGGAAGCAGCTTCCTGGGCTTTTTGGTGGGGGGTTCGCCATCATTGAAGAATCCAAAAATCTTGTTTATGTCAGAGGCCTGGCTCCCTGTAGAAGCCATCCAGTTTAGTCTATAGTCCAACTCCCCAATGATCCACTTTACTCTTTTCAAACATTATGCAACGTTAATTGGGGCTGAGAAAGGTTTCAAGTACCAAAGTTCTCTTGTCCTTGCTGCCTGAGAGCAGACCACCCACACGAGTCTCAGTCCCTTTGACCGTGGCTAGCCAGAATCAAAGAAAGAACAAGAGGTTTGCCATGAGTTGGTGCAGCACAGAGCACCAAGTGTAGGATTTCCAGAGAGACAACATTTCATTGAGGGTCAAACAATCTCGAAACAATTTCTCAGCCTTTACTGACTAACTCAGACAGAGCAAAGATTTTGCCGAGACATTTCACTTACAGCCAGACACAAAGGCTTTACGATACATGTCACTGCAGTTTTGGCCTCTTTTTTGTGACTTATTTTGACAAACGGTCAAATGCTTGTGTAGTATCATTTTAAACATCGCATAGTGACTCCTTTTGCATATATACTGACATTCTTTAGATTGTTTTCATTTAAACTTGCTATTTGAAATGTAACATTTTTACTTTTTAAAAAAGGATACATTTATCATTTTATATGAATGATTGTTTGGCCCATGTATCTGTACTGTGTGAGTGCCAGTGCCTGTGGAGGCCAGAGAGGGCATTGAATCCCCTGGAATTGGAGTTACAGATGGTTGTGAGCTATCATATGGCTTCTGGGAACCAAACTCAGGTCCTCTGGAAGAGCAGCAAATGCTCTTAACCACAAAGCCATCTTTCCAGCCTCAAGATTGTCCTGTGACTGAGACGACTGTTCACTCTGAGGCACCTTGGTCATGTCTCTGGAGCAAAGGTCATGCTCCTCACTGAGTACTGGGACATCTTTCTTTCCTCTGCTCTTTTTGCCATTTGAGATTTCTAGGACATTGTTAAATGTGTTTTGCAGCTTCCAAGCAATACTTTGAAAAGTATCCAGGAGATCATGAACTTCTTTGGGAAGTTGAAGGTGTGGGTCACTGGCATCAGCGAATACCAGTCACCCGAGCATTGCAGAGAGAGGCTATTAAAGTTACAGGTAAGACTGTAGAATATGGGACACTTTTAAAAACAGCACCCAATGGTGGTCATGTCTTATATACCTCAGGGCAGTGTTGTGATCTTTCTGGTTGCAGACTGTCTTAATTAGGGTTTTACTCTTGTGAACAGACACCATGACCAAGGCAAGTCTTACAAAGGACAACATTTAATTGAGGCTGGTTTGTAGGTTCAGAGGTTCAGTCCATTGTCATCAAGGTGGGAACATGGCAGCATCTAGGCAGGTATGGTTCAGGCAGAGCTGAGAGTTCTACATCTTCTGAAGGCTGCTAGTAGGGGACTCACTACCAGGCAGCTAGGATGAGTCTTAAAGCCCACACCCACAGTGACATACCCACTCCAACAGGGCCACATCTACTCCAACAAGGCCACACCTTCTAATAGTGCTGCTCTCTGGGCTGAGCATATACAAACCATCACACAGACCCTCTTTTAAAATTTGGAATTTTTATTGTGCTTTTGCTTTTGAGTCACTAATAAAAAAGAGGCGTAGAGGGGGCTGGAGCAATGTCTCAGCAGTTGAGAGCAGTTGTAGCTCTCGTAAAGGACTGGGTTCAATTGCCAGTATCCATGTGGTGGCTTACAACCATCTCTATAACTCCAGTTCCATGGGATCTGACACCTTCTGACCTCCTTGGCCACCAGGTACACGTTATACCTACATATATACTGGAAAAATATTCATACATTAAATGCGTCTGAAAGGTAAAAGTACAACACAAAAGACAATGCCAGGCGTGGTGCACGCCTTTCATCCCAGCACTTTAGGCAGAGGCAGGTGGAGCTCTTTGTTCTAGGCCAGTCTGGTTTACAGAGTGAGTTCCAGAATAGCCGGGATGACACAGAAATCCTGTCTGAAAAAATAAAAACAAAACAAAACAAAACAAACAAACAAACAAAAACTCAAATAGCAATGACAAGAACAAAACCTGACCTAGACTAGCCCAACCAAGTAAGGATCGGGAGTAAAAATAATATATTAATAAAGAAGCATGGATTAGGCTTTGGATCAATGGATTAGTGACACGGTATTATAAAGGAGACATACCTAAAACTCAAATAGTATTAATATAAAAAACATGATTGGTTCATAATTAAAAATTTTTTCTTCATGTAGATGTTTCTCAATATGAAGCCACAAGACCTGTGTCTGGAGAATATGGTCTTGCTGCTGTGCCAGGATATGAACCTGGAATGGACGACACTCAGTCTAGTGAGCTGCAGGTACGTCTTTGACCCTCATAGGAAACTGTCGTGTTTTGTGTCATTTGTGTTTGTTGCTTGTTTCGAGTATGGTGAGCACTAAGCGTGGCATCCTATGTGCTCTGGGCAAGGGTTTTACCACTAAAGCCCATCCCCAGCCCGCCCGGTGCTCTTTAGTCTGCCGTGGGTCTCAGCATGTTACTCAGGTAGGCCTGTATTCTAGCCTAGTTTGAACTTGAAAACACCCTGCCGTAGCCTCATGAATAGCTCAGACTGGAAGCTTCTGTACCCACCGTTTCAGACATTTATTACATAAGCTTAGGTAATTTTAACTGCATTCATTTTCTTGGTGGCTCTGTCAATTGATTATTAAAGATTTAGTGCTTTTTGAAAAATATTTGTAATGATGTTTACAGTATTACAAGCTAATTAAAACTAATTTAGGATACATACATATGTATTGTTTATTATTGAGACAGTGTCTCATTAAGTTGCTGTGGCTGGCCTAAAATTCACAAAGTCTCATCTGCCTCTTCCTCCTGAGTTCTCAGACTCAGTGTGGCACCATGCCTGGCAAGCATAAACTATATATTCTGCCATTTTAAAGTTCATATTCTTACTATAATGTTTTAGTAAAAAATGTGACATTTATTATGTACATTATTTAATGATTGGATTGGGATCATTTGTACCTCAAACATTTACTGTTTTTTTAATTGGCATCTTCAAATTTACATAGTTCTACAAGTATTCTGAAATACAGGATAAATTTTTTTCAGCTTTAAATAGATCTTTTGATACCATGTTATAATTCAGTGAGTGTGGAATGGATAAATTGAGTGTTTGGAGTTTTGTAATGGAGTAGGTATCAGAGCAAGAAGTGGACATTCAAAGGTATGGTTCTTGTATACATGAGAGAACTAGATGATCCATTGTTAAAGCAATGGCTATACTTCAGGATAATAATTGTCTTAGTTATTATAGCGTAGCACAAGGATGACGTGAAGGGTAGGTGGGAAGTCTGAAAACGTTATCAGGGCATTTTAGCAGGTAAAGGAGATGTATGCTTATTATGAAAGAGATTAACTATTAAATGCTTTTTCGTTTGTATTCTGTACAGTGGTAAGATATTGATTAAGCAAGGGAGTCAGTCATACAGCTTGTGACTGGGAAGCAATCTTTTTTTTTTTTTAAGATTTATTTATTATATGTAAGAACACTGTAGCTGTCTTCAGACACTCCATAAGAGGGCATCAGATCTCATTATGGATGGTTGTGAGCCACCAAGTGGTTGCTGGGATTTGAACTCAGAGCCTTCAGAAGGAAGAGCTCTTAACCGCTGAGCCGTCTCTCCAGTCCTGAAGCATTCTTTTACTGGGTGTAAGGGCTTAGGTAGTAGATAGGATGGTAGTTAAAGGGAATACTTGGCCAGTGAAGAAGCTGTTGGGATTGTTCAGATTAAGATAATAAAATAAAGCCTTGGCTATAGCAATAGTAATGAGACAGGGAGCCTTCGTTCAAAATCAGCAAGCTTTGTGATTGGTTGAATGAGATTTAGGACTATCTCATTTCTGTTCCATAGGCTTTAACTGGAATGACTGTAATTGTTGCCATCAATGTAGAGAAAAAATTGGGGGAATTTATCTTGATGGGTTTAATGTGAAGTCAGATGAACCCTCTGTTGGGAGACCCTTGCTTTGGAAATCAGGCTACATGTTGAGGAACTTTAGTCGTGTGTTTAGTTCCTCAGCAGTAGAGATCTAAGCGAAGGTCATATGAAAACAACACAAACAGCAACCTCAACAACAGCCCTCACCCAGCAGAGCAGAAGGCTGTAGACATTTCAGATCCTTTGCTGAATTCTTAGGCTTATAACGAACCAAGGGCTATAATATAATCTTTTAATTTCGAAGGTAGATTTCTTAACAAAACGTACTATTGGAATACAATTAAATATTGTTCTTTGAAACTATGAATGAAAGAGGTCCATAGTGAGAAAGAATAGTTTAAAACATTAGATTTTAATCTTTATCTCTATTTTAGATCCATTCCCTAAAAGATGCCTTTGCTAGCACTTCTGAAGGTAAGAAATCAGCTGAAATCACTTCTTGTAGTAAGTGTTCTAGCCTGGGCTCTCCTCCCAACTCCACTGCCTCGGATTTCACTGTGAGAACACGGAGGGTGCTGGTGAGCACCGCATCTGTACTTGTAGCACGGGGATCATAATATCCACATCATTTCCCAACATCAGCAAGAGAGAACATGGAGGAGAGTGTAGACACAGTGACCGCCGTGATGACGTAGGGATATGTGCAGTGGACATCAGCCATTATTTTATAATGAAAACAAGTGCTGACGCTGCTCTTCTTAGCTGACCTGCAGGAAGGAGCAACACTGTAACGGGGCTGTGGGCTGCCATGCTGCAGATCTAGCATTGCTGTGTTGCTGTGTGTGTTCCTAGATAGTCCTTCTCATCCAGACTCAAACGCGGTTTCCCTGCTTTCCCCTCAGGTCCAGGGAAGACTCCTGTTTCCACGCGTACTCGGAGCAGCCATCTAAAGCGACCAAAGATTGGGAAGCGTTTTCAGGATTCTGAGTTTAGTAGTTCTCAAGGTGAAGATGAAAACTCTGCCAAGACTTCACCTACGGCTTCAGTAAACAAGTGAGGAACTCATGCTTTTCACTCCCACTGTGTCGTGTGTTGTTGCTTCTATACTGTGGGAATCTAGTCCTGAAGGCAGAGCTGCTGTATGTGGGCCAGCAGGCATCCTTGCAAGGGTTTGCATCTAGCTTCTGCTACAAGATGACCCGTCAGGCTTCCCAGGGCTGTCACCATCTGAACAGTGTTGTACAGAGTAACCTTAGTGAGTAAGAGGTTGGAATAAACTCACCCATGGCATCTTCCATTGTGCAAATCCAGAGTATTCTAGTCATCATGTCTCTCAACAGATTCATTACCATCACTTTTGAATTTGATAGGATAGGTTTTAGTAATGTTGAAGCTTAGATTCATTACCATCACTTTTGAATTTGATAGGATAGGTTTTAGTAATGTTGAAGCTTAACATCTGTTTTTTTAAAATTCAGATACTTTTTTTTTTTTTTTTTTTTTTTGGTTTTTTTGAGACAGGGTTTCTCTGTGTAGTCCTGGCTGTCCTGGAACTCACTCTGTAGACCAGGCTGGCCTCGAACTCAGAAATCCACCTGCCTCTGCCTCCCAAGTGCTGGGATTGAAGGCATACGCCACCATGCCCGGCCTAAAATTCAGATACTTTATAATTAATCCACTTTACCTAGGCTACTGAATATAATAAATAAGTTAGTGATAACCATAAATATACAGTCAGTTCTTCCAGAGACTTGGCCATTAACAGAATCACCAACCAGAACTCTTGGTAAACATGTCACCTTTAGATCAGCCATGGAGACTCAGTCCTGCAGTCCCAGGCATGGAGGCTGAGATTGCTGAGAGTCTGAGGCTCATTTGCTCCATGTGGCGAATCCTGTCTGAAAAGGGAGAAATAACAAACTGTCTTTGAATTTATTTTTCAGTTTTTGAAGGAGGACTTCATATGGTGTGAAAGTTGTTAAATGGCCATTTCCTTCTGCCTCTGCGTCCTGAGGACCAGGGTTAAAGGCATGTGCCATAATCCCTAGCTTATACAGCACAAGGGGATGGAGCCCAGGACTTTACAAGCTCTCTGCTGAGCCATCTCCACAGCCCTTTGTTGGCTTCTGATAGCAACTAAGATTATATATATATTTTTTAAAGATTTATTAATTATTATATGTAAGTATAATAAGTGAAGACATTGTAGCTGTCTTCAGACGCACCAGAAGAGGGCATCAAATCTCATTACGGATGGTTGTGAGCCACCATGTGGTTGCTGGGATTTGAACTCAGGAACTCAGGACCTTCAGAAGAACAGTCAGTGCTCTTACCGCTGAGCCATCTCTGCCGCCCCCCCCCCCTTTTTTTTTTTTTTTTTTTTTTTTTTTTTGGTTTTTTGAGACAGGGTTTCTCTGTATAGCCCTGGCTGTCCTGGAACTCATTAGACCAGGCTGGCCTCGACTCCCAAGTGCTGGGATTAAAGGCGTGTGCCATCACCACCACTGCCCGGCAAGATTTTATATTTTATAATAAAATTAGACTTGTTTCCTTCCTACCATTCAATTCAATTATTTAGCTAATATATGACTTTGTCATTTTAGATGTCAAATTATTTACTCAAAAAAAAATCTTAATTATGTAAATAATTTTAGATGGAGATAATTAGATGGTACATGATAATAAAATATTTATATTAAAGATAAATATAAGTAAAATGTGTGAAGAATAAAATGTTTAGATAACTATTCAATATTCTCACAGGCAGTTACTTAATGATTGTATATTTGTGATTTTTTTTAAGATTTGTGTGTGTGTGTGTGTTCCTGTGAGCACAGATGTACTGTATGTCTTCTCTCACTGTCCACATGTTCCTTTGGGGTCAGGGTTTCAAACATAAGTACAACTTTGTAAGCAGAGTTAAGAGAGATGTCGTAGCTACAAGGTCTTCCAGCGCTGCTCTGTAGGCTCAATCTAGTCTGCCATTTGTTTGTTTTTGTTTATTGAACCCAGAGCCCCACACGTGTACTTTCTTCCCAAGACAGGGTTTCTCTGTGTAGCTCTGGAACTCACTGTATAGTGAGGCCTTAAATTCACAGAGAGCCAATGCCTCTGTCTCCCTGGGGCTGGGATTAACCAGTGCACCCCACCCCACCTCCAACACTTGTGTGTGCACACAACTGTATTTACATCTTTCTACCCCATCCTCTCCTCTCCAACTCCTGTGTCCTTCTCCAACTCTCTCTCTAATTTATAACCTATGGGGATCATCGTCATTTAAAACACCAGGTTCTACTCCCTGATCACCATTGTCTTGTGGCCAGATCAAAATGTGAAGTGCATTTAATCTATCTTCAGAAGTCACAGTAAGGGCTGGAAAGATGTCTCCGAGGTTAAGAGCACTGACTGCTCTTCCAGAGGTTCTGAGTTCAACTCCCAGCAACCATATGGTGGCTCACAACCATCTGTAATGGCATCCAATGCCCTCTTCTGGGGTGTCTGAAAACAGCAACAGCATACTCACATGTATAAAGTAAATAAATCTTTAAAAAAAAAAAAGTCACTGTAAATTTTCAGTCTCAATTCTTTAAAAGTCCAAAGTTCAAAGACACTCTGAGATGCAGGGCACTTGTAACATATAAAATTAAAAATCAAAAAACAAATTACTTAGTTCAACATACAGACCCAGAACATGTGTTGAAGGAGGAAATGGGTTATAGTGAGGAAATACTGGGCTAAAGCTAGACGAAACCATCCGAGAAAACTCAAGTCCTGTAGCTCTTTCTGTCGCATGGTGTTCTTTTCTCTCTACACTGTATACTTTGTGTTTCTTTCTCCTCACTTGTACTTTTTCATTGTCAACCTGCATGTGAGTGATAGTTAGCAATGGCACTGCAGAGTGGTTGGTTATCTGTGATTTCCAGGCAGTTTAGGCTGCCTTGAAGTCTCCTCTGCTGAAGAAATTGTTCCGTTATTTTTCAGTTTTGTCTCGGGCAAGTTCTTAGGACTGGAGCGGGATATCACTGGAATGATATCTAGCCAGATTGCTGCTACTCCCTTCCACCCCCCAGGTTTCTCCATTTGGGTCTCCACAGCCCACATTGTTTTCTGTACTACTGTCTTTTAAGCTCCGACTAGGATGGCTGGTTAGGCTCTGCTTACAGCATTCAACCTTTTTCCTAATCTAAAGTCCCAAAGTCTTCCATATTTCTACAAAACCAAAACCAAAAATGTCTTATCACACAATAGCTCAACCCAGTACCATGTACCTAGTTCCTTTCCGGTTGCTCTGATCAAAGACCATGGCAGACTCAACTTAATGGAAGGGTTCGTTCGGAGGTTAAAGTTGCAGAGGGATAGAAGTCCATCTCCATAATGGTAGAGAGTATAGCAGGAGGCAGGAAAGCATAGCTCTGCATCAGCAGCTGAGCTCATCATGAACCACAAGCAGGAAGCCGAGAGCACACTGGGAGCCTAATCGTTCCCGAACAGTCCTGCCAGCTAGGCACTGAGAATCCAACCGAGGCGCCCAGGGGAGCCTTCAGCTTTCAAACCACCCCAGTATGTATTGTCTACTTCCATCCTTTCACTTAATCTCATGCTTCTTTACAGCTGAAGAGAATCCATGGACACGCTTACGTTCTCACTATCCATTCATCAGCTGGAGAACACTGGGGTTGTTTCCATTTCCTAGCTATTGCAAATAAAGTGGCAGTGAACAAGGTTGAGCAGTTATCTACAAAGTACATCAAGTCCTTTGAGCATATGTCAAATAATTAGTGTCTATGATTATAGATAGTACTTGTAATTTTACACTAACAGTGCTGGAAATAAAATGGTCATTTCAGTAGAATAGATGAAAGGTCTAGTTTAAATAGAGAAGGTTTTTAATTAATTAGGCAAGAAAAAGGATAAATTTATCAGGATGAAAAGATTAGTTTTGTACCTTCAGGATCTAAAGTTGATGGAATAACATTTATTGGTTCTAAAATGTTAGTTTGTTAAGAAGGGATTTTAGTATACTGAGGCCAGAGGATTGTGAATCCCAAGAAAGGCTGGGTAATCATAGTAATACCTTCTTCAAAATAAAGGGCTGGGAGTGTATAGTTCTTGCTTGACTATACCAGAGTTCCTGATTTCATCAATTATACTGTCCCAAAAAATGGATCCTTGAAATTTTATCTTGAGCCATAATAAGAAAAAACAAGGATGGTTTTGGCTTGTTCTCTAGAACAGAGTATGCTGCACGAACATCAGAGAGCTCAGAAGAATTCCTTGAAGAAGAGCCTGAGCAGAGAGTGATTGAATTTGAGGATGAAAGCAGTGATAAAGATGCACAACCTGCTCTGGAAACTCAGCCACGCCTGCAGAAACAGGATGGGGACAAGGTATGATGGCACTCGTTCACTAGAAACTACTGGGAGTCAGCTAGAAGATGCATCCTTAACTGTACACTGCTGGAGAAACAAGACCACTGTTTACACGTTGTGGTTGCTGGTTGAGAACATTTGCACATTGACTGGGATTTACGTAGCTCAGGCAAAAAGTAAGATTGCTCAGTGCATTTTAAATACACTGATAGGTGGAATTGAATGCACTTAACAAGTACAGGTGTTGAAGCCAATTAGGGTCCAGGCAATCTTAACTTTTGTTAGAAGGATAGAAATTAGTTATTTGGATTTTTTTTTCTAACTACAACAGATTTTCTAAATCCCTCAAAAGATAAGTAGTTACAAAACAAAATAGTACCCAAAAGAAATAGATAAATCTTCTGTATCTAAGGAAACTAATTAATCAAGCCTCATACTTGACCTCTACATGTTTATTACCCTACCCTCCTCCTCCTCCTCTTTACCCATCTGTCTTTCCTTTTGATATCTTTAGTCCTTTGCTTATGTATTCCTGGTCCCTTGTTTGATAGGCACCTGAGTTTCTTGAATACTACTACTACTTCTTCATTGCTACTTTTTAATGTGTATGGGTGTGTTCCCTTTGTATGTCTGTGCACCAGGTATGTACCTGCTGCCTTTGAAGGTCAAGAGAGAGGCCAGGCGTGGTGGTGTATACCTTTAATTCCAGCACTTTGGAGGCATCTCTGAATTTTGAGGCCAGCCTAGTCTACGCAGTGAGTTCCAGTACAGCCAGGACTACGTAAGAGAGATACTGTCTCAAAAAATGAAAAAACAAAATAGAGAGCATGGGGTTCCGTGGAACTGGAGTCACAGACAGTTGTCAGTCATTTTGTGGTGCTGCTAATTGAATCTGGGTCCTCTGGAACAGCACTTCTGCCATTTTCCTTAAGTCAGCGTAGTTTAGCTTTTGCTCCCTCTACCTTACTAAACTTTAATTTAAAATGCCATCTTTTCTCTTAGGAAACGGGAAAATAAAACAACATACTTTTGAGGGGGGAAAATGTCTAAATATTTATAGTTTTCCTCCCCCTTTATAATATAATGTAGTATATTGTGAGACAGTACACACCACGTAACCTGTCTCATGCAGGAAGACATTGAGCGTATGCCGTAACAGCTCCTCCGTGCGAGTGCCACTGTGATTCCAGTGGATTCTGGGGTATCTGACTACTTTACCCTACCCAAGGTTCTTTAGTTTTGTGGCAGTAGATACGTGTCCATGTGTCTGTATATATTTGACTCATGGTTTTTCCTCCTCTTCCTCCTCCTCCTCCTTTTTCTTTTTCTTTTTTTTTTCTTCTTCCCCTTTTTCTTTTTTTTCCCCCCTTTGAGACAGGGTTTCTTTGTGTAGCCCTGGCTGTCCTGGAATTCACTCTGTAGACCAGGCTGGCCTCTGCCTCCCGAGTGCTGGGATTAAAGGCATGTGCCACCACACCCGGCGGTTTTTCCTTCTTAATGTGTACATTCTGGGGAGCTCAGCATTTTGCGTTTTGCTCTTTGGTTCCTTGCCTCTATTGTTGTGTGGGTGCAGGGGTGCGTATGCTCATTAGAACTGTCATTAGAAATTAGAAATAGTCAACATTAAATAGATGTAAATTGATAAATATTGGAAGAAAGTCTCAGAAATTGGAAGGTTTGTGCCATTAGTTCGGTTTTCTGTACTTTAATAATATGAGGCAAAGAATTGATTTTTTTGGATTGACTGATAAGAGCCAGGTGAGAATGGAGATTTTGTTTTCTCAGCAAAAAGCAAGTAGCCTTGGATTTTATAAGACTGGTAGGTAGCACGCCGCTCTCTGGCACAGTAAGCTATCTAAGCAGAGCCCTGACCGACATCCCAGGTGCTGAGCAGCGGCATGGTTTCATGGAGCTGGTATCAAGTCTCACTGTGCTCTGTTACGTCTTTCCTGAAAAGCTCATTCTGAGACTGTCCTTTAGGAAGGACTAGATAGAAGGAGAAGGATCTTTTTACTGAATCTTAGACCCACATTGTGCAACCAACCCTTGGCCATCCCTGTCATCAGAGAACAGTAGGAGTGTCTCTTCCTTAGATTCTTTACTGCTCTGACACTGAAGGTCCCCCACCCCTATCCCCACCCCCGACCCCGAGGAAATCAGTTTTAACTGATACTTCATATTGTTTTAAATGTATTGTTGGTGGGTGATAAGTAGGGACTGAGAACGGACTTCTCTTGAACGATCAGTTATAATCAAATCCTGTCTTTCCTTCTTGGTGTAGGACTCTGTGTTAGAGCCAGTGAATGGTGAGGTAATGGATGCTGCCCTCAAGCCCTCTCTTACAACTGAAGATGAGGACTCCACCAGTGAGGGTCTTGAAGAAGAGTTAAAGGTTCCACCTTTTAATTCCAGCAGAGAACCTGGGAGTCCTGTTCCACTGGTAGCAGAGTCTTCAAAAGTGCCCGAGGCCACATTAGAGAAGGTATGGCAGGTATTACCTCACTTTTCATAGTAGGTAGAGGGTAGAGAATTGAGAATCTTTACCCTCGCATGTCATCCTTTAGGAACATTGTTTTTTCAGACATAAGTTTTTATATTTGCCTTTCAAGCTTCATTCAGTTGCACTCCAGCCATATTGTAACTACTTTATGGTTGTAATAGAATGAGCTCTCTTTTGCAGACTTAGGGAAATGATTAGGAAAATAAAAACAAACACATGGTTTACCAAACATTTGAGTACTTGTGTGCACTGGCTATGACTGCTACAGTCATTTTTTTTTTTCAGTTGAGTAGAAAGGCTAGAGAAAAGCTCCGTGGAATATTTCAATGCGTTTGGTTAGTTTGGAATAGTTTAGCTTATGGCTATAAGACACGTATAGTAAAGCCTTTTAAGTGTCTTACTGAAGTTGGTGGATCTCCCATCACCCAGATCGCTATTGTCTACGTAACCAGTCAGACCTAGCTGTTGGGCTGTGAGAACAACAGTAGACAGCTTTAGAGCTCAGGAGTGAGGCCCACTGGATAGCACAGTCACGATGGGTGTGCCTCACAGAGGCAGAGCTGAAGGACTACATGTCCTTAGGACTTCATGCTGTTGTAGAGTTGTGCTCTGCGTGTTCCCTCATAATCAGTGAGTTGTATGACATCTCTAAGGGGTCTCTGGCCCTCACTGGGCAGTATATTGCGATTGATCTTTTTCAAGCATTGTCGATGGAGCAGATTAATGATTCAACCACCACTGTTGTTTTTGAAAAGAAAATCTTTTTTTTTTAAAGGGTTTTTTAAACATTTATTTATTTGTAAGTACACTGTAGCTGTCTTCAGACACTTCAGAAGAGGGAGTCAGATCTCATTACGGGTGGTTGTGAGCCACCATGTGGTTGCTGGGATTTGAACTTCGAACCTTCGGAAGAGCAGTCGGTTGCTCTTACCCACTGAGCCATCTCACCAGCCCGAAAACAAAATCTTAAATGTTTGATTTTTTATCAACGAACACTTAGGAGCCAAAGGCTGTGGTGAAAGCCTACCAGTTCCTCCACCCTAGCATGTAGTCCTTTAGGAAGAGGTTCCTCCACCCTAGCATGTAGTCCTTTAGCTTGAAGAGGTTCCTCCACCCTAGCATGTAGTCCTTTAGGAAGAGGTTCCTCCACCCTAGCATGTAGTCCTTTAGGAAGAGGTGAGAAAGCACCCAGCTGACCTTTCTGCTCCATACTGGCTTCAAACCCTTCAACTCAAACACCTTCCTTTCTGTCAGCGGGTTGCTTGCCCTGCCTCCTGACCTAAGGTTGGCTTTATTTACCTCTTAGTTAGAAGGTGTGTACTAGCGCCAAGCCACACAACAAGGCTTTTTCAGTTCACAGTCTTGGCGTTCACAGTGTGATCAAATATCCTACAACACACCAGCCTGAGAAAGAACTTAGAGATGCAGACTGTTAGTAAAGTTGGGTTAAGATGTTTTCGTTAGGGTTTTGATGTAGAAAATCTTGGGGAACATTTGAAAGCTCAGGCACACTTTTAATAATTGAAGGATGTCAGAGAACAAGAACAATGGCAGCCTGATTAGTAATAGGTGATGGCTTAGAGTTTTAAAAACCTGCTTTTTATAAGGGTTCTTAAATACTTTATCCTCCCTTCTAGCCCACCACCCATCAGAGGTAGTGGAAAAGAAAGGTTTTTAGGATACGGAGAAAGTGGACTTGTTTAGAAATAGTTCTTTGGAACAAATGCAATCTTCATTGTCAAGGCATATCAGTAGTTCAGTTCACGCAAATCAGAAGCAGCAGCAGCAGCAGCTCCATCCATTCACAAACACCATTCACAAACCAGCAAAGGCAGGGCGGTCCAGAAGCCTTGGTTCTGCCGTACTCTCTTTAGAAGGAGGTCCTTGGGGCATTTTCAGTCTCCAGTTATCAGGATACCCGCAGTCCAGTTCACTAGTGTCAGGAGAACAAACACAAATCGGCAGTGGTGGCACGACCCAGCATACAGCAGGACCGACCAGGACCAACAGGGACACCAGAAGTTCCTTACCATGCCTCTCTCAACAGTGAAGATGAGTGAATGTGAAGACAACGTGAGACCAACAAAATGGTGCAAAGCTTTTTGCAAGCATGCTGTCACTGTTCCTTGAGTCCTGTGTTATACTCCCCTCAAATAGCAAAACTTGAAGTTAGTCTGTATCAGCTGACATATCCAGAAACTTTCCACTTCACTCTGCCAATCAGCCTGATTCTGTGGGAGTAGTAAGAAGCCGCCAGAGGGCTGGTGAGATGGCTCAGCGGTTAAGAGTGCTGACTGCTCTTCCAGAGGTCCTGAGTTCAAATCCCAGCAACCACATGGTGGCTCACAACCATCTGTAATATCTGATGCCTTCTTCTGGAGTGTCTGAAGACAGCTACTTACATATAATAAATAAATAAAATATAAAAAAAGAAAAAGAAGCACCTGAGAACACCACCAGAAGTTTTTTGGTCCATTTTTTTCTATGAAGTCATGACAAATGATGAACAAGGAATGGCAAGGCGTACCAATACCATAGTCGTCCACCATCTGTTGGGTTGTATTTATATTCCTTCTTAATATCATGTGTCCATTCATTTGCTTTAGCAAAACATCCTTTGACCTGTGTCTTGCTTCAGGAAATATTCTTTCATATGTCTACTTTAGCAAAACATCATTTCACCAATGTGCCCCAGCAAAGCATCATTTGATATAACTGACTTTCCAAAGAAACTAGAAGTTTTCATTTCAACTCGGTGACATGCCTTTCTTGCTAAAGCTGGCTTGGTGATCAAGGCGATGATTAATTTCTTGTACGTATTTTTTGCCCTTGGCTTACTAATATGATTTATTAACAAATTGTTGATAGCCGGGCAGTGGTGGCACACATCTTTTAATCCAAGTACTTGGGGGGCAGAGGCAGGCAGATTTCTGAGTTCACGGCCAACCTGGTCTACACAGTGAGTTCCAGGTCAGCCAGGGATACACAGAGAAACCCCATCTTGGGCGGTGGCAGGGGGTCGGGGGGAGTGTTGGTGCGTGTGTGTGCACAAGTTTAGCCTTCTGAGTCTTTTTAAGAATTTTTTTATAAGATTACTAAGATAATGATCAATTCTCTCTTTGTAACCGCAAATTTCAGCCTGCCAATAAGAGAAACCGTTTGCCGGAGAAAAGTGTCTTGCTTTGTTTCTTACACTGTGTTAATCTAGAACGAGGTACTTAGACATGAATGTTCTTGGGAATAACTTGTTTTTTTTTTCACCTGTGATAAGTAAAATGTTTAACTGTGTAAAGAGTATTGGGGAACATGCTGTTTTTACTAATATTTATTGTAATCATTCATTTAAAGAAAAATAGAATATAACCACATTATAATTGTTATATTGATTGAAAGATTTTACAGGGATATATAAGCCGTAGGAGAAAAAATAAAGTTGCAGTAGCCTTGCTTTTTTCACCGTGTGTGTGTGTGTGCATGTGTGTGTGTGCGTGTGTGTGTTTCCCAGAGAATCAAATTTCACTCTCTCAAAAGTCTGAGTGATTTGTCTCCAGCTCTGTACCTCTCCTCAGTGTATGTGATCTGTAGACGCTGGCCTTTGGCACTTAGCGAGGATAGCAGTGTTATCCCTAGAGATTCTTCCGTCCAGCTTCAGCAACACCAAAATCTAGAGGCAGTTGATGATTTGGTATGATCTTGAAGCTCAAAGTTTCTTGGATACTTTTTTCAAGCATAAAGATTTCTTATAAGAATTATTGTATTACAGTCAACATGAGACAATTTTGAAGAAATTGAGTTGCATTTAAAATAATGTCTTCACGCTGAACAAAAATGAGGAGTCCTGAGGTCTTCACAGTGACATTGAGAATGAATCGCTTTAGAACTGCATTGTAAAATGGCTCACTGACCTGTTTCTTGTGTGCTTTTCCCAGACCTCACCTGATACTGACTCAGAAATGTTGACTGATCAAGGCCCATCTGATGATAAAGGACATACTGAAGAAAATCTGTCCCCAGTTTCAAAAAAGAAAACACTTTTGGGGAGCTCAGACAATGTTGCCACTGTATCAAATGAAGAAAAGTCTGATGGTAATTTCCCAAATTCTGTGGGACCAGAATTTCCCGAAGAACCAGTCTCTCAGAATTTATCACCCAACACTACTTCCTCAGTGGAAGACCAGGGTGAGGAGGGAGCACCTGAGGCCCAGGAACCATCAGCTACTCAGAGTTCTCTGATAGAGGTCGAACTTGAAGACGCGCCATTTCCACAGAATGCAGGACAGAAGAGCCAGTCAGAGGAGCAGTCTGAAGCGTCCTCTGAGCACCTGGAACAGTTCACGCAGTCAGCAGAGAAAGCTGTGGAGAGCAGCTCGGAGGAGACTGAAGTGGAAGTCCCTGTAGTAGACAGGCGCAATCTGAGAAGAAAGGCCAAAGGGCATAAGGGGGGCCCTGGCAAGAAGAAAGCCAAGCTGACCTGAGTGAAGGAGCAGTGTGGTTCACACATCCTCCTTCTTGTTGTTTTAAACCGTGGTAATTAATAAACAGCATGGGGCACAGGACAAATTCTAAAACTTGCATTTGAACTTATTTACAGATGCAGGTTTACTCTTTCCTTTATTTAGAACAAGGATTCACCATTCTTTTTCATCTTTCAGGCTATTTTCTCTAACTTTCATTTATGAACCATGTGTCAATTTTGAAATTCCAGGTCATATTCTCCTTTAACGGGTGGAGCATCTAATCATTAATATTTTAAAAATACAACTTAAAAAGAACTATTAGACTTTGATCATAGGAATCTTTTATACTAAGGGTTTTAATGGTAAAATTTGGTAAGAGTTCTCAAAGTTTTATCTTAGTATCAAAAACAATCTCCCATCTTTTAGGTGTAAGCATACCTAAACAAAATGAGTCAGTTAATTAAAAATACTATCAAGTTAGAGAACAAAAAATAGAAATTTATGATCAGTGGTTTATGAAGATAGTTTTTGTTTTTATTTCTTAATGTTAGTTGTAGATGGAGTATCAAGTCTGTGAGAAGTAGTTTAGACTGCATATCTGGTGTTAGTAGTACTGTTAAAGATGTAACTGGTGTGTGGGTACATAATTTAAAATTTAATTTAAATTTAATACTTCCACCATGAAGTATGAGTTTGCTATAATTTTTTTCTCTATATATTTTCAGATGCTGAAAAGCTTGAGTACACTTTTATCTTTTAAACACCTCAAGTAATTGAATTTAATATACAGTTTAATTTGGACTGTAGTCCTGATTACATGTAGTGCAGAAGTATAGGCCCCTTTGCTGTCTCACTGTGATTCTTCCATCACCAGACCTCCACCCAGCTTGCCTGTTACACCCTGTATCCATATTTGGATAGGTCTAGAACTCAATCCAAACACCTTTAGTCCTAGATGGAAGGAATAAAGCTGCCCAATGAGATGTACAAATGCCTAGATTCTGCGGTCCCTTTGGGTCTTGCATACTTTAAGACAGGGTTTCTCTGTGTAGCATTGACTATCCTGTAAACCATGCAGACCTCCAGCTCAGATCTGCCTCTGCCTACTGAGTGTTGAGATTAAAGGCGTGCAGCACTACCACCTGGCTATTTGATATTTTAGAAATACTAAAAAAAAATAATGACAATTGGTTTTAAAATGGTTATTCTTAGAATTCATAGAAAATTGGTCAGTGGCACTTGGGGAATACCATGTACTTTGTTTCTATTTCAGTTAGAGACTATTTTGAGACCAATTAGATTTGTTTTTGAAACAGCTTGAACCTTGTGAGAGACATGTTGAGAAATTGAGTCATGGAATACTCTGAGTTTATGCTCAGTCCATTCAGTCTTCAGTCAGCTGATTGGTGATTTCATGCCTTACATTTTAATTTAGGGATGTTGGTATTTTAGAAAAGTCTAATTAATTAGTTAAGACCTTAAAGCAGCAAACCAAATAGCAAACTCTTGTATGAAGTTAGAACACTTGACCTGTTGTTTTAATTTTGGCTAGATGTTAGATAATTTCATTCCAAGTGAAAATTATACTTTGACTTTTTTTTTTTTGTAAAAGCTGTTATAAAATAGATTTGACTAATTAGTAAATTTGCCAAATGCTGATGCTGTTTTACACATTTAGAGAAATTTGTTAATATCTAACTAGGGATAGTGACTGAAAGGTATGTTAAGATTCAGAGATTTAAATCCTATTTTTGATTTTTAACACACATTTAAAGTTTTCTGGGTATGTTGTTTTGGTATTTTGTTTTGGCTCCTGTTCCCCTTCCATACCTTTTTTAAATGAGTGTTTTAGTAGATTGCACTCACTGGCAGCTCAATGTATAAATAGTCTCTAGAGTTAAAGAAAAATATTCACATACCACACTGGATACTAGCAGTATAAACTTATATACTTCCTAAACTTGTTTGATAAAGATGGGATTCAAAACATTTTGCTCTGCATACAAGAAAACTTGTTACTTGTTGTCTGTGACAGAAGTTAGTTTGTATAATCATAGAGGAAAAGTTAGGTCATAGGAAAAATCTTTCATATTCAGTAACATGTTTATATAAAATTTGTAACAATTTATGTTCAGTAGGGAATCTAAACAAATGTAGCAAGGCATGAGGACTGCAGAGATTTCAAGCAGCTGTTTGTTGAGTGCTCTGTCCAGTTGTGTAGTCTCCTGTGAACTGGTACTTTCTGTTTCGGAGTCATGAATGTGGAGAAGGAAGCTCCCTTCTGGTGTATATACATATATATTTCCTTATGTAACATAGCAGAGGAGTACTACCAGAAGTTTAGTTCTACTACTGTTAGACCACACAAAAATTTATTTAAGAATTTTATTGTAAAGCTCCTTTAAAACTTTTAAAGAGATTCTATTATGATTTTTTAAAATAAAATCAAATGGCATGACTTAGAATGTCAGTCTTCTCCGTGTGTTCACATTTTTCCACTTTGTGTCTACTTTCCTTTTTCCATTGATTTGCACAGGCTAAGGAGGACTTCTAGTCACTAATGGTCTACTTGAACAGGTGACCAGTGTTACCTAGTGGTTTGTGACTTTAGTATACCTTTAAGCCCTTCTACCAACTGAACATCTCTCAAGTTGCTTCTCCTTTGGAATCACCTAAGCTGTGGTCACACCAGCAAACTGAAACAATTTTGGTGGAAGTAAAGAATTTGTACTAACATGACTCATATGTAACCCTATTTTAAATGAGAGCAGCTTTTGCTTTGATGTCCATTTGCAATCTGGTGGTTTGGGGTGTAGTCTGTTACAGAAGTCATGCTTGTTTTAATACTTCCTCCCATGCCTTTTTAGTATAAGACAGTTTGCTAGTTTTAATCCTAAAAGAAATAAGCAAATGTACTTCAGCAATAGTCACTGATCGCCTGGAGTCAGGCTTCCTTTCACCATAACGCAGGCAAATAAATACACATTGCCCGTTTTGATTGGTAGAAAATGTTAAAATCTAATTATAAGAAAGTGAGATCACTCTGCCTTTCCTGGCCGGTCCTGAACTAGGCCTGCCTTTCCCTTTAATATCTTTGTATGTTCTAAAACTTAAAAGAAAATTATTCAGAATACCAAGTCTTATGGAGAACTTATGGTTTGTTTCTTTGCTATTTTTTCCCCTCTTAATATTTAAAATAGTAATTAAACTTGTATTTTGTGATTGTTTTCTAGTCTTGTGTTTTAAATTTCCTTTCCTCTGAGTTTCAGAAGATGTGCTTAGATATTAGACATTGAATGATTCTGTTAAAGGCACAGCTAATCACACTGCCTGTATTATGAAAGCAGATTTCAAAAATAAACAATTTAAAGCAATATGGTGATTACAGATTAATATACAGACACAATCTTAAGAACGTGGATTTAAGTTATAACCCCAAATCATGACCTTTCAATCTAATTAACTGCCACATCTCAAGTCACTGGTACACGGTGGAGAATTATCTAACCAGTTGATCACACTGTTATAGCAGTATGAGGTGAGCTCCTATTTTTAGAATACAGGAAATGGAGGAGGTACACTGGAGGTCACTGCAAGTACTCTATAAGGTATTAATTATGAGTGAAAGTGCGGAGTTGTGCACTCTTTTCATCTAATTTACTTTCTCTAAGACTTCTGATGTAGTAGTTTATGAATTTAAACACTACCATGTGTTTAAAATGTTCCACATTTTAGGATTAATGGCAACACAATGAAAAATACTTGACCTTTACAGGAACTTTCAACTATACTGATGGCTTTTCAATAGTGACAGACTTGTGTTGCTGCATACATAGTTTTTAGTATGCTTCTGTGTCCTTGCTACTCAGTCACTAAATTTTATTAACATGTAAACCGTTATGCCCCAAACTAAAGACCAACTGTCAAACTGGGCAGTTTTATTTTCCTTTACAACTTAGTAAATACTTGATTGACTGCACATGGGGTAAGGCTGCTCGGTGGTTCAGAAAGACCCCAGTGACGGTGTTTTCCTGACAGGGTGTGGTCTTCAGTAGTTTGTGGAATGACATGTATGAGTAACGTCACTGTCAGACCAGCAAGACCGCATTTATGCACCCGTCGTTCTCAGGATTGTTGGTAACTTGGGCGTACTTTCCTAAGGAAAACCAAACCAAAGGAAGAAAAGGGGTTAGCAAAAATCAGTTTAAAGAAGAAAACTTTTTTCATCTTACATTTCTAAATACCATGTTCATATAAGAAATGAGCAGAAGGTCAGCTAATTCAAGAATAAGTTACGTTCACAAATGGCAGCCAGCTCCATTTTATCAATACATTATGTTACTGTTAACTTTTACAGTGACTTTCTTTTCCTAAATGATTTTCAAATCAGTGTAACACCTATTTTAAAACGTATCTTCATTTTCAAACATCTGAGCAATAAAAGTAGGAACTAAATCAGTGAGACTGTCGTTCCTCATATCTCCAGCCCAGCTGCTGAAGTTCTGTATTTGAAAATTGTTATATACTTTCAACACTCAGAAAAGCACTGCAGAAAAGCAACACCAGACTTAAATTTGTACTTACCCCAAATCACCTTGCCTCCTTGTGTCACAAGGCCCAGCTCGCTCACATTCACTTCAATCACTGTGCCTTTGGTGATCACCCCCAGGGTTGTATATAACGGGGACGATGGATTCTTTTTCACACCGAGAATAGGCAGGCAAAAGGTGGCTTTCAGCTCAGGGTGTGTGACATGGGCTTTTTTGAAACGTAGACCCTAAAAATCAAACATAAGAATGCATCCAAATGGTGAGTAGGGTCTTTAGAATCCTCACCTTTTCTAATCATCTCTCCTAGGGGATGACTACTGTCTTAAAACGTCAGAGGAAATACATTTCTATTCTACAGACTTAAAATCGCATAGTGGACAGGAAGAAGCACACGCAATCCAAAATGGGTTATCCCATGTACGACCATTATGTCAATGCTTGTATTTTTCTTTTCTCATCATACTTATTGAAGGAAATATGCCAAACGGCCATAACTCACTAGTGGCTCATTTATACATGACAACCGTATAAAAGCCCTCTATTTTCACAGTCAATGATGAAGCAAGGTCTATATACAGCCTTGAGTTTTGTTTCCAGGTCAAATAATACATGGTAAATAGAATCAAACCTACAAGTTCCAATTTCAGGAATTGAAATACCAGCCACCTTGAAAGATGGGGAAGAAACAGGAATGGTAGGCTCTTAGCCTTCTTTATGTAGGAAGTAACATGATTCAAAGACTGGAGAATAGAGAGGACCTTGTTACACAGATGTCACCTGGATGGGGCCCTGTAAGCACAGAACTTTACATTTCAGAGCCTTTAGCCTTCATTTTACTTAGGTAGGAATGCAAGGAAAATTGTGTTAGATTCCTTGTTTTGGAATATTTGTGAGAACCTTTCTTCCCTGGAAAGAAAAAAGATATTAAAATGTACTTCAAAAATTATGAATACAAAATCAAGGGAATCAATAGTATATAGTCCAGGACTATTCTGGGCTTTGCAGCCAGACAGTCTCTGGCCAGTAACTGAATTGGGGGAGGGAAAAATTGCACTCTTCAAGTGAGCATGGCTGTTAGCAGTGACTACAGCATTTGAATCCATTACAAATTATTCAGATTGAATGCTAGGATTAACAGCACCAGCATTCCTGTTCAAGTCCTGCTTTTCAAAGCAGGAGAAACTAAGGGGTGTGGGAGAGCTTAGGTGTGGGAGATAATCACACTGCTCTCAGTAGGAATCTAGCTACCTTATAAAGACAAAATAATTACAAATAGATGTTTTCAAACGCAGTTAAAAAAAAGACATTCACCTCACTAAATCTTAGCTCAACAGTCCAATGCTCTTTGGTCTTCTGGCTAAGACCAAATGTAAGCAATGTTCCCTGTCTAATGAGTTGTCACAAAGGCCCGTGTTTGAGGCCTAGCACTTCAGGCATATAGCAGCTTACTTATTGAATAAGGAATATATAACTATAAAATAAAGAGTCTAATGCATCATGTTTAAATACAAGTATTCACTGGCAAACTGTTATACAAAATCATTTCAAATCTGTTATGAATCTGACGTTAAGATTCAGCTGAGATTCATGGAAAAATAGCACAAAATATTGTTCAAGCTGTTTTTCACGCCAATTTTTATAATTTCAGGGAATTGTAATATACTTTATCCAGCTTTACAAGGGGCTAACATTAGGTCATTGCACTCCTATAGAGACTTACCATAGGCCTAATGAATCTTTCATATTTAGGTGGTTTTCTTGTAAAGCCATCACCAACAAAGCAGACTTTAGTAACCATTCTCTTCCATGCCTTCTTTTTCCTTTTTCCTGTTCGAATAACTTTCAATACTTCTGTTTCTCCTTGGGCACGAACTTTGGGTAGAGGGACCTCCCATTTTCCCTAAAAGTGTAGGTTGATATTGTAAAAAAAAAAAAAAAAAAAAGAATAAGTCAAGTGTTTTTTGGTCATAAAAAAAGATTTACTTTCCCATAATCATTCAACACACTTTTGTAGTTCAGCTGTTTTGGAGGAGTCCGTGCTGTGTCTTCATAAGCCATAATTGGCAAAACCAGCTAAGTCTGGATGTCATGGGCACTTTAAATAAATGGTTTGGTTAACCTAGAATCTCTTCATATCTTGTTACAGACCAAAAATATACACCTATAAGGCAGTGACTTGTAAATAATAGGGTATGTGCTTGTTTCTAGTTATAAGCAGAATATGAGAGGACTCATTCCACTTCATCTCTTTGTATTTTTCCCTAAAATAGACTTTAAGACTGCTAGTAACATCATATGCTTTGTAGCGCCCCAGAATAAACAGACACATAAAACAAAAACAAAGCCCCTAAGGCTATAGCAGTGTAAGGCAGTAGAAAGACTTCTGGACTAATATTACTAAGACATGGGTTCGAGGATGTACCATCACTTCACAATCCATTGCCGCCAATAATGATTTATAGCCCCTGGGACTCTAGTCTCTTATCTGCAATCAGACTAATTCAACATATTCACTGAGTAGATATCCACTAGTGTCTTCAGTAGTCAGACCATTATAATTAGGATATTTACAAATTGAAAAAAGATTTTAATACTGTGTATTTTCCAATTAGATTTCTTAATTCTACTCACAGGAACTTAAAAATAATATTTATAGTCTTTCTGTATCGGGGCAGAATTTTAGTTAGTTTTGACAGTAACTGTAAAAGGGTGTGTAAAATTCTACTGGAACCAAATTTGACACTGCAAGGCCAAAAAAAGTTGTGTTTTTCTCTATAATGGCACAGCATTAAGATTTTCAAATGTAAGTCATTAAGTACTGAACTTGTTTTTAATTAATTCTTAAATGAGAGATGTATGACACTCTAATGGCTTACAAGGACTCATGGAGACCAAGCTGGCCTCAAACTTGCTATGTAGCCAAGAATGACCTTAGACCTGTGATGCTCCCGCCTCCCCGAGCCCCTGTGCTGGGGCTACAGACATGCTAGGTGGGCAGATGCCCGTCAACCGAGCTCTATCCACAGCTCCCTCTGAGAGATTCTGTTCAAACTTAAATTCTAAAATTCTTTCCACCAGGATACACCAACCTTGGTGACAAGACAGCAAGTTTCTATCAAACTAAATTTACAAAATTAGGCTGGAGATAGCTGCTAAGAGCACTTGCTGTTCTTCAGACAACTTGTGTTCAGGTCCCAACACCCATGCAGTAGCTCATTAACAGTCAATAATTTCAGTTCCAGGGCAACAGACGTCCTCTTCTAGCCTTTGTTGGCACCATGTGCTGTCATAAATACACATAGGTAAACACACATAAAAATAACAAGTCTGAAATCCTCATCAAAATAGAAATAAAAAGATTCACAAAAACATTCTAAGACTTTCAATATCCCAATAATGGAACAAATAGTTGCCCTTAATGTTTCAAATTAAACTGGAGATAAATCTTGACCCTCAAATTTAGATATTTCTCTTGCGAAAAAAATTACTTACCGCCTTTTCTTTCCGCTTCTGCTTGATCATGTTAGAAAGGACTTTAGCTCTCGACTGCCCCTCTCTGTCCAGCAGATAGGCGGGGACTGCTCCCTGCGGAGTCTTCTCATCATCCTTCTGCTTGGTGTTTCTCTTCTCGTGCATCTTAATACTACGAGAAAGCACAGAGGTTCGGAGTGTGCGCAGTAATTATTACCCCAGTATGCTATGTAGATGGGCCCACTTACGTCTTTTTCATTTGTATTTTCTCGGCATGGCGCTGTTTATGGTAGAGCTTAGCCTTCAGGCCAATCATTTTTTTTGCCTTCTTTGAACGTTCATGGGCCTCCCGACCTTCTTTCTTTCTCTTTTTCTCATGGTAGTCCAAACGATATCCATATCGTTTGCGGTGCAATTCAATATATTCATTTTGTGGCTGTAATGATTCAAGAAATGTTACTTTAATTTTTGCAAGTATTGACATTATTGATTATTCTAAGATTTTAAGGATTTATTTATTTGTTTTATTTATGTGAGTACACTGTAGCTGTCGTGAGCCTTCAGATAGTTGTTGGGAATTGAATTTTTAGGACCACTATTTGCTCTGGGTCAGCCCCACTCGCTCAGTCCCTGCTCGCTCTGGCCCAAAGATTTATTCATTATTATACATAAGCATCAGAAGAAGGCATCAGACCTCATTACAGGTGGTTGTGAGCCACCATGTGGTTGCTGACATTTGAACTCGGGACCTTTAGAAGAGCAGTCAGTGCTCTTACCGCTGAGCCATCTTTCCAGCCCTATTCTAAGACTTTAATATGATGAAATGAAATATATTTTTATCTTGGACAATGTTCATGTGCTTACATCTGCATGACTCTCAGGGAAGAAATGAAAGAATTTATTCAAAATCTACTAAAAATATAAGATTACTACAGGATTTAATGCTTTTTTTTCTTTAGACAATAAGGTAAATTACTTTCAGGTCTTTTTAAATTAGAAAATGTTATTTTGCTGGCCATGGTGGCGCACACCTTTAATCGCAGCACTTGGGAGGCAGAGGCAGGCGGATTTCTGAGTTGGAGGCCAGCCTGGTCTACAGAGTGAGTTCCAGGACAGCCAGGGCTACACAGAGAAACCCTGTCTCGAAAAACCAAAAGGAAAGTGTTATTCTACTAAAACACGATTTACATAAAACAAGATTTACCAATTTTAGTTGTGGGTGTGTAGTTGTAATTCCTGACCAATCATAAATTTCTGTATCCATTATATTCAAGATGGCATATTGATTTTTCCACCCCAGAATGTTCCTTTGTGCTACTCTAAGGTCTTCTTTCCCCATCTTCAACCTTATATTTGTATGGTTTACTCTGCCCAGTGAGTGGAATCCTCAGGACACACATCCTTTTGCATCTGGCTTTTTTCGACTAGAATATATCCATTTTGTGTATACCAGCTCTTAAGTACTTTATATCCCTTGGTCATATCCCAGTGTGTGGATATAAACTCATTTCTTTATCCATTGACCATATGATGTATATCTGGACTGTTCATTTTTTTCCATTGGTGATTAGGAATAAAGTTGTAATAAATATAGATGAATTCAGATCTTTGTATGGAAACTGTCAACTGCTGTGTTATCTTCCAAAGTTGGTGTTTTATTTTGCATATTGTCAGTACTATATGGGATCCCTTTTGTGTTTTAAATTGTTTCATTGTTAACAATGAAACTGTAGTCAGCATTTACTTATATCTGAATCCTCAAAACCAACCAACCTAACAAACAAACAAACACAAAACCCAGCTGAGAAAATAAAACTAGGTAACAAAATCCTTATGGGTGTTGTTTTCAACTGCTATCAAATAAACTTTGCAGCAACTACAAAGAAGGTTTATGGCATTCCACTTTGAAGAGAAACATCCAGTATAATGAGAATGGCAGGTCTGGTAATTCATCTATAAAGAGAATGTTTTGTTCCGCAACTCATTCGCTGTTTGGCTTTTTGCAAAGAATATAGTATACTGAGCATTAAAACGGTGTGAAGCGACTATAAAGTTATTATCACAAGTCTCAACTGCATTCCATTAGGTTGGCACTGACGCCACGGTAGCAAGATCAGGACTTTTATAGTGAACTCTGTCTCATCCCAAGATTTGTGTTCCGGGTCCAGAAGCTGCATCTCACGCTATGGCATCTCAGTTCCGCCTACTACGGTCCTCTCTCACCGACAGCCCAACCACGCTAACCCCAGGCCCTTCGTCGCCCGCGTCCAAGGAGGCCTCCTTACCATGATGACAGCCGCGGAGCACCGGTCCGCGACCTCCCGGGTCTCAAAAGATTCTTAATTTCTGGATGTCACTGGTCCACGAGCCTGCCTCGTTCAGCCCGGGACGGGAAAGGGTAGTCCTTTAAGAAGGCCGAGTGGAGTGCAAGCGCCGCACAGCAGTTCCGTGACGTCTTTCCGTTCCTAGGCAGATGGGCGGAAATTGACAGCAGGAGAATTTTAGCTGAGGCGCCACCGGAACTGCTTAGAGGGCGGAAGGTGCTTATGGAGCTGTTGTAATCCCGGCGATCCGCGGGTTCCTTCTGCGGGTATGAGGGTGTCTGAGGCGGTGGGATGTGGTACCGTGTGGCCGGTTCCTCTCTTACTCCCCGGCGGAGACTAGCAGAACCAGCCAGGCGCCATGTGCGTGCCGCCGTCTTGCTGGTCTGCTACTGCTGACCTCCTAGCTGCTACTGACAGCGGGTTCCAGACGAGCACTCCCCGGCCTCCGGGCCCCGGCAAGGACGTCTGCCGGGTCACGGACGTGTTGCTTCATCCATTATGGAGGGCGACTGATTTGTTAGTCTGTTTCTGTCTCTCCTGTTGCTAACGGATGCACAATTGGTTGAGATATGTTATATGGAAAATAAAACTACTGGCCAGCGGCCAGGAAAACAAGAGATACTTGGTTTTTGTGGACGCCCAGGACTTTCCCCCTAAGCTCTTGAGAAATCCCGTGTAATTAAGGGCAGTTTTTACCTTTTAGAAATCTGTGTGGTTTTTCCACCTTATTATTTTTTTAATGTGTAGTGCGTGCCTGGTGCCCGCCGAGGCCAGAACAGGGTGTTGAATCATAAAAAATGGTTGGGAGGGCTAGTGGTTGCTGGGAATTGAACCTGGTCCTCTAGAAGGGCAGCCAAACTTAACCTCTGAGCCATCTCTTCAGTCCCCAGTTTTATCCTTGTACTGTAGTCACAGAAGTTCACTGTCTCCAATTTGGAACTACCAAAATTGAAAAGTACATCTCAAGAAGTCCTAGCACCCCTAGCACTTGGAGTCAAGCTGTCACTTTTTTTTTTTTTTTAACCTCCCTTCCTTTTTTGGTGTTTTCGAGATAATGTTTCCCTGTGTAGAGCTGGCTGTCCTGGAACTTGCTTCGTAGACAAGACTGGCCTCGAACTCAAAGGTCCGCCTGCCTCTGCCTCTGCCTCCTGCCTCTGCCTCTGCCTCTGCCTCCTGCCTCTGCCTCCTGCCTCCTGCCTCCTGCCTCCTGCCTCCTGCCTCCTGCCTCCTGCCTCCTGCCTCCTGCCTCCTGCCTCCTGCCTCCTGCCTCCTGCCTCCTGCCTCTCTGCCTCTCTGCCTCTCTGCCTCTCTGCCTCTCTGCCTCTCTGCCTCTCTGCCTCTCTGCCTCTCTGCCTCTCTGCCTCTCTGCCTCTCTGCCTCTCTGCCTCTCTGCCTGCAGAGTGCTGAGATTAATTAAAGTGTGCACCACAACCGCCGGGCTTCAAACTATCTTTTAAGTCCCCATAGTATAATGTTTTTCTTTGTTTGTTTGTTTAAAGCAGAGCTAGTGCTGATTATCATTCGCGTATTTTCAGGTGCGGTAAATTATGCAATTTCTCAAGCTAGATACGCTCCCTCTTCCCCCATTGACTCCCTTACCTACTTTAGATTTTTTTAGTTTTAATTTCGCAGTTTTAGTGACGCCCCCCTTGACACCATAACTGCTCCATTTCCCTTCCTTTCTGCAGCATCAATGACAGTAGGGTGTTGTATATTTTTGTTTACATCAGCCCCTTCCCCCTAGTAGCCCTTGAGTTGGCTAGAGTCTGTGTGAGCACAGTCATTGTTTTTGTTCATTGCTTTAATTCAAATACTCCAAAAGTAATTTTAGACACAATTTTTATTAAATATGTGGGTTTAATTCCCATGCTCTATCTGTGCTGTCATAGATGAAAGATGAAATTTCTAGTGATTTATAGTGATTTATCCAAGATTTCAGAAGACCTGAGAGTCCAGCAGCAATCTTCTAATAGTAAAACATATATATATATATATATATATATATATATATATATATATATTTTTTTTTTTTTTTTTTAAGACTCATCCAGGCAGGAAATAGATGTTTGTCTCAATGGGTTTTCAGACTCTGAGCACACGTATTTAATCAGCTTCCGGATTAAGAAATCCCTTTAGCTGAGTCTGATGCCTTCTCTCTCTCTCTTTTTTGTTTGTTTGTTTGTTTCGTTGTTTTTCGAGACAGGGTTTCTCTGTATAGCCCTGGCTGTCCTGGCACTCACTTTGTAGATCAGGCTGGCCTCGAACTCAGAAATCCACCTGCCTCTGCCTCCCGAGTGCTGGGATTAAAGGTGCGCACTTCCTGGCTTGATTCCTTCTCTTTTCCCAGCTGTCACCACAGTCACCCTCACACACACGGTATCCATTCATAGGGACACATGTGCATAAAAAAGTTTTAAATCTTTTACAATTCCTTGTGCCTGAAATAAGCTTTGTAATAAAAATAAGATTAGTAGCTTGAGATCTTCCATTGAGCATAAAGAGGAGAAGCAAAAGTCATAGTTAAAGGCTGTGTTAATAACACTGTACCTAAGATATACATCATACTTTTGCAGAAATGTTAGATGTGATACAAATTCCAAATGAAGTGTGTTATTTCGGAGACATCAGTACATAATAAATATTGTATGTAGACATTACATTTGGGATACAATCTAGAAACATCATCTCTTAGGGAGGGAAGATAGAATTAGTACAAGAGTAGGAACCTAATTTAGGGCGGTTTCCAGTGGGTGCTGACAGATCCCCTTTCCTTTGTTATGTCTCAGCAACATTGCTTTTCCTCAAGACAAGGTTTCTCTGTGTAGTCCTAACTATTCTGGAACTCACTCTGTAGGCCAGGCTGGCTTCCAACTCAGAAATCCGACTGCCTGTGCCTCCCAAGTGCTGGGATTAAAGGTGTGTGCCACCATGGCAGGCTAGTTACAGTAACATCTTAAATTCTGCTTACATAGGAGTACATTTTATGACTGTTCTTAAATGTCACATCTTTTTTTTAATGTATTAAACTTTATTAACATGACTAAGTGTATTTCATTTATTTGTTTGTTTGCTTGATGTGCCAGTGTGAAAACACATGCATTTGTGCATAGAAGTCAGAGAACAACTTATAACGGTTGTCTTCACCCTGTGTGCCCCAGGGATCAAGTTGAGATTGTCAAACTTGGCGGCAAGACCCTTTACCTTTTAAGCTATCTTGGTGGCCTCAATCACGTAGTATGAAAATTCTGCATAACTGACTTAGCATTGCCTCCTGTGATCTAGGCAGATAATTTTCTCACACCTTTGATCTTGTATTTTAAGGCCAGGGAAGACTTGGTAAATGTGGGTCTAAGGGCCTGCTGTGGTGCTGAGGTCAAACCCAGGCCCTTGACAGAGTAAGCAAAGGCTACCCCTCAGGCTTAGTAAGTGTTTGCAAAGCAAAGGCGCTCTGCTTCTGTATTCACAGAGGCAGGCAGCTTGCTTTCATATAGCTTTTATGTATTTTATTTTCACATTTATTTTTCAAAAATCAGAAGTTTTGTTGTTAATGAGAAACTACCAAGTTTCGTGAGATATCTATCATACTTAATTCTAAATATTTACCTTACGTATATTTCTGTGTAGTTTTTAAAAATTTCAATAAATGTACTTTAATTATATCTTGAAGTTTTGTTTGTTTGGTTTTTCTTTGAACTGAGTCTATGTATGTAGCCCAGGTGACCTAAAATTTGGCAATCCTCCACTCTGCTTCCCAAGTGCCAGGATTATAGGCATCTACCAAACTCTCAGCCCTTCATATCTTTCTCTAAGAATTAAGCCTTTTTAAAAAAAGGGGGACAGTTTAAGCTTAAATAAGAACTGTGCACTTCATTTAATACAAAGTTTTCCTTTTTCCTTTTTTTGTTTTTTGTTTTTTTGAGACAGGGTTTTTCTGTGTAGCCCTGGCTAAAGTTTTGCTTTTTCATGATGCATTGTGGTTTTGGTAGGTAAAATTATTAAGTAAGTTACTTTCTTTGTGTGTGTGTGTGTGTGGGGGGTATTTCAAGACAGGGTTTCTCTGTATAGCCCTGGCTGTCCTGGAACTCACTCTGTAGACCAGGCTGGTCACGAACTCAGAAATCCACCTGCCTCTGCCTCCCAAGTGCTGGGATTAAAGGCATGGGCCACCGCTGCCCGGCACAATTCTATTTCTTATATGTGCCTTACTGACTTACATATGTTTAGTTTTTTAATTTTGTTCGTCTCTTTTTTCATAGAGAACGTTTTAGAGGACCACGATGTTCACCAAATGGAGGATTTTTGCGGTGAATCATCAGAGAACATTCAGTGTGCACCTTAATGTAAGTGTTTCTTACCAAAATGGCTGTATTTTGACTAGTTATATTTATAACCAGAGACTTCGTATACAGCTCATCATTCCAAATTTGGTTTGCTCAGACTACCTTAATTTAATTGGAAATGCAACTTAAAGATGTTCTTAGCAATAAAAAGAGCATCTGACAACATGAAATGCTGTTCTCATGAGGTAATAAAAATGGCGAGTGTTTTGGAAGAGGCTGGAGTTTTTTCTCTCTTCCAAAAATGGCAGTACTTCATGCTCACCCTTACACTGCTAACTAAGGGTGTGCTTCTCTCTCTCTCTCTCTCTCTCATTCTGTGTGTGTGTGTGTGTGTGTGTCTATAGGTTGAAATACCTGTGAAGTAACGTTCTGTGCCGTTAAGTCAGGAGACAACATCATTCTTAAATAGTCGAGGTACAACTTTCTGTAGAGCTGTTGGAAGCCAATTTCTGAGGCAGGTTGACACTTGCCTCATGTTTCATGATAGCATCTTCCCTGTAAGCTTTATTCTAATACAAGATCTCTATGTATTTTGTTATCTCTTACTTTAATTATGCATTGCAAATATGAATCTTCAGGTGGAACCATGCCTTGTGTCACTCACCTGTGGGGACTGGGCTGCTTCTCCCCCAGCAGGAACTCAGCAGGGAGCTTTGGAGAGCCTGTGACCCAGGCCATGCAGGCCTTGCCAGGAGGCTCTCAGGTCATTTAGCTAGTTTAAAATTACTTAAGCAGCATTTTGAGGAATGTGTATTTCCACTGAAAAGGTATATAGAGATTCTTGTTCTGTAGTGGAGGCCGGCCTCAGGCTTAAGATCTTCCTGCTTCAGCCTCCTGGTTTCTGCGATTACAGGCATGTGTCACTGCACCCAGCAAGAATAGGTATTTTCTGTTTTCTATGTTTGATGTGTATCGCTGGAGTAAAATTAATGTCCATTTCTCTTTGTCTCTCCTAGACCATGTGTTACTGCAAAATAAAAGCAAATTTAAAACGATTAAAGACTCAGCTGCCTCTTACAAGAAACTACAGTTCCGCACCAGGTACAGATGTTAAATCCTTGTAGTTTACCTGAAACCTTGCTCTCGTCTTCCTTCTCGCATTAGCTTTGGTTGAAGAATCTTGCTTTTTAGACGTTTGCAAACTGCTTTAACTTGTTGGCTATTTTCATGGGGTTATGAGGTGGGAGGGTTTTGGTAGCTGTGAGGCGGATGGGCACCAGGGGAGCTCCCTTCCTCCTCTCCAGGGCTTCTGATGAGCTGAGCCAAGGGGGAGTGGGTGGGGCTAGTAGCTGCCTTCCAGTGTAGTGTGTGAATCTACTTATTTTTAGGTCACTGCTGATTTTTATGTTAGTATCTTTTCTGTCAATAGAGATTTACTAGAATAATTTACTTTGAGGAATTTTAGAAGAAGTTTGGGTACATGTTTATCTGGACTGTTTTAGATTCAAGGCATGGCTGCTAGACTCGGGAATGCCTGGGCACTGAGCTCGTCATTCCTGGTGGCCTGCTGTGTGTGAAGGAAACAAGTGGTTCTGATGAAACCTAGCTTCACTCTGCTGCCTCCTCCCACCAAGTTTACCATGTGCAGAGAATGAAACGAAACATTACTGATTGGCTGTTGCCTTACGAGAATTTATGAATCTCTTGGGATGCATTGTTAGTATGTATGCAGGCTTTTGTGCTCTGCACCTACTAATTTAACTGTGGTATGTACTTTGTCCTTTTGTCTTTAGACTGCCCAATGAGGGGTTTGAGTTTTTTGTTTGTTTGTTTGTTTGTTCTTTTTGGTTTCTCTGTGTAGCCCTGGCTGTCTTGGGTTTTTTAAATGTAAGAGTGATCTTATTTTAGAAATCTAAAACACTTGGTTTAAATAGCATGAAAAGTAGAGATTATATTCACAAGTAAAACTGTTGTTCCTTCAGTATAATTATTGAAACTTAAGCTAGCATAGAGTGATCACTGTGGACATTTTTCATGTAAGAAATAACCATAGGACTGTGTGGTGGTTCATATTAAAACTCTAGTACTAACAAGGCTGAGAAGGAAGGCTTGAGAATCTTTAAGTCCAGGCAGGACTCGGTACAAGACTCTGCCTCAAAAACCTTAGAGAAAAGCTGGGTGCTGTGCTGCAAACCTTTAACTACAGCATTCCGAGGAAGGAGGGTTTCTGTAAATTCAAGGCCAGCCTGACCTCCATCACAAGTCCCAGGCCAACCAAGGCTTTATAGTGAGACACTGCCTCATAAACCAAGCCAAACCAAACCAACCAAAGAAAACAGTAAAGAAATAAAATAAAAGAAGAAACACTGCTTAGCTATATGCAAGTATTGGGATCGCTCATCTTTTGACTGACTGCATGCAGACTGCCCGGCTATCTCTAATGGCGCCGGGCTGGCATTGCTGAGGGAAAGGAGGTTCTGACCTGCATGGCAGCTCACTAGCAGTTGCTCACTTGGAATTCGTCAAGACTTAAAAATGCAGGTTTACATGTCTTTCCTTTTATTTAGGGTCTGCTGTTACCTTCTATCATGTTGTTATGCACACCAATTCTACCGTTCTGTAAATAGAGGTGTATGTAATAAGTCACTGATTGAAAGCATCTGTTTGTTGGTTTGTTTTTGTTGGTTTGTTGGTTGTTGTTGTTTTTTTTCAAGATATGGTCTCTTTGTGTAGTCCTGGCTCTCCTGGAACTTACTCTGTAGACTAGACCAGCCTCAAACACATAAAAAAATCCACCTAGCTCTGCCTCCTGAGTGCTGGGATTAGAGACGTGAGCCTCTACTGCCTGGGAAGAAAAATCTGTATTGTTTTTAAGGATTTGATTTAGAAAGTTGTTCTGTAGGTGGGAATTAATAAAAGGAATTTGTATCTAGAACTTGTACCGTCAGCCACAGCTTTCTTCCTGCCTGGGAGAAAATGAATCCTATGTCAGTCTATGGTCTTGAGCTTGGTTTAGCTTGATCTGGAATGTTGTATATGCTTTCATTTATTTTGTATGTTTTCATTTATAAGTTAAAAGAAAAATTTTAATAATTTAACAGTTTAATTTGAATTCTTTTCCTATTAGGCATAGTAGGAAGTGATGTCAAGTCTCTTCATTCCATCATTAACCCTCCTGTGGCCAAGTAAGTACTGCCCTGAGACTGGCTTTCGAGAGGCTCTTGAGGAAGTTCACAAGTCTTCTCTGACAGCTTTACCAGTGACTTATGTCACTTCTGTTGTTTCTATATAAATGTTAGTATGTATCTCAAAAGATATTTTTCTCGGTTAAATATTAAGAATTTTTAATATAACAAAAATGAATATAGATTTTTTAAAAGATTGTGATTAGCCCTTTTATCACCTAGCTATTCTGAATGATAGTGTTAGATAGCATACATACACAGAAGTGGGTAAGGGCCAAGAGAGGGTGGTGGGGGTGAATATGGGCAAAATACATCACACACATGTATGAGATGTCATAGTGCACCCCCTTATTGTGTGTACTTAGTGTATGCAGATAATAGATAAAAAATAGGTTTTGTATTTGTCTTCGTACATAATTGCATATATAATAGGAGTACTAATCACCTTTAAAATTTGCACAGCATTGATATTTTAATTGAAATATGCACCTCATAACGCATACTTTTTCCTCCCTTTTGAACAGAATTCGTAATATTGGAATTATGGCACATATTGATGCAGGCAAAACCACCACCACAGAGAGAATTCTGTACTATTCTGGATACACAAGATCATTGGGAGGTTAGAATGATTCCTCCTGCCTCCTGCCCCCAAACCCCGCTAGCAAAAGCATCATTGGAAAAGGTTTTGGTTAAGACGTCAACTAGAGTGCGGCGTGGAGTCTCTGGGGTCTAAACTGTGACATTAGGATAAGGTAGCTGCAGCATCACCAGAAAGTCTGAGGCTCGGCTCAATCCTGAGTCCCCCAAGGCTGTCAGGGGCCTCACGGAAGGCTGTAGGACAAAACCATGCTTAGCATTAGGGGTTTCTTTCTACAAGAGCCACCCAAGCGAGAAGACTGAGTTACAGTGTCCAGGTTTCATATAAGGGACATTCTAGCTCTGAGTCCAAGCTATAATACTTTCCCAGTTAATAGAGTTTACCAGTAAGGAAGAGAAGGAGGAAGAGAGAGAAGGCGATGATGACTGTGTGTGTGTCTGTCTGTCTGTCTGTCCGTGTGTCTATGTCTGTGTGCCCTAGCCACATAGTTGACATACTTCTATTGTCTAATTTCTAGAAGGAAAAACCTGGAAAGTTCATGTCCAATTGTTACATGGAGAAGGAGATGATTTTGCTCTGCCTTAGCTCAGTGCTTGTTTTTGAAGGGCTACAGTCTCCTGCTCAGTTACAGCTTTTGCACGTTGGAGTTACTTCTCACTGGGCTCACACTTATGACTCCCCAGAGCAGCCTTTTGGTTTTATGTGCCTCAGTTTTTTCGTGTTCCTCGTTTGTTCTTTCACAACTCCATATGTGCAGATGCTGTGTTTTCATGCATATTCTCTTGTCCACCACACCTCCTGCTCAGTCCTTCTTCCCAGCTGATCCATTTTTTTTTTCATGTGAGCATGTGAGTGGGTGGGAGTAGAGCTGTGTGAGTGTGAGAATATGGGTGAGTATATGAATGTGTGTGAAAGGGTCTGTGAGTACGTGTGTCAGTGACTGTGTGTGTGTCACTGAGTGTAACTGAAGCTGTTACTTGCATGAGCACAGCTCAGGGCCTGCTGTTTTTTGTTTTTTTTTTTTTTTTTTGGTTTTTTCGAGACAGGGTTTCTCTGTATAGCCCTGGCTGTCCTGGAACTCACTTTGTAGACCAGGCTGGCCTCGAACTCAGAAATCCACCTGCCTCTGCCTGGGCCTGCTGTTTTTAAGTAATGCTGGTGAGTCCAAGGTGGGTCCAAGAGGCCTGCTTACGATGCGTTTCCCATTGGGAGCCACTCTCCTAGACCTTTGGAAATATAACAGATTGGATGCTTAAGAAAGAAAAGAACATCAAGATGATGGTAGGTTCTTAAACAGATGGCCACCTGGGTCTCCATGGTACTGTATGTTAATGAGTATCTGACTGACAGCATTTTGTGAGCATTGCCATGCTGCTGTCGCCTCATAAGTCTCATGATAGTCCTTCCCTCACACCCACAATTTGGGTACTTGAAGTGAGTGTAAAGTTTCTAAGTTTCAATTTTTAAAAGTTATAAAAGTAACCAGTTTTAAGTATATTTACAGTCAGCGTAGGTTAAGTATTCTTTATGTAATATGATTAAGATATTGGAAATATTCCAGATGCTAGAATGTTTTGTTTAGAAATATTTTCATGAACTCTACTGATTGGGCATTCCTATTCTGGAAATTGGAAATACTTCAAAGTCTGAAACATTAAGAACTGATTTTAGATTTAAGTTCTTCAGCATGGTAACCTAGAGTTTCTTTTGTTGATTATAAGAAATATCATGAGCTGAATGTGGCCGCACACACCTGTAATCCCAGCAGGAGGGAAGCAGAGGCAGGCAGAGCGCTGTGGCTTCAGTTCCAGCCTGCACTACATAAGTTCCAGGCCTGTCAGGACCACACAGCGTAGCTAGAGTTGTCTCAAATAAACTTCCTTATATTCCCTAATGTTGGTGTGTGTGTGTGTGTGAGTGTGGAGTGTGTGAGTATGTGTGTGTATGTGTGTGCTTATGAGAGAAAAAGAGTAATGGGAAGCTAGATGCCATTTTGGGGTCTTCTATTGATATAAGTACTTAGTATAATGGTATGATATCCTATATTCATGAATTTTGAATTTTAAAAATAACGTTCATGTATTTGTTGTCTATAAATTTAATCAGAATAAAAGGTATAATTCAAGCTGGGCGTGGTGGTGCACGCCTTTAATCCCAGTGCTTAGGAGGGAGAGGCAGGCGGATTTTTGAGTTCGAGGCCAGCCTGGTCTACAAAGTCCAGGACAGCCAGGCGATACAGAGAAACCCTGTCTCAACAAAACAAAACAAACAAACAAACAAAAATAAAATAAAAAAATAAAAAGAAAAAAGAAAAGGTGTAATTCAAGAATCATTTGAGTCAGCTTTTTCTTTTTTCTTTTTTTTTCCTTTTTGTTTGTTTGAGACAGGATTTCTCTGTGTAGGCCTGGCTGTCCTGGAACTCACTTTGTAGACTAGGCTGGCCTCAAACTCAGAAATCCTCCTGCCTCTGCCTCCCAAGTGCTGGGATTAAAGGCATGCGCCTCCACTGCTCGGCTTGAGTCAGCTTTTAGGATTTAAGCACAGGTTTATACTGAAGACTTGTCCTTAGGCCTTATTTGCAGATAACTCCCTGTTGTGGAGAACAGCAGTGAGAGAGTCTCTGTAAAGGGCAACTTGGGAGGAATGTTTTTCTATTCCTAATGCAATGTTGCTGCTATCTGGCTTTTTTGGATTGGACTGGCTTTTGCATCCTGCCTCATCTTGTCCTCGTGACAGCCTGGCAAGGGTAGTTCTGTTATGTGAGATTGACTGTACAGACCAGTACAATCACGGTGGCAGGAATAAGAATAGAGTTAGGAGGGAGTCTGGTGAGTGGACTTGAGTGAGCTCTGCCCCGCCTCCTAGCAAGTACTATGGCACACATAGGGAGCAAGAAACATCAAACTTGCACTAATGTGCAGGATGTGTAATTTAGTCGATTTAAAGACAAAAGAAACTTCCACAACACAATTACTAATCTGGCTGAAAAAGCTTTTCTCTCACCAAGATTTTATATAGCGAAACAAAGGATTTTAAGTATTGAACTAAGTACTTTTGAGTTGCTTTTTCTTAAAGCATACGAAGCTATCCTGGGGGTGCACTGAGACCCAGTATGATAGACTTGCTTTAAATTAAACTGTGGCCTTTTTTTCCTGATTAGATGTCGATGATGGAGACACAGTGACGGATTTCATGGCTCAAGAGCGAGAAAGGGGCATTACCATCCAGTCAGCAGCTGTGACTCTCGACTGGAAAGGGTATAGAGTCAATCTGATTGATACTCCAGGTACGTTGAGTCTTTGTCATCCCAAAGAAACTATGTCGCTTAGGCTGTTTCTGTGGGTTGTTTTTTTTAAATTGTGGTCAAAACCATTAAGTCTCCTATCTGAATTAATTTAAGTGTGTCGCTTCATCATATTTCCTATGTTCACATCACTGGAATACAGATCTCCAGAGCTTTCCGTCTTCTAGAACTGAAACTGTCCTTTAGTAAACAGCAATTCTCCTCTGTCCCCTCCCCACCATTCTGCTCTTCATGTCTTTCCAGGTGATGGCTCTAGATACCTCCTGTAAGTGGAATCACATCATGGTTACCTTTTTGTGATTGGCTTATTTATTTCAGTCAGTGTGAAGCCTTCACTTAACAGGAATCTCTTCCTTTTAAGGCTTTTTTATACTTTGTGTGTGTGTGTGTGTGTGTGTGTGTGTGTACTTGCCTCTCAGTATACATGAGGAATTGATTTTAGAATACCATAGTAGATACCAAAATTTGTAGATGTTTAAATTCCTTATAGAATGATATATTTTCATATAACCTATATGAATCCTTTTGTATGCCTACAGTATCTTAATACCAGTGACTACTGTATAAATAGTTGTTATTCTGTATTATTTAGAGAATAATGACAAGAAAAAATGTCTGTCCATGTTTAGAACAGACGCCTTTTTTTCCTGAATCTTTTTAGCCCATAACTGCATCTCTAGGCTCAGAACATGTAGGTACAGGGAGGTGACTGTCTCTCCCACACTTTGTTTGCTGTGAATGTGGGTGTGCAAATAGCTTCTTGAGACACTCCTGTCCATTGCTCACTTTGCTTGGGTACACTCGGGAGAGACATTGCTGGCCCATGTGACTGGTCTCGTTTGGTTTTGATGGTTTTAGGTGTCTCTTTTCTTTCCTTAGGTCACGTAGACTTCACTCTGGAGGTGGAGCGCTGCTTGAGGGTGTTGGACGGTGCTGTGGCCGTGTTTGACGCCTCTGCTGGTGTAGAGGTAAAGCCGAGGCTGGAGTGAACACAGCAGCAGCAGCAGTGTGACGTTAAAATGTAGCGCATATCTGGATTAGTCAGTTACAGCCCTTGGTAAATCGTAGCAGGCAGACTGGGGTGGAAGAAAGCTGCAGTTCCATAATGCAGTGCGACCTCAGATTGTTCCCAATGGAAGGAAAGTTAGGTTTTCTGTAGAAAATGCATGAGTGTTGGTATGGGGAACCGTGAGGAGCCTGGGATTCTGTTGATCTTAAACTATCGAGTTCCTCTGTGTGAGTGTCAAGGATTCTGTCCAAAGTCACAAAGTCACTAGGTGAGGGTCAGGGGACTTCAGTAGTCTACAGTCTACATGTAGTAGCCACCAGAGAGTCAACATCCCTCCAAATCCCAGTCTGTAGAGTGGCCTGAGAGGAGTCAGATGCCAGCTGCTCACATGACGTGCATAGTCAGAGCAATGGAACACTTTTTCTTGTGCAGTTAGCTCCTCTGTGTTACTCTGGAGGATGGACAGTGTCTATTTTCTAAGGCAGTCAGCAAACCTACCTTTCCTCCCTAGGGAGATACTGAGTAGATTGTTTGCTATAAAAACATCCTTAAAAGATAGTGTAGAGAGGACAATTAGCACTTCTAGCAATACACAGACACATGAATAATTATCTCCTCACAGGTAACGTAAAGATTCTTAGCCTTTTGGTGGTGGTAGCACATACCTTTAATCCCAGCACCCAGAGCCAGAGGCAGGTCGATCTCTGGGAGTTCAAGGATAGCCTGGACTACAGAGTGAGTTCCAGGATAGTACTACACAGAGAAACTCTGTTTTGAAAAACCAAACATTTGGGCTGGAGAGATGGCTCAGTGGTTAAGAGCACCGACTGTTCTTCCTTGAACGTCCTGAGTTCATATCCCAGCAACAACATGGTGGCTCACAACCATCTGTAATGAGATCTCTCTTCAGGAGTGTCTAAAGACAGCTATATGTACTTACATATAATAATAAATAAATAAATCTTAAAGAAAAAAAAAGAAAAGAAAAACCAACCAAAACAAAAACAACAACAACAAAACAGATTCTTAGGAGGGACTACAGCTCATTTCCAGAGTATCTGCCAACCACGTATGAGTGCCTGGGTTTGGGAAAGTCCTCTTTTAATAGTGCTTTTTGATAGTAGAGTGAATTATGCTTGTTATTTTTCTTTTATTTGTTTTTTTATTGCTTCAAACAGGGTCTCATTATGTATCATGTATGCAGATGAAGCTAGGCTCAAACTTACAGAGATCCACCCACCTCTGCCTCCTAAGGACTGGGATTAAAGGTGTGTGCCACTACCTGGTTTGTGTATAGGGGTGAGTTATATTATCTTTAGTGAGTTGCCCTTCAAAATTGGCTTTGTTGAATATATAATTCATATAAGTTCTGCCCTTAAACTATTTTAATTAAGTTGTAAAAATCAGTATCTTTTAAAAAATGGGACAAATTGACACAATACAGTACCCTAAGAAAGATAAAACAACTACGTGCTGTACTCATGCTCAAATGTTTGACTCCTGTCTGATCACAGGACAATGATTAGTGAGATCTAAGTGAGGAGACGTGTCAGGGACAACTACTTACAGCTTCTCAGAAATAAAACAAAACCAAGACCGTTTTAATGTAGGAATCATAACTGATTAAGGGTAATCTTGAAGAACTATTCTAGATAAAAGAATTTGGGTTTTTTTTTTTGGTTTGTTGAGACTGGGTTTCTCTGTATAGCCCTGGCTGTCCTGGAACTCACTCTGTAGACCAGGCTGGCCTCAAACTCAGAAATCCACCTGCCTCTGCCTCCCGAGTGCTGGGATTAAAGGACTGTGCCACCATGCCCGGCCAGAACTGGTTTCTTACAGCAGGCTTGAGAGGCAAATCTGGAGGGATTGCAGGTTCTATGTATTGATCTGAGTTATACAAGGTTTATTTCAAACTTATCTATATGCTTAGTCTGTGGATTTTGTTGTGTATAAATTTTATCTGAACAAACAAAAAGCTGAACATTAGACTTTTTATGCTTTTTTAGGCTTTCAGGCTGAATTAAGGATTCAATGAGGTACACAGATGTTTTAATACAACCAGGGTGTATTTATAAATTTAATATGTGCAGCAATGAAATCAATTAGCAAAAAAGCATATGTGAATTAGTTATAAATATAAGTAGTAGTCTGTCCTTCACCTTTACCCTATTGATTCACATGGACAGTCAGATACTTAAATGAAATGTGATTTTTATCATAATAGTGCTTTTATTATATTCTTATTTATTCCTCAAGGCAAAAATCCCTATTTTACATATTTAAAAAACTCATATTAGGAGATATGGTGGCGCCTGCCTGTAATCTCAGCACTTAGGAGGAGGGCGGAGGAAGATCTAGAGTTTAGAGTCAACCTTGCATGTAGCAAGTTCCAGGCCAACTTGGGCTTTCTGAAACCTGGTCTAAAAAAGTAATACTTAAAACAAATTAGCTCATTATTACATACTGGGAAACATGAAGTGAGGTAAAAGTAGGTCTCTTGGTTGTGACTTAAGTTCCCTCCTGAGAGCTCTGGCCATCTCCCAGATTCTGAATCACTCTGTCGGGGAACTTAGTTTACCAAAACAGAAGCACGGGTCTCAGGCAGTGTGAAGCATCTTCCAGGCACCTTCACCACATCCTGTTCTGCTCTCCCAAGAGCAAAACAGAGTCCCTGGAAATGAACTGCAGAGGTTCCCGTTCTCTGCCAGCATCAGACCCAATTCCACATCAGCACAGATTCATGGACCTAGCAACAGCCATGGGCATTTTCTCTAATTTTTGCTTTAGGCCCAGACTCTCACTGTATGGAGGCAAGCTGACAAACACAAAATACCCCGGATCTGCTTTTTAAACAAGATGGACAAGACTGGAGCAAGGTATTTGAAGGCTGCTTTGTAGGCTGTTATGGTTACAAAGCAAAGACAAGAACTCATGGGCTAGAGCTTATGTTTAGAAAAAGCAATTTTTCCTAAAAATATAATTATTCTATGGAATCTTAACAAAGCATCTCAATTGTAGTTGAGAACAATTGAGATGTTCTAAGTGGTGAGCCATCTGGGTCTACTGTAGCACATTTTGTACACTCTGGATTGAGTGTGGAGTTTTGCTGTTCTGTTCATTCTCTTCTGAGCTCTACAGCATTTAATACCCTTGCTCCTGAAGGCTGCTGTGATCTCCTGGTTGCCAGACTCAGAGAGTAAGGTTGATTCTTGTAGTTAACTCAGAGAATGGTGCTTTTCTGTCTTCTGATTTTCTTTAGATAGTTAGATTAGTCTTAACTGAAGGGTACTGGGAAGGGGAATGTCCTCTATGTGAGGCAGAGAATGATTAGTGCTGAAACGTAGCGATCATATACTGAGGCTTATGTGGAGTGGCAACCAAAATGGATACGTTGTTCTGGCAACAGAGAACCAGAAATATATGAAGGGTTTGGTGAAATGTGAATAGAAACAAGTCAAGAATGTTAAGGATTGTGGAGGAACTATGGGAAGACATCTTGGTCAGCGATGAGATGTGGTAAAAATTCAGCTGTCCTTCACCAGGTCTACTGTCCTGTGCCCCGTGGTTATGTGGCTTCCTTGGCAACTTAGTTTAAAGTTGATTATTAATGGCACAGCAACCTGTAACATTGGCTAGGCTCATGTTTGAATCTTTCCTAGTTGGGATTTCTTGTAGTCAATAGAAGCACTTGTTGATTGACTTACAGTGTCTAGTGATGAGGGTGATGCCTGGATACTAGGCTAGTTCTCAGAGATATCGGGGCCATGGATGTGTGTATCGTGTTGTTTTAAAAAGAACTCACACTAAATCCAGTTAACGCACCAGCATTGGTAGTCCGCTCCACCCCACCTCCAGTTTTTCCTGAAATGCCCGGAACTGCTAGCTCTCATTTCTCAGGTGGCTGGCCTGTAGAATGCCAGCTACTATTCACTCAGCTCATCTTAGCTCCATGAAATGGAAACATGAGAGACTTAAAATATACCAGCCAGATTTATAATGGTAAATCTCCAACCCCAAAATGCCCATGAAAAGAACACACACTCAATAATATAATTACAAACTGTACACTTAGATTAGACAGATAGATCACGTCACTACTCTATTGCCCAGCTATGAAATCCCTAGCTACGTGGGGCTTCTTCAGCACACATGGTTATGTTCCATTTTCTTCCTTCTTCTCCCCACCCTCCCCCGACCCCCACCTCCGTCCTCTTCTTCCTCCTCCCTCCTCTCTAAAACTTTCAACTTCATCTTTTCTTCCCACTGCCCAATCACAGGCTCTAGGAACCCATGATATATGTGTATATATAATTATAATATATAATAACGTGTACATATATATAATTTTGCCTATGTGCCAACAATAGCATTTGTACCATAGGTAGCCAGCCCAAATGTTAGCATGAAAACCAGCACCATAGCATAAAATACTAATACCTAAGATTAAAACATAGAACATTTGTCTGTCTGGGTCTTGGAAGAGAACCAATAGTTTATATAGCTGTAGAAGAAAAATCCTTAATTCAAATGAAATCTTGCATTTAACTGTAATTAATTAACTGCGTGACCTTAATTAGTATCAAAACTTAGTTATATGAAGCTTGCAATAATAACTGCTTAGGCCTGCACATGGTGAGATAATGGTAAACACTCAATTGCTGTCTGTTATCAGGTTTCTTTAAGATACTACCCTGTGGAAAACCGATGTAGTGAGCAGTTTGGAGAATAAAGGGGTCCTTTTAGAGAACATTCTTAAACCTGTTTTGAGAGGTTTTTACTGTGTTTCTAACAGATTGCTCTGCTTTTTACAGTTTTAACTATGCAGTTGAAAGCATCCGGGAGAAGTTAAAGGCAAAGCCCCTGATTTTACAGGTAATTGGTTAATAGCACATTTTGTAGTTCCTCATCAGTTTATTGTGGCATGCACACTTTAGACACATACTCAAGTCATGAGTAAGTACAGCAGAGATTTTGATTGAAACAGTGAGGTAAGAGTTGAGGAGAGTGGTGTACTGGTGAGTGCTGTCACCAGACTGGGGTAACCACATAAAGCTCACGCTAACCTACAGCTGCCAATTGGTGAAGCCAGAACTTTCCAAGGAGTGGTGGATGTCGTAAACAAAGAAAAACTCGTGTGGAATTCTAACTCTGACGATGGAAAAGACTTTGAGAGGATGCCCCTCTCAGAAGCGAGCGATCGGGAGCTGCTAAGGGAGACGATTGAAGCAAGGAACTCCTTAATTGAACAAGTAAGTTCTTTAGTTTAAAATTCCATGTTCAGTAACTTTTGGACATCCGTATTGTGAGACTTTATATAAAATTACATATGTAATATGTAAAGTACAGTGAATGAAAATTAGTGCCCCTGTGTCTGCCACCCACACCCACAGATGAGATAAGAACCTTGTTTCCTATTTGTCTCTCTATCCTTTTTAGTGGTGTTTATTTTCCATTTTAAGATTAATTAACTTTTATTCGTATGAGTGTTTTTCCTGTGTGTGTTTGTGTCTACAATACATATGTATAGTGCCTAGGGAGACCAAAAGAGGGTATTAGGAGCCTTCCGAACCAGGGTTATCGGATGCTTGAGGGCGATCTCTCTGGCCCTGGCTTGGTTTTGCCGTGTGCTGAGAGTTGAACTTAGGGCTTGTTAGATAGATGGCAAGCATGCGCTTTACCACTGAGCTGCACTCCCTGTACCCAGCATGTTATTTTAGTGTTAGCATGTGTTTGCATATTCTGGCCTTCTGTGTAACGATACTGTTTGTAGTTTTCCCATTTCATATTGTGACGGTGCTGGTCACTGTTGGTACCTGTAGCACAGTTTAGTTTTAGTGTTGTATGTTGTTCTGATACATAATTACAGTGTGATTTATTGTCTGTTTCTTACTAGATTGACTTAAAATTGTTTTTCTTTTTTGATATTAGAAACAATGTTGCTGAGTTGTTGTGGCATACATCTGTAGTCCCATTACTTCAGGGATTGAAGCAGGAGAATTTAGGGTCAGTCCAGGCTACATAGTGAGTTCCAGGCCAACCTGGGGTTATATTGACCTTTCTCAAAGAAATCAGGCAAACAGAAACCATGTTCTATCTCCTGTGCAATGTGGAAAACTTTCCTGAAAGGAACCTGCCTATCCTCTACTTTATCAGATGTCAGATTGCTTAGAAAAATTAAAGCCATCAATTTATTTATACTTATAGGTCTGCATTAAATCTCAACACTTTAATAGAACATAGCAATATTGTTATGTTGTAATATTTCAATCAATGTTTGTGGCAGTAAATAATACATGTTAGGCTTCTTGGTAAAGCATTTGAATATTTATAAAATATTTATTAAAGCATTTGAATATTTATAGTAAAGCATTTGAATTTTTTTTTTCACTTTAAAATTGAGTAGGTCTAAGTTTAAAACAAATGTTTTTTAAGACATAGTCTTGACTGTGTTGCCCAAACTTCTCTGGAGCATTCCATCTTACGCCTCATACTCTACCTGCTCAGTCCACACAGATTCTACCAGCATGTTCTATCGTTTACCTTGTATGGGTAGATATTTGTAGAGAAGTTATTTGCCATTTATAACTTTTAGTATTCACTGACTTTATAACTAACATAATGTTCCTGTTACTGGATAATACGAATTGAGGGCCTGGTGTTTGCTAGGCTTAAGGCTTTACATGGACTGTTTGATTTTTACACCCATGTGCTTTCCCATTTACACATGAGAAATCGGAACCTGAGAGTGTTTAAATAAGTTTTGCTGCTAATAAAGGTCAGAGCTGGGATCTGAACTCAGGACAGCATCAGATCAGAGCTCAAACTGCTCCCACCCTGCCAAACTGTTCCCTCCTCTTCCTCTTCCTTTTATTTTATTTATTTATTTATTTATTTATTTATTTATTTATTTATTATATGTAAGTACACTGTAGCTGTCTTTAGACACTCCAGAAAAGGTTAGCAGATCTCATTACAGATGGTTGTGAGCCACCATGTGGTTGCTGGGATTTGAACTCAGGACCTTTGGAAGAGCAGTCGGCACTCTTAACAGCTGAGCCATCTCTCCAGCCCGTTTCTTTTTTTAAGGCAGGGTTTTCCTATGTAGTCCTGGCTGGCCTGGGCCTTGCCTTGTAGAGCAGGCAGCCTTGAATTCACAGACCTACCTGCTTCGGCCTCCCAAGTGCTGTGTTCAAAGGCTTATGCCACCATGCCTCCCTGCTAGATGGCTTCTTGAGATTAATAAGGCATAGAAAGAGCAAGAGTAGAATTGACATTGGTCATGAATTGGGCACATAATTAGTTCTTTTTTGAGTGTGTGTGCGTGTGCAATTTTAATACAGAACAATTATAGGCATAAAGAAGGCGCACACCTTTAATCCCAGCCCTCGGGAGGCAGAGGCAGGCAGATTTCTGAGTTCGAGGTCAGCCTGGTCTACAGAGTGAGTTCCAGGATAGCCAGGACTTCACAGAGAAACCCTGTCTCGAAAAAACAAAAAAGAAAAAACAACAACAACAAAAAAGAAGGATCTTATAATCCAGATGTATAGCCAAAACATGCTTGTACATACGGCTTTTACTACAATGTGACAGTGTTTGGTGTGTATAGAGAAAATTTGAGGTATCAGTATTAATAACAGGTGATGATTATAATGAATAAAATTTAGAGAACAAGACCGCCTCAGGTACATTAGCTACAATCAGAGAACAACCCCACAAGTATGTATCGGTGTGTGGAGAACAGGTGTAATCCTTGTGTGCTGTGGCAGGGACACAGTGATTAGTTACAATATAAAACCACGTGAGAAGGGCTGGAGGGATGGTGACCCAGGTTCTGTTCCCAGCATCCACAACTCTCAGTTATTCCTGTTCCAGGGTATCTGACATTTTTTTCTGATCTACACAGGCACTAGGCACACATGAGGTATGCATACATATATGCAGACAAAACACTCATTCACATAAAATAAATATAAATCCTTTAAAAAGAAAAAAAGGAAAGGGAAGGAGACCATATGGGATGGAGGCTCCTCCAGACATTCCATTTGGGGTTCTACCCCCAAAGAATTAGAAGTAGTATCTTGAAACCAGTTCCTAGTATATTCATAGTAGGCAAAAAGCAGAGACAACCCAAGTGACCATCAACAGACGAGTGAATCAACAAAATATGGATGGACTGTTAACCCTGTCTTCAAAGGGAAGGGAGTTCTGACATAGGGCACAGCCTTAGTGACCTGAGGCCACTGTGTCAGGGAAGTACACCAGCCACAAATGCTTCGTGGCTCTGCTTTGTGAGGCAATTGGAGGATGCTCAGAGACAGAAAAACAGAATGGTGCTTCCCAGAGGCTTGGGCATGGGAGTTGTTTGCAAGTTTAAAAGTTTAGGAGCTTGGCAAGTGAACTTAATATTACTGAGCTATACCTAAAAATGATTATGATGGCAAACTGCTTTAAAGTGGCTTTGATGGTAAATTTTAACCACAGTTAAATTGCTCCTTAAATTGAGAACTAGAATTAGCTTTCTGTCTCTCAGGACTCCTTTAGAGGTGAAACGTAATGATGATAGTAATAGCTAATACTTATGGGCTGCTAACTGCATGTTCTGAAAGAATGATTGCAATTGGCTATTGATTGTCACTTCAGCCCTAAGAAGAAAGTGACCAGGACCAGCAGGTTGTTCTTCAGTGACAGGGTATGAGAAACAGAGAAGATAAAAGCTGGTGTATGGGGGTCTTGCATAAATTTTGTCTTATGCCAATCAAGTTTATTGAGAAGTACAGCATCTTATTTTCAGAGTGAAAAATGGCCAACGTCAGCAGAGAGCTAAGTTAGACAAGTTAGCACGGAGAACACAGCTGCGTTTAACTTCAAATTTCACTGTGTGCTCTCTGGGCAGGTTAGGTTTGTTTCTGCTGTGTCTTCTGTGCTTACACTTTAGTTTTCTCACCGAGCTTGACTATTTTGCTCCTTTGCACTATCATCCACAATTGAAACTGTTTTAGAATTATGATCGTGATTTGTTTTTATCTTTTGTCTAAGGTAGAGTCTCGATTTCTAGCCCAGGTTGCCTAGAAACGTGCAGTCCACCAGCCTCAGCCTCCTAAGTGCTGGAATTGCCGGGGTGTGCCATTATGCCCAGCCTGTTTTATTGCTTTGTTGTTAGCTGAATTATCTGTTTCATTTATGCAGATGGTTATGAGAAGCACAAACTAGTAATTACAGTTGTATTGTTAACGTGATACCAGCAACAGCAACTGACGCGCCTTACTTTGTGGAAGTAGATTAGGGCTTTCAGTTTGGCTACTGTGGGAAGTGTAGCCATCATATGCATTCATATGTTAGAGGAGTACCCGATGACTCATGATATGAGCTAAAAGACCCTCCTTTATCCCCAAACCAGCAGTCTACTCTGTGATTGTTGCTGTGGATGCGTTAGGCGTTTTCTCTGGTAACATGGAACTGAGTACAGCTCTGACTCTCTGTGACTTCAAGAAATTCACAGCACACCTTCAATTTCCAGGTTTTTTTCTTTGGGGAAACAAAACAAAACAGAACTGTTTTTTCAAAAGTTACAAAGAGTTGTTTGGCTTGTGCATGTCAGGTTAAGTAACTGACTTCAAATATTTCACTGGTGCATACATGTATGAAACTAAATACAAGTTCTACATGTTTGTCTTTCTTTACAGGTTGCAGACTTAGATGATGAGTTTGCTGACTTGGTTTTAGGTGAATTTAGTGAAAATTTTGATTTAGTACCAGCTGAAAAGGTAATGTGTTATTCAATTCTCTATACAAAATTTTATTCAAGTGAATATGGTTTGGATTTTCTTTTCTTTTTGGTCTTTGGAGAGTGTGTAAGGTGTATGTGTGTTAACATTTTATACTGTTGAAATGGTGGCTTAAAAATGAAAGTCACTGCTCCTGTGTAAGTACTTAATGCCAGCAACATGCTATTTCCAGATATGGTTTACAGACTTAGAAGTTGAATCATTTTTCCTTCCATGAGTTAGGGTCGGTTCATTTTCTCATAGCACTGGGTCTTTAATGGGTGTCAGCAGGAGGGAATTACCCAGGACTGGAAACCTAGCCACTCCCTAGGCTGCTGTGGTCCTGACTGAAAGGACAAGTACCTGCCGCTGCCACTTTACTGCCCCAGCATAATTCCTACATGGGTTCCAAAACAGCCTCATGTCCACAGATGCACGTAGCATGCATCAGAGCCTCTCTTTGCAGCAGACAGAGACCTCTACAGAGAACCACGGCTGGTCACAATGCAGAGCTCAGCCCCGGTGAATACAGCACTTCTTCAGTATTGTTAAGCAATATTTATTATATCTAAGGCTTCTCTACCTTCTGAAGCTTTGCTGTAGCTCAGAGGCCTCACTGTAATACTTATAAAGACTTTGCTGAACAAGAGACAACACCAGACATCCAGCATACTGGGAAGTGATTAACGTTGTAAGAAAAATAAATCCATGGAGAATGATGGCAGTGTGGTGCAGCGGTTCACAAGGGTGTTAGGGGAAAGCCTTTGACTCGAGAGATTCTGACAGGGACTAGGGAACTGTGCACAGATCCATGTTCACGCTCTCTCTTTGCTTTTAGTTACAGGCTGCAGTACACAGGGTGACACTGGCGCAGGCTGCAGTACCTGTGCTGTGTGGGAGTGCCTTGAAGAACAAGGGCGTGCAGCCCCTGCTGGATGCAGTGACCACTTACCTGCCGTCACCTGAGGAGCGCGAGGACCGCTTTCTGTAAGTGTGTGACCACCTGATTAGACTCATACGGCTGGAAAAACCAAGTGGGTCTTGTTCCCTGAAAGTACTTTAAAGCAGCCATTTTAAAAAGTGGTGGAGAGTGTCTCTGTACATGATACAAGGCCATGGTCATTCTCACTTGCGAAGACTTTTCTGTCCTCTTCTAGAGAAGAGTTATGAAGGTGGTTTCCCTGTGTGTATGGTTCTGCCGTCTCAGTTGGTTGTTTTTTTTTTTTTTAATTTTATTTATTCTATGTAAGTACACTGTAGCTGTCTTCAGACACTCCAGAAGAGGGCAGCAGATCTTGTTACGGATGGTTGTGAGCCACCATGTGGTTGCCAGGAATTGAACTCAGGACCTTCGGAAGAGCAGTCAGTGCTCTTAACCGCTGAACCATCTCTCCAGCCCAGCTTTTTATTTTTATTTTTTAAACATTCGTTACTCTTTTAGTAGATATGTTTCTATTCATCTAGACTTCAGGATTTTTCTGTAGTCAAAATATTTTGTGGCTCTAGAGGAGGTTGTTGTCTCGTGCTGTTGGCGGCCTCTGTAATAGATTGCTAACATCTGAAGTAGTGTTAAGCAGAATGGCCAAGAAGTGGGTTTTGTGTTACTAAGGACAGTAATGACTTCTCACATCTCGGAATTAGGAAGGCATGTGAAGTGAGCACGGACTTCACGCCAAGTGGCCTAATCCACGGGACTTAGTCTCACATCAGTGAAAGATAGGCGGTCTCCCAAGAGTGGTATAAACATCTAGTGAGTGAATGATGCTGGTTAAGCCTGAGGAGCAAGCAGTACTAGCTTGTAGAAAGCTCCTGTATTAGTACCATTAAGAAGGACTAGGAATAAGATGGGAAATGCTGTAAGTTAACCACACTAGAAGCGTGTTTAACTTACTTTGACTCATAGACTTCCTTGAGACTGATGACAATATCATCTTTCCTCAGAATTATGTACCCAATAGACAAAAATTGTCAATTTCAGGAAAATTCAAACTTTCTAAAATTTTTAATGAATGCTACTTTAAAAACATGTTTCTTTAAGCTTACTGTTTCTATAAACAAGCTCAAGTTTCTCCTGTAGATTAATGGTGTTATTCAGCTGTACACGGCGAGAGGTGAGAGGCTGAAGCACCAGCTGGAGAGAATAGTTACTTATCCTCAAGGGGTTCCTTGCCTTTATGGCCTTGGAAGATTCACTTTTTTTTAAGGAGAGAGTTTGTGCATTGAAGATGTTTGCAAATATGATAGTACTTGAAAGAGAACCCTTCTTTTAGTTTAAATATTTATTGGTAAAACCCCATTAGGTATTTTAGTCAGTGACGGAAGAGAGGGTTGTAGAAATGTTACCTTCTGGGCCTGGATAACTCTACTAAAAGATCTCCAATACCTCCTTTATCTTGCAGGCAGTGGTATAAGGGAGACTTGTGTGCACTGGCATTTAAAGTACTACATGACAAACAGCGAGGACCCCTGGTTTTCCTGCGCATTTACTCAGGAACACTGACGCCTCAGCTGGCTGTCCACAACATTAATAGAAACTGCACGTAAGGAGAAGGTTCGCTTATTTTCTAAAACTGCATTCACTTAGTTAAAAGTACTTTACTAATAGAGATCCTGGTTTTATAGGGAAAGAATGAGTCGTCTGCTTTTGCCATTTGCTGACCAACATGTAGAAATCCCTTCCCTGACCGCTGGAAACATTGCTTTGACAGTTGGGCTTAAACAAGTGAGTGACTGCATGGGTTCCACAGCATAGCGGGTAAATGTGATTTGTAAATACTTTAGAATAGATAGCAGCAGTCACAGACCATCTGAATGTCTATTATACAAATATGACGGCCTGTTTATCGAGAGAGTTGAATGTCATGCATTTACTAGAAAGAAAAATAGATTACAGAAGCCCACAGACAGGATGGATTATAGTCAAATCAAGTTCAACTCCAAGTAAAGTCTAAAGTTTATTTACAGTTTTTTATTTTATTTTATTTTATTTTATTCCCATAGAATCTTTGCCCATTTGTGTATTTGTGTGTGTGTGTGTGTGTGTGTGTGGTATGAGAGAGAGAAAGAGAGAGGGGGGGTGGGGGAGGGAAGGGGAGAGGAGAAGAGAAGAGAGGAAAGGAAAAGAAGAGAAGAAAGAGGAGGAGAAGGGGAAGGGAGTGGAGAGGAGAGAGGGAGGGAGAAAGGAGGGAGAGAGACTCTCTGGAGGGGAGGGCAGGAAGAGAGATTCTCTGTTTCTCTGTCACTACGTTTTCCAGGCTTGCCTCGAACTTACTGTCCTGCCCTGGCTGGTCTCAAAGTCCTCTACCATGCTTGCTGAGTGTTCATCTGTTTGGATCATGGCAGAAAGTTTGATCCAGCTTTACAGCTGGTCAGGAAGTGACGAAAGGTCTTTTGCTCAAGAGGGCTCTTGAAGGCCAGGGTTTGAGTTTCTTATGTTTCCAGTTCTGTCCTCAGCCCACAGTTCATCAGTGTGTGCACAAAAGAGGCACGACCTAGACATTTAGAGGGTCAGTGGAAGGAAATACTTGGTGCCAACTCAGGTTTGGGTGGGTTAAAACTGAGGACTTCTTTTAACTCAGCTTATTCAAGTTAGTTTTCCATTAAACTTTGGCATATGTTATATTGGGATAAAAAATGTTACTATAACCTTTTAACTCTTCATGATTAACTGCAGGTTTCAGAAATGTTTAGGAGAAAACGTCCACGGTCTGAATTTTGTACCTGGGGCGCTTTCAAGACTGGGTTTCTCTGTGTAGCCCTGGCTGTCCTAGAAGTCTATAGACTAGGCTGGCCTCAGACTCAGAGATCTTCCTGCCTCTGCTTCCTGGGTGTTGGGATTACAGGTGTGTACCTGGCTGTCCTAAACTGTCTTCTGTCTTCCTAAGGCAGCTCTGCTCCTTGTGCATATTTGCAGGAGCACTGCAGTCATTTGGAGAGCTGTGTACAGGAGAAACCAGCAGAGCCTTGATGTGAGCAGAGCACAGAGTTTACATGCAGTCTAAACCACGTGTGGCTGTGTCCCGAGCTCATTAAAATACTACTTTAATTCCATGGAGCTTTCATATAGTGTCAGCGTGTGTGTGTCTGTGTTTGTGTCTGTGTGTCTGTGTGTGTGAGGGAGGGGGTCAGGGGTGCATTAAAACACTTTGTGAGCTTTTATTGAACCTGCCTTGCTATAATGGGAAATTCAGGAAGATATATTTTTAGGCAGAGAGATATATTCTTAGGCAGATTTTTTTTTTTTTGCTAATAAACTTTGGTGTGTATTTCATTATTCGTTAGAATGTGTTACAGTGACAGTTTAGATTAGAGGTCTTACACAAGCTAAATGAGCCTTATATAAAGCTGTGAGACTTGTGAATTAGTTCTCTTAAGTTACAGTGAAGAGCATGCTCCACTAGCGTTTTGTCTGTGGTTTTGGGTGGAAGATGAGTGCTAGCCGGGAAGCTGTCCTGTTTGCTTTCAGACTGCCACTGGAGACACCATAGTCTCGTCCAAGGCCAGCGCATTAGCTGCCGCTCGCAGAGCCGGACGAGGAGAAAGGGAGCATGGAAAGAAGAGAGAGGCCGAGAGTCTGCTGTTGGCTGGGGTGGAGGTCCCAGAGCCTGTCTTCTTCTGCACCATAGAGCCCCCGTCAGTCGCTAAGCAGCCAGGTACCAGCAGGGTTGGTTTTTCAGTTGGTGTTTGTAGCCTATGGGAGGTAGTTTCAGCGAGTCCTCAGAAAACTTGTGTTTACTGCACAGCATTTCTTCTGCTTTGTCTCGGTTTTACTTGAGTCCCTCTGATGGGTTTGTTTTGTTGTTGTTGTTTGAATTGTGATTTTCTTTTATTTATTTATTTATTTTTCTTTTTTGGTTATGAGACAGGGTTTCTCTGTGTAGCCCTGGCTGTCCTGGAACTCACTCTGTAGACCAGGCTGGCCTCAAACTCAGAAATCTGCCTGCTTCTGCCTCTCAAGTGCTGGGACTAAAGGCGTGCGCCACCACTCCCCGGCTAGGTTGTGATTTTTCAAGTCAGGATTTGTCTATGTAGCCTTGGCTGCCCTGGAACTCACTTTGTAGACCAGGCTGGCCTTGACCTCAGAGATGCACCTCTGCATGTCTATGCCCCTCCACCCTGATTAAAAGCATGTCCCACCACTGCCCAGCTCTGTAGTGATTTTTATGAAATTTCAAGTATTTGGCCCCGCTCTACCCTCCTAATGTGTTAGATTAGTTAGGACATGATTTGAAATGAATTCACTTTCTTGCATCTACAATATGAGCCAGTTCTGATTTCCTGAAGACGTTTTGCCCATTTTGCGTTTTGCTTGCTCATCTTTCACCTTGTCTTGCTTACCTTGCAATGGCTCCCCTGGACTTCTGTGCTGTAGAAACTCTGGGTCTGAGCTCAAGCATCCGCTTTATGAGGCTCTCGGTGAGCTCTCACTCATGAACACCACCCAAAGACAGACGTTCTGGTGTCCTTAGTCCCCTTCAAACAACTTGGATGCACAGACTATGGGAGATCAAGAGCAACCTTTATTTCCTTTCCATATCTCCTAAGATGCAATGAGAGCTGGGCGTGGTGGCGCACGCCTTTAATCCTAGCACTGGGGAAGCAGAGGCAGGCGGATTTCTGAGTTCGAGGCCAGCCTGGTCTACAAAATGAGTTCCAGGACAGCCAGGGCTATACAGAGAAACCCTGTCTCGAAAACCAGAAAAAAAAAAAAAAAAGATGCAATGAGAGACATATCTGGCCAGGTGGGACTGTAGTTCATCTACCCAACCAGAAATCACATGAAAGAAATTGAAGTGTAGATGTAAGACCGCAAGTAATGAAAGAAACTGGGTCTTTTCCTGTTAGTGGCTGAAGGAACAGCATTTAGAATCAGGCAAATGGAGCAGGGGCTGGAGCAGGGGCTCAGTTAAGAGCACTTGTTCTCTCAGAGCCCTGAGCTTGATTCCCAGCACCCACATAGTTGCTTGTAGCTGCCAGTAAGTCAAATTCCAAGAGGTCTAATGCTCTCTTCTGGTGCCCTCAGTACCAGCCAGTTATGTCATGCATAGTATATATGTATATACACACAGCTCTCATACCTAATACATGTTTTAAAAAAAAATGTAGCAAAATCCCAAATCTGAAATGCATGAAATTTGAACATTTTCATGTCAAGCATTTCAGAAAATAGATGTCATATTATATTGCCATTTAAGCTAAAGAGTCTTAATGGGGTCTAGAGAGCTGGTGCAGAAGTGAAGAGTCTTAATGAGGTCTAGAGAGCTGGTGCAGTAGTGAGGAGTCTTAATGGGGTCTAGAGAGCTGGTGCAGTAGTGAAGAGTCTTAATGAGGTCTAGAGAGCTGGTGCAGTAGTGAAGAGTCTTAATGAGGTCTAGAGAGCTGGTGCAGTAGTAAAGAGTCTTAATGAGGTCTAGAGAGCTGGTGCAGTAGTGAAGAGTCTTAATGAGGTCTAGAGAGCTGGTGCAGTAGTGAAGAGTCTTAATGAGGTCTAGAGAGCTGGTGCAGTAGTGAAGAGCATTAATGAGCTCTAGAGAGCTGGTGCAGTAGTGAAGAGCCTTAATGAGCTCTAGAGAGCTGGTGCAGTAGTGAAGAGCATTAATGAGCTCTAGAGAGCTGGTGCAGTAGTGAAGAGTCTTAATGAGGTCTAGAGAGCTGGTGCAGTAGTGAAGAGAATTAATGAGGTCTAGAGAGCTGGTGCAGTAGTGAAGAGTCTTAATGAGCTCTAGAGAGCTGGTGCAGTAGTGAAGAGCATTAATGAGCTCTACAGAGCTGGTGCAGTAGTGAAGAGTCTTAATGAGGTCTAGAGAGCTGGTGCAGTAGTGAAGAGTCTTAATGAGGTCTAGAGAGCTGGTGCAGTAGTGAAGAGTCTTAATGAGGTCTAGAGAGCTGGTGCAGTAGTGAAGAGTCTTAATGAGCTCTAGAGAGCTGGTGCAGTAGTGAAGAGTCTTAATGAGCTCTAGAGAGCTGGTGCAGTAGTGAAGAGTCTTAATGAGGTCTAGAGAGCTGGTGCAGTAGTGAAGAGCATTAATGAGCTCTAGAGAGCTGGTGCAGTAGTGAAGAGTCTTAATGAGCTCTAGAGAGCTGGTGCAGTAGTGAAGAGCATTAATGAGCTCTAGAGAGCTGGTGCAGTAGTGAAGAGTCTTAATGAGCTCTAGAGAGCTGGTGCAGTAGTGAAGAGAATTAATGAGCTCTAGAGAGCTGGTGCAGTAGTGAAGAGTCTTAATGAGCTCTAGAGAGCTGGTGCAGTAGTGAAGAGCATTAATGAGCTCTACAGAGCTGGTGCAGTAGTGAAGAGTCTTAATGAGGTCTAGAGAGCTAGTGCAGTAGTGAAGAGTCTTAATGAGGTCTAGAGAGCTCGTGCAGTAGTGAAGAGTCTTAATGAGGTCTAGAGAGCTGGTGCAGTAGTGAAGAGTCTTAATGAGGTCTAGAGAGCTGGTGCAGTAGTGAAGAGTCTTAATGAGGTCTAGAGAGCTGGTGCAGTAGTGAAGAGTCTTAATGAGGTCTAGAGAGCTGGTGCAGTAGTGAAGATTCTTAATGAGGTCTAGAGAGCTGGTGCAGTAGTGAAGAGTCTTAATGAGCTCTAGAGAGCTGGTGCAGTAGTGAAGAGTCTTAATGAGGTCTAGAGAGCTGGTGCAGTAGTGAAGAGTCTTAATGAGGTCTAGAGAGCTGGTGCAGTAGTGAAGATTCTTAATGAGGTCTAGAGAGCTGGTGCAGTAGTGAAGAGTCTTAATGAGCTCTAGAGAGCTGGTGCAGTATTGAAGAGTCTTAGTGAGGTCTAGAGAGCTGGTGCAGTAGTGAAGAGTCTTAATGAGGTCTAGAGAACTGGTGCAGTAGTGAAGAGTCTTAATGAGCTCTACAGAGCTGGTGCAGTAGTGAAGAGTCTTAATGAGGTCTAGAGAGCTGGTGCAGTAGTAAAGAGTAGTAATGAGCTCTACAGAGCTGGTGCAGTAGTGAAGAGTCTTAATGGGGTCTAGAGAGCTGGTGCAGTAGTGAAGAGTCTTAATGAGGTCTAGAAGCTGGTGCAGTAGTGAAGAGTCTTAATGGGGTCTAGAGAGCTGGTGCAGTAGTGAAGAGTCTTAATGAGGTCTAGAGAGCTGGTGCAGTAGTGAAGAGTCTTAATGAGGTCTAGAGAGCTGGTGCAGTAGTGAAGAGTCTTAATGAGGTCTAGAGAGCTGGTGCAGTAGTGAAGAGCATTAATGAGCTCTAGAGAGCTGGTGCAGTAGTGAAGAGTCTTAATGAGCTCTAGAGAGCTGGTGCAGTAGTGAAGAGCATTAATGAGCTCTAGAGAGCTGGTGCAGTAGTGAAGAGTCTTAATGAGCTCTAGAGAGCTGGTGCAGTAGTGAAGAGAATTAATGAGCTCTAGAGAGCTGGTGCAGTAGTGAAGAGTCTTAATGAGCTCTAGAGAGCTGGTGCAGTAGTGAAGAGCATTAATGAGCTCTACAGTACTGGTGCAGTAGTGAAGAGTCTTAATGAGGTCTAGAGAGCTGGTGCAGTAGTGAAGAGTCTTAATGAGGTCTAGAGAGCTCGTGCAGTAGTGAAGAGTCTTAATGAGGTCTAGAGAGCTGGTGCAGTAGTGAAGAGTCTTAATGAGCTCTAGAGAGCTGGTGCAGTAGTGAAGAGTCTTAATGAGGTCTAGAGAGCTGGTGCAGTAGTGAAGAGTCTTAATGAGGTCTAGAGAGCTGGTGCAGTAGTGAAGATTCTTAATGAGGTCTAGAGAGCTGGTGCAGTAGTGAAGAGTCTTAATGATCTCTAGAGAGCTGGTGCAGTAGTGAAGAGTCTTAATGAGGTCTAGAGAGCTGGTGCAGTAGTGAAGAGTCTTAATGAGGTCTAGAGAGCTGGTGCAGTAGTGAAGATTCTTAATGAGGTCTAGAGAGCTGGTGCAGTAGTGAAAAGTCTTAATGAGCTCTAGAGAGCTGGTGCAGTATTGAAGAGTCTTAGTGAGGTCTAGAGAGCTGGTGCAGTAGTGAAGAGTCTTAATGAGGTCTAGAGAACTGGTGCAGTAGTGAAGAGTCTTAATGAGCTCTACAGAGCTGGTGCAGTAGTGAAGAGTCTTAATGAGGTCTAGAGAGCTGGTGCAGTAGTAAAGAGTAGTAATGAGCTCTACAGAGCTGGTGCAGTAGTGAAGAGTCTTAATGGGGTCTAGAGAGCTGGTGCAGTAGTGAAGAGTCTTAATGAGGTCTAGAAGCTGGTGCAGTAGTGAAGAGTCTTAATGGGGTCTAGAGAGCTGGTGCAGTAGTGAAGAGTCTTAATGAGGTCTAGAGAGCTGGTGCAGAAGTGAAGAGTCTTAATGAGGTCTAGAGAGCTGGTGCAGTAGTGAAGAGTCTTAATGAGCTCTAGAGAGCTGGTGCAGTAGTGAAGAGTCTTAATGAGGTCTAGAGAGCTGGTGCAGTAGTGAAGAGTCTTAATGGGGTCTAGAGAGCTGGTGCAGTAGTGAAGAGTCTTAATGGGGTCTAGAGAGCTGGTGCAATAGTGAGGAGTCTTAATGGGGTCTAGAGAGCTGGTGCAGTAGTGAGGAGTCTTAATGAGGTCTAGAGAGCTGGTGCAGTAGTGAGGAGTCTTAATGAGGTCTAGAGAGCTGGTGCAGTAGTGAAGAGTCTTAATGAGGTCTAGAGAACTGGTGCAGTAGTGAAGAGTCTTAATGAGGTCTAGAGAGCTGGTGCAGTAGTGAAGAGTCTTAATGAGGTCTAGAGAGCTGGTGCAGTAGTGAAGAGTCTTAATGGGGTCTAGAGAGCTGGTGCAGTAGTGAAGAGTCTTAATGGGGTCTAGAGAGCTGGTGCAGTAGTGAAGAGTCTTAATGAGGTCTAGAGAGCTGGTGCAGTAGTGAAGAGTCTTAATGAGGTCTAGAGAGCTGGTGCAGTAGTGAAGAGTCTTAATGAGGTCTAGAGAGCTGGTGCAGTAGTGAAGAGTCTTAATGAGGTCTAGAGAGCTGGTGCAGTAGTGAAGAGCATTAATGAGCTCTAGAGAGCTGGTGCAGTAGTGAAGAGTCTTAATGAGGTCTAGAGAGCTGGTGCAGTAGTGAAGAGTCTTAATGAGGTCTAGAGAGCTGGTGCAGTAGTGAAGAGTCTTAATGAGGTCTAGAGAGCTGGTGCAGTAGTGAAGAGTCTTAATGAGGTCTAGAGAGCTGGTGCAGTAGTGAAGAGTCTTAATGAGGTCTAGAGAGCTGGTACAGTAGTGAAGAGTCTTAATGGGGTCTAGAGAGCTGGTGCAGTAGTGAGGAGTCTTAATGGGGTCTAGAGAGCTGGTGCAGTAGTGAAGAGTCTTAATGAGGTCTAGAGAGCTGGTGCAGTAGTGAAGAGTCTTAATGAGGTCTAGAGAGCTGGTGCAGTAGTGAGGAGTCTTAATGGAGTCCAGAGAGCTGGTGCAGTGGTGAGGAGTCTTAATGGGGTCTAGAGAGCTGGTGCAGTAGTGAAGAGTCTTAATGGGGTCTAGAGAGCTGGTGCAGTAGTGAGGAGTCTTAATGGGGTCTAGAGAGCTGGTGCAGTAGTGAAGAGTCTTAATGAGGTCTAGAGAGCTGGTGCAGTAGTGAAGAGTCTTAATGAGGTCTAGAGAGCTGGTGCAGTAGTGAAGAGTCTTAATGAGGTCTAGAGAGCTGGTGCAGTAGTGAAGAGTCTTAATGAGGTCTAGAGAGCTGGTGCAGTAGTGAAGAGTCTTAATGAGGTCTAGAGAGCTGGTGCAGTAGTGAAGAGCATTAATGAGCTCTAGAGAGCTGGTGCAGTAGTGAAGAGCATTAATGAGCTCTAGAGAGCTCGTGCAGTAGTGAAGAGCATTAATGAGCTCTAGAGAGCTGGTGCAGTAGTGAAGAGTCTTAATGAGCTCAAGAGAGCTGGTGCAGTAGTGAAGAGAATTAATGAGCTCTAGAGAGCTGGTGCAGTAGTGAAGAGTCTTAATGAGCTCTAGAGAGCTGGTGCAGTAGTGAAGAGCATTAATGAGCTCTACAGAGCTGGTGCAGTAGTGAAGAGTCTTAATGAGGTCTAGAGAGCTGGTGCAGTAGTGAAGAGTCTTAATGAGGTCTAGAGAGCTGGTGCAGTAGTGAAGAGTCTTAATGAGGTCTAGAGAGCTGGTGCAGTAGTGAAGAGTCTTAATGAGGTCTAGAGAGCTGGTGCAGTAGTGAAGAGTCTTAATGAGGTCTAGAGAGCTGGTGCAGTAGTGAAGAGTCTTAATGAGGTCTAGAGAGCTGGTGCAGTAGTGAAGAGCATTAATGAGCTCTAGAGAGCTGGTGCAGTAGTGAAGAGTCTTAATGAGCTCTAGAGAGCTGGTGCAGTAGTGAAGAGCATTAATGAGCTCTAGAGAGCTGGTGCAGTAGTGAAGAGTCTTAATGAGCTCTAGAGAGCTGGTGCAGTAGTGAAGAGAATTAATGAGCTCTAGAGAGCTGGTGCAGTAGTGAAGTGTCTTAATGAGCTCTAGAGAGCTGGTGAAGTAGTGAAGAGCATTAATGAGGTCTAGAGAGCTGGTGCAGTAGTGAAGAGTCTTAATGAGGTCTAGAGAGCTGGTGCAGTAGTGAAGAGTCTTAATGAGGTCTAGAGAGCTGGTGCAGTAGTGAAGAGTCTTAATGAGGTCTAGAGAGCTGGTGCAGTAGTGAAGAGTCTTAATGAGCTCTAGAGAGCTGGTGCAGTAGTGAAGAGTCTTAATGAGGTCTAGAGAGCTGGTGCAGTAGTGAAGATTCTTAATGAGGTCTAGAGAGCTGGTGCAGTAGTGAAGAGTCTTAATGAGCTCTAGAGAGCTGGTGCAGTATTGAAGAGTCTTAGTGAGGTCTAGAGAGCTGGTGCAGTAGTGAAGAGTCTTAATGAGGTCTAGAGAACTGGTGCAGTAGTGAAGAGTCTTAATGAGCTCTACAGAGCTGGTGCAGTAGTGAAGAGTCTTAATGAGGTCTAGAGAGCTGGTGCAGTAGTAAAGAGTAGTAATGAGCTCTACAGAGCTGGTGCAGTAGTGAAGAGTCTTAATGGGGTCTAGAGAGCTGGTGCAGTAGTGAAGAGTCTTAATGGGGTCTAGAGAGCTGGTGCAGTAGTGAAGAGTCTTAATGAGGTCTAGAGAGCTGGTGCAGTAGTGAAGAGTCTTAATGGGGTCTAGAGAGCTGGTGCAGTAGTAAAGAGGGCACTCTGCTCTTGCAGAGGTCAGCACCCAGCGCTGGGTCACGGTGCCTAGCAACTTTGTAACTCCATTTGCAGAGTGTGACCCCTGGCCTCCAAGAACACAGCATGCACGTGGTGCAGACATGCAAGCAGTCAGAGCTCTCAGACGCAGTCTTTGAAATCTGCTGTGCATTTTGCATTTACAGCACCGATGAATTCAGACGAGTAACACTTAGAAATGGACAGCACAGCCTAGAACTCTTGGTTTATAGACCTAAGAGACAAGTGAATGGATGCAGTTGATAAAGGTGAACTCATTGATCTGCAGTTCAGCTCCTTTGCTTCAACTGTGCTTTTGTCTCTGGAACTTTTATAAAGAAGGCAAGCACGCTTCTCAGCTAAAGTCATTATTGACTTACTCCACGTAGCATATTTGACACAAATGAGTCATCTTCATTTCTCCTGGGGTTGAGAACTGGCCATAGGGTGTTCTCCCCATTGTAGCCAGTGTTTCTGAAGGCATAATGACTTTCTTTTTTTGGTCAGCTCCTAGATTATGCTATAGAACCAGATTAGGTTACTGTCCCTATAAAGCCCTTCAGTGGCTTCCCAGTGTAAAGCCAAACCTCTCAGCGTGGCTTGCCTGCCAGTCCATGCTCTCCTGCCTTGCATCTCCCTTCACATCTGCTGCTGCTCTTCACTGGCTGCTGTCTGGCTGCGGCCTGCATGCGCTTTACACAGCTCCTGTGAAGATGTTTGCACATCACTCGCTTTCATGCACCTCTCCTTGGAATTCTTACCTTGATTTAGCATCTGCAGAGCATTCATGGCTCTTCGAAATGTTCTTTTTCTAATCAGTGTACCTGCTTGTTAATCTATGCTCCCTACTTGAAACCTATTGTTGTTACCTAGAAATGGAGTGAAGATAACAGGTATTGTTTAATCACGCAGATTTGGATCATGCCTTGGAACGCCTTCAGCGCGAAGATCCCAGTTTGAAAGTGAAACTCGATCCTGACTCTGGACAAGTAAGTACAGTATGGCCTCGTCCTTGGAAGGAGGCTGGACAAGTAAGTACAGTATGGCCTCGTCCTCGGAAGGAGGGGAGACATGCATAGAGCATTGATTAGTCTATGCTCCTGAAAGGAAGAAGCACTGATTCATTCATAGAATGACAAGTTTGTCATTCTAAATAAACATTCTCTTCCCTAAAATAATTACAGCTCATATATACAGCTCACTCCCCATTGGTTTGGGGAAGTTTTGAAATAAGGTTCAACTCTTATGTTTCTTACACTGATGCTTACAAAAGTAGCATCCTAAAGGAGGTCAGAAACCAGAGAAGCCAGTTTCTGTTGTATGCGTGTCCAAACTAGCCTAGGCGTTGTTACTGCCTACAACATTTAGGAAACATCTATGTAGCTGGGCAGTGGTGGCGCACGCCTTTAATCCCAGCACTTGGGAGGCAGAGGCAGGCGGATTTCTGAGTTTGAGGTCAGCCTGGTCTACAGAGTGAGTTCCAGGATAGCCAGGGCCACACAGAGAAACCCTGTCTCAAAAAACCAAAAAAAGGAAACATCTATGAGGTTGAGGGAGGTTACTTATCCCATTCTTAAGGTATTGTCTTCAGCCATATTATCGAGCAGCTGCCTGCTTCTTCATTAGGAAAAGAGTTTGAGCTGGCTGGCGCTGGTGCTGCCTTTAATCCCGGCACTTTGGAGGAAAACAGGTGGATTTCTGAGTTTTGTTTTGTTTGTTTGTTTGTTTTAGATATTTTCTTTATTTAAATTTCAAATGTTATCCCCTTTCCTAGTTTCCTCTCCAAAAATCCCCTATCTACCCACCCCCGCTGCTCCTCAACCCACCCACTCCCTCATCCTGGCCCTGGCTTTTCTTTATATTGGTGCATAGAACCTTCACAGGACCAAGGACCTCTCCTCCCATTGATGACCAGCTAGGCCATCCTCTGCTACATATGCAGGAAGAGCCATGAGTCCCAGGTGTTTTCTTTGATTGGTGGTTTAGTCCCAGGGAGCTCTGAGGGTACTGGTTAGTTCATATAGTTGTTCCTCCTGTGGGGCTGCAAGCCCCTTCAGCTCCTTGGGTACTTTCTCTAGCTCCTTGACTGGGGACCCTGTGCTCCATCCAATGGATGGCTGTGAGCATCCACTTCTGTTTTTGTCAGGCACTGGCAGAGCCTCTCAGGAGGCAGCTATATCAGGCTCCTGTCAGCAAGCTCTTGTTGGCATCTGCAATAGTGTCTGGGTTTGGTGACTGTATATGGGATGGATCCCCAGTAGGACAGTCTCTGGATGGTCATTCCTTCAGTCTCTGCTGCAAACTTTGTCTCTGTACCTCCTTCCATGGGTATTTTCTTCCCCCTTCTAAGAAGGATTGAAGTATCCACACTTTGAGTTTCATGTGTTTTGCAAATTGTATCTTAGGTATTCTGAGCTTCTGGGCTAATATCCACTTATCAGTGACTGCATATCATGTGTGTTCTTTTGTGATTGGGTTACCTCACTCAGGATGATATCCTCCAGATTCATCCATTTGTCTAAGAATTTCATTAATTAATTAATTTATTTATTTATTTTGGGTTTTCGAGACAGGGTTTCTCTGTATAGCCCTGGCAGTCCTGGAACTCACTTGGTAGACCAGGCTGGCCTCAAACTCAGAAATCTGCTTGCCTCTACCTTCCAAGTGCTGGGATTAAAGGCGTGTGCCACCACCACCCGGCAAATTCATTATTTTTGATATCTGTGTAGTACTTCATTGTACAAACCACATTTTCTGTATCCATTCCTCTGTTGAGGGACATCTGGGTTCTGGATCTCTGAATTCTAGAGCAGCCTGGTATACAAAGTGAGTTCCAGACCGGCCAGAGCTACATAGTGAGACTCTGTCTTAAAAATTCCACCACCACCCCTGAAAAAAAGACAAGATAAAGGGTTTAGCCAGGTTTGGGGTGTCTCTTGCCTGTGATTCCACCACCAGCCCTGAAAAAAAGACAAGATAAAGGGTTTAGCCAGGTTTGGGTGTCTCTTGCCTGTGATTCCACCACCAGCCCTGAAAAAAAGACAAGATAAAGGGTTTAGCCAGGTTTGGGGTGTCTCTTGCCTGTGATTCCACCACCAGCCCTGAAAAAAAGACAAGATAAAGGGTTTAGCCAGGTTTGGGGTGTCTCTTGCCTGTGATTCCACCACCAGCCCTGAAAAAAAGACAAGATAAAGGGTTTAGCCAGGTTTGGGTGTCTCTTGCCTGTGATTCCACCACCAGCCCTGAAAAAAAGACAAGATAAAGGGTTTAGCCAGGTTTGGGGTGTCTCTTGCCTGTGATTCCACCACCAGCCCTGAAAAAAAGACAAGATAAAGGGTTTAGCAGGTTTGGGTGTCTCTTGCCTGTGATTCCACACCAGCCCTGAAAAAAAGACAAGATAAAGGGTTTAGCCAGGTTTGGGGTGTCTCTTGCCTGTGATTCCACCACCAGCCCTGAAAAAAAGACAAGATAAAGGGTTTAGCCAGGTTTGGGTGTCTCTTGCCTGTGATTCCACCACCAGCCCTGAAAAAAAGACAAGATAAAGGGTTTAGCCAGGTTTGGGGTGTCTCTTGCCTGTGATTCCACCACCAGCCCTGAAAAAAAGACAAGATAAAGGGTTTAGCCAGGTTTGGGTGTCTCTTGCCTGTGATTCCACCACCAGCCCTGAAAAAAAGACAAGATAAAGGGTTTAGCCAGGTTTGGGGTGTCTCTTGCCTGTGATTCCACCACCAGCCCTGAAAAAAAGACAAGATAAAGGGTTTAGCAGGTTTGGGTGTCTCTTGCCTGTGATTCCACCACCAGCCCTGAAAAAAAGACAAGATAAAGGGTTTAGCAGGTTTGGGGTGTCTCTTGCCTGTGATTCCACCACCAGCCCTGAAAAAAAGACAAGATAAAGGGTTTAGCCAGGTTTGGGGTGTCTCTTGCCTGTGATTCCACCACCAGCCCTGAAAAAAAGACAAGATAAAGGGTTTAGCCAGGTTTGGGTGTCTCTTGCCTGTGATTCCACCACCAGCCCTGAAAAAAAGACAAGATAAAGGGTTTAGCCAGGTTTGGGGTGTCTCTTGCCTGTGATTCCACCACCAGCCCTGAAAAAAAGACAAGATAAAGGGTTTAGCAGGTTGGGTGTCTCTTGCCTGTGATTCCAATACTTGAGAGGCTAAGGTAATATGATTGCTACAAGTTTGATATGAAGTTGGACGGCACACAAGTGAAACCCTGTCAAAAATTAAATGAGGAGGACTGGAGAGATGGCTCAGTGGTTAAGAATACTGACTATTCTAGAGGTCCTGAGTTCAATTCCCAACACTTACATGATGATTCACTTCTGTTTTCAACTCCAATGCCCTCTTATGGCTTTTTAGTCACCAGGCATGCCAATAGAATACAGACACACATGCAGGCAAAATATCCATACACATAAAATATTAAAACTAGGCCCAGTGAGATTTCTCAGTGTGTAAAGTCACTGGCTGCACACAACAGACACCTGGATTCCATCCTGGAATCTAAATAAGCTGTCCTCTGACCTCTACACATGCCTCTTCCTTACACCATACACAAACATAGCACACATACAATAACAATAAATAACAAGCAAACTGCATACAAAGAAAGGAGATAAGAGGCATAATCCTGAAGTTGTGAGCATTGATTGCACTCCTGTTGCTCCAGCCAGGTTAGGAAGTGTGTGTGACCCTAACTTGGTGCCACTTACACAGCTGGTCACCAGACTGTCATGGGCAGAGACAGTGCCCAGAGGTCACTGCATTTGGTTTATATTCTAGTCAGAAGTAGTGTTCTCAGGTAGGAGCCCTCAGAAAGTTTTCAAAAGAAACTCAGTCATAATTAATAGAAAATTACTTAAATATGTGAACATCATTTCTTTTTATCATACTTTGCATTTATTTTTTCTATATATAGTATTTTGTTTTATTTTTTATTTTTATTTTATTTATTTATTTATTTTTTTTGTTTTTTTGAGACAGGGTTTCTCTGTATAGTCCTGGCTGTCTTGGAACTCACTTTGTAGACCAGGCTGGCCTCGAACTCAGAAATCCACCTGCCTCTGCCTCCTGAGTGCTGGGATTAAAGACGTGTGCCACCACACCTGGCCTTGTTTTATTTTTTTGTTTTTATTTTTTTCCTTTTTGTTACTAGACTGTCCTGTGTGGTATGGGGGAGCTACATATTGAGATTATTCATGACCGTATCAAGAGGGAGTATGGCCTAGAGACCTATCTAGGGCCTCTGCAGGTGGCGTACCGGGAAACCATCTTAAACTCAGTTCGCGCCGCAGGTAAAAAAATACAACAGTTTGGACATTCTGGGTTTGTTTAGTGTTTAGTTGTGTAAACAGAAGTCACAGTTTCTAGTGTCTCCCACAGTTTTACTGTGTGTATTTAAAAAAAAATTAGCACAGAAGGCCTGGTACCACTGCTACCCACCCATCAGACAAATGTGTTTCCTTGTGGCCGTGGGACAGTGAAATCACTGGCTTGTTCCAGCCCTTACCACTGAAATGGGACTAAGAATTTGAAGTCAATTCATATTTATTGTATGAAGTCCATTAATAATTCCGTTATTGAATACAGTGTCCCTTTACAGATAGCATGCTAGAGGAGGTGCAGTTTCTGTGTGACTGTCCTGAATGTCAGCACTCAGGTTTTCTGTACTTGGTTCCCTTAAGCAAAATAACAATGGTCACTGTTCACCTCAAGGTGAGCTGTCATGGACAGGTTGGGAAGTAATGCAGGCCGGAAGTGCTGAGGGTATGCGGATCGCCCTTGGGAAAACAGCACTGCTGAGTCTGTTGACCACATTTGACTGACTCCTGGAAAGTTAACGGAACATGACTGCAGTGACACAGGAACTCTGCTGCAGGACCATGCACCTGCAACAGTGAAAATGCAGGGTGACTCAAGTAACGCCCTCCTAACTAAGACCCGAGCTGGTTAGAGTGGAGGAGAGAGGAAGGGGGAACCACTGCAGCCCTCTTCCTGGGGGACTCTGCTGTCCTCCCCCCCCAGGGTCTGGAGGCCACTTCATCTCAGAAAGAGGAAACTTGGGAGTTTTGTCTACACAGTCAGGAGACAAGAAACGTGTCTGGGCATGGTGTCGAGGGGAACATCAGGATCTGCAGTTACAAGCTTCTAACGCAGAGCTTTAAGCCTAAAGCCCCAGAACCAGCTTGTGTGAGAAACATTAAGAAGGATTTAGGTACTTATGGATAGGTTCTTCTTTTGAAGAAATTAAAGGAAGCAGAACTCTAGAGAGATGTATTTCAACGTATAACTCAAGGGCATCCCACAGTAACGTACTATACAAATAAATGCTTTATAAAAGGAAATAAAGGTCCCAAAGATTACAGGAACCAGCTTAAAAATTATGCTCACTGTCAAATATGGAATCATTAAAACCCAGATAGAGGATGAAGTACCGTAAATGCGCACTACTGAGTATGATGTGAAATTATTCATAAATATGGTCTCGTTTATATGAGATGCGGCTGGGATGGGAGCATGGCCTGTAGGGAAAGCAAATGGCAAAAGTAAACAGATGTGCACAGGGCACACACAGTGAGGACACTGAAGACAGCAGATGTGCACAGTGGCACACAGTGAGGACACTGAAGACAGCAGATGTGCACAGGGGGCACACAGTGAGGACACTGAAGACAGCAGATGTGCACAGGGGGCACACAGTGAGGACACTGAAGACAGCAGATGTGCACAGTGGCACACAGTGAGGACACTAAAGACAGCAGATGTGCACAGGATGCATACAGTGAGGACACTAAAGACAGCAGATGTGTGCTCAGGGCAGGTGTTGGTAACAAGTGCTGTAAGAATGTGGACATAGTCAATGGGGGAGCAAAGTCTCTGGGTTCAGTCCCCAGTACTTACAAAGAAAGTAGAACCCTCTATCCAAAAACAAAACAAAACACGAAAAGCTGTTTTTCTGTATTTCAGGAAATACTTTACTGGTTTTGGGGGAGGGAGGGGAGAAACATTAAATATTGCTGAAGGAATATAGGAAATTTAAATTTGGAAATTGGCAGAGAAACAAGGTTTATAGTTTTTATTATCAGCTTTTTGTACCCTCTAGATGTCATACAATTTGAGTGTTACCTTTTTCCCAAGGTTGATACTTTTAAAGACTTAGTTTTGAGGGGACTCAGATGCAGGCAGTCTCAGCGAGGGCAGGCAGTGTCCTGGGGCAGCCTGTTCCTGGCATCTTTCTTTGGCTTCCTTCATTATCCTGGCAAACGTTGAGCCTCGTGTGCAGGCCCCTCCTTATTCTTCACACATTTCCATGTGTTTGTCTGCAGACACCCTCGATAGGGTGCTCGGAGACAAGCGGCACTTGGTGAGTGCGGAGCTGGAAGTCCGGCCATCGGAAGAGCCCTGTGCCGTGGCCACGATCGAGTATGCTGACTGTGTGGGTGAAGACCTGCTGCAGGCCTCTCGGGAGGCCATTGAAAGTGCCGTCCACAGCGCATGCCTCCAGGGTGAGGGACGCACACCTGTCTCCTGGTGACTATTTATTTCCTTTTTTCCCTCATGCTGGAGTTTGAGCCAGGATCTTGGGCGTACCAGAGTGCACTGCACACTGGGCCTCGATGTTATACTCAGCCTGAGTTGGTCCGTGTGCTACAGACACGCCAGTGTTCTCTGTGCTTGGACTTCACGTGAATTCGTGCTGCATTGCTCCTTGTTATTGGACTGTGTGTACTGTGTGCTTTATTCTCCCCACCCAGGACCTCTGCTCGGATCCCCAGTCCAGGACGTGGCAATGACATTGCACTCACTGATGATTCACCCTGGCACCTCCACAACTATGGTCACTGCCTGCATCTCACGGTGTATGCAGAAGGTACGGAGCACCCTTCATGCTTCTGCGTTAAGGATGGGCACTGATGCCAGTACCACACATTCCACAGACCTTATGTCACCATGGGGCCACCCAGATCCAGTATCAGAGGGTAAAGGTACTTAGCACCAAGCCTACTTCTGAGTTTAATGCTCAGGAACTGCATAGTAGAGAGGCCTTGTGGCTTCAGAACGTTGTCCTATGACCTCTACATGAGCACATACCACACACACAAATGGGATTTAAACATTTTAAACTAGCTCTTGTATGGGAAAACTTTGATTTCTAAAACTAAATTTTCATTTGAAAGATTTTAGAAATTACTGGTCAGACAGGTTAAACAAAACATTCTGATTTTACCAAAAGATCTTTCCAAACAAAACCTGGGCCTGTGAAGAGTGTACCTTTAGACATTTCTTTTTTTACTTTTGAGATGTTACAGTTAGCTACAAGCCTGGTTGGGGAGAGGGGAATATATATATATATATATATATTAATTAGATAGATTATTTTTATCTTATGTGCATTGGTGTTTGCCTACATGTATGTTTGTATGAGGGTGTCAGAAGCTCTGGAACTGGAGTTAGCAGAATGTGTAAGCTGCTATATAGATGCTGGAAATTGAATTGCCAGGTCCTGTGGAAGAATACCCAATGCTTTTAACTGCTAAGCCATCTTTCCAGCCCCAAAGCCTGGTGGATTTAAATGGACAGATCTGAGGTCAGCTTGACATTGGGCTTTAATGTAAAGGACAATGGAAATCTAATGTTAAATTCTTTTTAAAGATTATTTTATGTATGTGAGTGCTCTATCTTTATGTACCCTTGCATGCCAGAAGAGGGCATCAAATCCCATTACAGATGGTTTTGAGCTACTATGTGGTTGCTAGTAATTGAACTCAAGACCAGACAGTATTCTTAACTGCTGAACCATCTCTCAAACCCTTAATTTCAAATATTTGAATTTGTCCAAATAAGATTGTTTTCATTAAAAAACAAGAACAAATCAGTCCCATTGAAAAACAGATTTAGGCCAAGCATCCTCCCTCTCAAAATACCACGCATGTGATCACCTGAGTTGTCCTGAGTGTCATGGCCTTCTGCCTCCTGCCTCAGTGGCCCACCAGATCTGATCAACCCCCATGTGCTTTCCCAGTGTGGGAGTACCTTAGCCTAGAACTGGAGAGTAAAGTGAGGTCACAGGTCACACTGAAGCTTTCAAGCACTAAGTAAGGTTTGAAGTGTGTTCTGGGAACAATGGAGAATAAATGTTTTGATCAGTGAAGTATATATAGTCAGAACACAGAAGCAATTGGCACTTGGCACGGGAAAGACAGTCTAGGACAGACAGGAACTAGACGAGGTCTGAATCAAGATGCCAGCAACAGGAATAGAAATACTGGTGTTTGCTGGAAAAAGGAAATCAGAGAAGTACATTTAAGCAAACTGAGAACTACTAACCCCATCAGCAAATGAGAAAGGCCAGAGACGTGCTTGGAAAAGAAACTGCTGAGCTAGGCTTGGGGCCCAGTGGGGAGCTGCAGAGTACCCACACTGCCCCACAGCAGGCCAGTGCGGGACAAGACTGAGTCCTCAGAAATGGGCTGCAGCTGCTGCTGGTGTGGAAGCTCTGCAGTGAGGTACTGTTCAGAAGTCTGTGAAAAGGATGGAGGGCAGCTCTGGGAGGCCAGTTCCTCCCTGAAGGAAGCATTTTTCTCTTATATTTACCTTTTCCCACATGATTGTTTTATCTTGTCAGGTTCCCTCTGTGGCCGATGAAGTCTAAGATTATAAACTGTAACTACAGAAAGGGTTTGCTTGTAGACAGTTGTCTTGACTGTTGCCTTTGTTGTTGGCTTTTTACGGTGCTCTCCTTTGCTGTTCTTTCCAGCATGTGGCCACTGTACAAGTTCTAACTTCTTGGCTCCTTATACAGTGTTCTCTGTGGAGTGTTAAAGCCAGTGAGCTTCCCAGAACCCTCTGCTCAGGAATATAGGAATTAGCCTTTCTCTATCTTCCGTGTACTGGAGTAGAAATTTGTTCAGTTTATGAAATCTCTTTAGGCCCTGAAGAAAGCTGACAAACAGGTGCTGGAACCTCTGATGAGTCTCGAGGTCACCGTGAGCAGGGAGTACCTCAGCCCTGTCCTGGCAGACTTGGCACAAAGAAGAGGGAACATTCAGGAAATCCAGAGTCGCCAAGACAACAGAGTTGTTGTAGGATTTGTTCCTTTAGCAGAGATAATGGTGAGTTGTTTGCATTTGACACATGCACACGGTGTTTACTCTAGGAGACGACCGTGACGGTGTGAGTGACACTGTGGGCATCGGGCTTGGGTTTACAGAATGCATGCCAAGGTTTCAGCCACCATGGAACTTTGCCTTCAGTGGTGGCTGAGAACTCGGGAACACTGCTTTTCAGGCATGTTACTTTCAATCACAGAGCCACAAAGATTAAGGCACAGTGTCACAAATGTGGTCAGGCTGTTAACTGTCTAACCCCTGCTTCCATGTATTTTCTTTTCTGATAAGTTTTGTCTTCCCCACCCAGGCTCTTGTGCCCCTAGGACAGACATGAGGTACTGACAGACAAGAGGGAAGGACAGAGTCAGTTACCTCAGAATGCGTGCATAGATCACCTATGCAAAGGTTTTCTCATAGTATTTCCCTTTTCTTTCTTTGTGAAAACCTCTCCCTGGAGGCGGTGGTACTCACCACCACCTTCTCTTCTGAGGTCTAAAGATAATCCCCAAGATAAGAAATGTAAGGCGTAAATTAAGTGCAGTAACAAACTGAACTTTCTTTCATTAGGGATATTCAACTGTGCTTCGAACTCTGACATCTGGCTCAGCTACTTTTGCCTTAGAACTGTCAACTTACCAAGCCATGAGTCCTCAAGACCAGAGCGCTCTACTCAACCAGAGGAGTGGTTTGGCCCCTGGGCTATAGGCCCTTGGAAGCGGGGAAAGCGGGGAAAGCTGGGCCAGCCGCCTGCTTTATTCCCGGCAAGAATGCTGTTCTATTAACTGGCTAGTAAATTGCTGCTTTGGTGTGGAAAGAACTTGACAGGACCCAGCAGAGTGGCCTTGGAGCTGCCATTCTTAATGCACCGCAGCTGGGCCCTGGTTATCCCTGCCATTTCTGGTACTGTGATAAAAATAACCTGGCCAGGGCAGCTTAGAAAAAAAAAAAGGGGGGGTTTCTTTTCTCAGCAGGAAGCAAGGCAATGAGCTCTCAAAGTCCACCTAGTGATGAACTTCCTGAAGCCAGGATACACTGCCTAAACCTCCCAGACAGCACCACCCCCGGGAGCAAGAGTCCAGAAGCCTGCGCCTGGGAGGACATTTCTTGTTTTACTTTTGAGATGTTCCATCCCCCTGGAGCTGGAATTGTGGTGTGGCTATGGAGCTCCAGGACCTGAGCTCGGGTCCTCTGCAAGAGTGGTCAGTCTTAAATACCTGAGCCTTCTTTCCAGCCTCACATTTCTCTTGTAAACCAATGCAAGATGACGGTACTCACACAGTGCAGCGCTCTGGAGTACTGAGTGCAAGTGCAAAGCTTTTCCTTTTATTTTCTTAAGCTGCTCACATCAAAGATTCAGTGTTTGATTCAGGGATAGAAAGATTCAATCAATAAAAAGATGGTTTATTTAAAAAAACAGCCTAACAAATCTTAATTTACATGATTTCAGAATCAACATGATCATAGCTGAAATGTTGTAGACGTCTGTCACTTCTATATTTTATTCTCATAGTTACAGTATCCAGTATAGAGAGGTTGTGCAGCTATTCCACGGCTGTAGACAGACAACACAGAGAGATGTTTTAAATGGTGGCCTCCCGTCTCATGGCACCTTAGCAAATCCTCTCCCACCTTTGCAACGATTTAATATTCTAATTTAAGCTACTAACTCCCTTAAGATGGCAGTTATACTGAAATATATCTTCCATGGGCTAGTGACAATGAATGGAAGAGATCCTGGATCGGGGAGGAAGGGTCTCACCTGACCATTCTGCAGCGGTGCACGGCCAGCCGTTTGTAGGCATTTTCTAGGTCAGTGACAGTTTTAGGGCTCCAGAGTCTCTCACCAACAGCGCTTGCTCGAGGCCTGGTTTTTAAAATATGCAATTTCCAAAGCAGTTTAGACTTTTTTTTTCCCTTAAGTCACCTGCATAAGGAGATTAAGAGCTCTCTCCTGCTTACATGGAGAATAAAGCCAAGGCATCCTTCAGGCCGGCTAGCCCCACCTTAATTCCTTACCATAATCTTGGAGTAAGGTTAGTTGCATCCACAAATTCTCCCCATAGGCAAGCCTCTCCACCAATAACAAGTTGTTTCTGCTTCTCAGAGCCTGCACGACGACAGTGGGTAAGAGAGAGGCTAAGCTGTACAACCCTGGTTTCCTTTCTAGAGTCCTCCTACATCCGCTCTGTGCCCTCCTGTAGGCAGCAGAGCCTTTATTCCCACCCTGGCTCAGTGCTCTTCGACATAATAGAGGGTTGCGGTGAGCCTGGGGCGCAGATGCTTCCCCTAGGGTCCCACACAGACTCGTTTGGACCCCACATTCAGCCCCTCCCCGCATTCCCTATTAGTGGTGTTTGAGAAAATACAAGCTTCATTTTAACGGGCTTACCACTATACTTATTCCTTGGTATTTCATAACAAAACAAAAGGGAGTATTTAAGAACTATTTTTTATAATTATTTTTTGATCCTGAAAATGCTTTCTAGAGAAAGCCATAGTTTCTAGTGGATCAATATTTTTGAAACTTTTTAATCATATAATCATTTTCTAAAGACTGAAATACAAAAACTATATAAAATAGAATTGCTAGTAAAGGGACCAAAAGCCTTACTTAGGAGTTACGTGCAACGTAGGTGCCTTTCAAAGTTAACGCACGTAGACATCTCGGATACAAAAAGCAACTGCATGAAAACAGGGGCAGAATCTAAGGGCCTGCTATGTATTTCATTCAGACTACACATTGTCCCCCTCAGGACAGTGGACAGTGGAGAAGCATCCAGATTAGATTCAGGAGACTGGGAGTTACATGATGTTTGCTTTGCTTACCTTCAAAATTAAGGGGCTCAACTTTGTAGTAGTTTTTCCAGTCTTGCCCATAGCTGATGAGGTCTAAGTACCAAGGAGCAGAAAGGATGGCAGGGAAGCCAGACCCTGTGACTTGCATGAGCTCATATGAGTAGTGCTCACTCTTCCACACTTCGATGACTGTGCCCGGCTGAAGCTGTCAGAGAATTGGGTCCAGTAAATGCAGTCTTATAGGGTCACGGGATCACAATTGGTAAACATAGATTTCTAAGATCTTAGAAAAATCATACGTCCTTTTTTCTTGATCAGTGCCATGTGGTGTTCACATTAACCTTCAAAGTTGGATATTTAACTTTTGACTATAGCTAATATTTCAGAGATGGGTAAGATTTGCACCTCAAATCTATTTCTACCACAGCAATGTTCTACTTAACTTGGAACCATGACACTGTCACCAGAAAGGTAACAGTGGCAGCTGGGCTTGTAAGAAATAATTTTGTCAGAAAAAATATTTCTTAAAAGTATATATTGATTTACCTATTTATTGTGTATATAGCATTCTGCCTGTGTGTAAGCCTGCACTTTAGAAGAGGGCATCAGATCTCATTACAGATGGTTGTGAGCCACCATGTGGTTGCTGGGATTTGAACTCAGGACCTCTGGAAGAGCAATCAGTGTTCTTAACCACTGAGCCATCTCTCCAGTCCTGATTTTACATATTTTAAAACCACTTTAACATTGTTTTTTAAAAAGCTCATTTGTTGTGTTTTGCTCTTAAAAACCAAAAGGAACTTAATTCAGATTACTTCAACTTGTGAGACAACAGGAGTTGGGGAAAGAAGAGCAAGTTGTCTATAGTACTGATGGATTTTCGTATCTGCATAGTATAATGTGTGCATACGTGTGCAGGGGTAGGGGTGCTGTCTTGCTCTGATCACCTGATTCCCTTGAGAAAGGCTCTCGCTGAGCCTGAGCTATGCTGGAGGCTAACAAGTCCCAGCAACCCTCTCGTCCCAGCACCTGGTGGTGTTTGGCTTTCAGGCACACACTAGGCCATGCTTGGCCCTTTTTAAAAAGTTTGTTCTTGACATCGTATGTATATGATGCATACTGATTAGTTTCTGCCTTGACTCTCCCTCAGTCCCTTCGGCTGGCTGATGGCTGATGAGTTTTAATTCCGTCTGAGTCTGAGCGCTGTACTGGTGCTGTCTGTGGAGCCGGAGAGGATCACCAGGAGGTGCATAACTGAAGTAATGGCTCCTCTCCTTGAGTCTGTCTGTAGCAAATAGTTCAGCATGAACAGTGAGCCCTCTCACCCCATCTCTGTCCGTCTGTCCTGACTGCTGACAGAACATTCAACTCTGAAAGCCAGTGCTGGGGCTCCCAGTCAGGTCCTCAGGCTAACATAACCCTCCCACTGAGCCATCACTCCAGGCCTGAGATGGAGTCTTCCTGGTTCTTACCTCCACCTTATCATCAAAAACTTCTTGCCAAACAATGGAGTTCTTCTTTAAGGATGAAATAATTTCCAAAATCCTAACATTGAAAAAATGGTCAGTTATTCAGGATCACAAAGTTAACACTCTTAAAACATACATGTTTTCTACCAAGAACATGAAATGTTGCAAGGTACCATATCAAAGTATTAAATGGCTATGTAGAACCAGCTATGTTGTGTAGTCCAGGTAGCACAGAAAGGTAGGAAAAGGGGAAGGGACATGGAAGATGGAAAAAATTCTTCAACCTCAAGACAACTTGAGACTATGTCTTGCTGACTAGACTGAAACTGCACACACAAAGTTAACTCCCTTAAAACACTACAGGCTTAAAGCACCAAGGCAGGAGTTGCCGATCAGCACTCCATGCTTGGGATACATGTCGTGCCCTCCTGCATAGAAGACTTAGTTTGCCTCTTTAAACAATGTGGCAGAGTTCTCCAGTCTCCTCCATAGCCACCACCGAGTGAGAGAGACACTCAGTCTGCTTGGATGCAGCTCCCCCCCCTTCCTTCTGATTAAGCTCAGACTGTCTCAGTGTGATTTACATGACCAGAGGTCCCTCAGGGAGCGCCTCGGGGTGCGCAGCCCCAGCCCTGAGCTCCCTTCCCTGGGTTTGTGACACATCTTAATAGAGCAGTGCCTCTCACCCTTCCTAATGCTGCGACCCTTTATTATAGGTGGCCCCCAGCCATAAGATTATTATTGTTGTTACTTCATAACTAATTTAGCTGTTGTTATTAGCCATAATGTAAGTATCTGTATTTCCAGTGGTCTTAAAGGGGTCACTACCAACAGGTTGAGAAACACTGGTATAGAAGAGCCAAGCAAAGCTGGGTAGCACCGCACATAGCCCACCCTTTGGAACCTAGCACAGCAGAGGTAAGTCCTGCTCTCTGGAATAGGAGAAGTGGCCTCAGACCCGCATAAAACAGTCCTAACAGAACTCTAGTCATCTCTTGGGTTTCCAAAGGATTCTTGGAAGAAAGGAAACTGTCACCTAGTCTGTCATGTCACAGCAGTAACATCCAGCTGTTGGCTGGCACAGAATGCGGCTCGTCAATAACAAACAATATCACACAACAGCTTAATAGGAACTCTGTGTGAACTCTGAGCATCTGCGCAGAGCAGAGCCTAGAAAACCACAGTTTGCAGCCAGCCTTTCTCTGGCTCAGCTAAGAATGGGTTTTAAAATCTGCAATGCTTTCTTTTTTCCTTTCTTTTTAAAAAAGATTTGCAACTCCATATGGCCCATGGCACTTAAGGGTGGTCTGGTCCCTATGGGAAAAATGTGCCAATTCCCAGCAGAACAGCACTGTCCACCAAACTCCCGGGAAGTGCTCTGTCTGGATTTTCTAACAAGGCAGCCACCCCTTGAGTACCAATCCCCTGGCTGTGGAATGCTGGAAATGTAGCTGCAGCCAGCTGCCTTCAATTCTGATCAATGCCAACAGGCATGGGCAGCAATGGTAAGGAGCAAAAGAGCTGCTCCAGGTCTTGTAGGACAAGGGGCGTGAGTTCTAGCGCCTGGATAGTGCGGGAGAGGAAGGGTAGCCAGGGCTCGGAGCTGAGTTCTCAAAAAGCAGCCGGCTTCTCCTCAATGCAAATGCTCAGCATTATAAAGAGAACAGGGTACAGCGCTGCCTCCTTTAGCGGGCATCCGTGGCTCCACTTTTGTAAGGGCGGAGAAGATGAGAAAGTAAAGCAGAGAACTAAAGGCACACTGATGGTTAGGCTTTCAGACGACTTACTTTTTAATATAAAAGGATTCTAGTCTTCTAAAATCGCTGCCAAAGCCCTTTCTCTTCATGAAACTTTGGATGTTTGGATTTGATGCCCTTAAATAAAACAGTGACTGAAATGTTAGAAACATTTGGATGTGCCATTATTTGAAGCAGCATGCATCTCTAGCATCAGTCATACAAACTGTAGGATACTCACAGGGAGTCTGAATCTTATAACGCAAACTCCTTCTGCCCACCCTCCACCCCAGGCCCTTACAACGTGAGAATTCTTCCCTACTTAGTCGTTCCCCTCCCACCAAAACTCATCTCATCCGCAGTCTTTTAGGTTTTTTTGAGACAATCGCACTATAGCCACACTACAGCCCAGGTTGACCTTGAATTCGCAACACTCCACATCCATCCTCCTGAGCACAGGGAATCGATCGATATGTACCCAACACTGGTTATAGATTCTTTTATTCTTTTTTTCTTGAGTCAGTGTCTTACTCTATAGCTCAGGCTGGCCCTTGACCTTGCTATAGGCAGCAGCCAATGTGCCCAGCTTCTACTTGACCTTGCTATAGGCAGCAGCCAATGTTCCCAGCTTCTACTTGACCTTGCTATAGGCAGCAGCCAATGTGCCCAGCTTCTACTTGACCTTGCTATAGGCAGGAGCCAATGTGCCCAGCTTCTACTTGACCTTGCTATAGGCAGCAGCCAATGTGCCCAGCTTCTACTTGACCTTGCTATAGGCAGCAGCCAATGTGCCCAGCTTCTACTTGACCTTGCTATAGGCAGGAGCCAATGTGCCCAGCTTCTACTTGACCTTGCTATAGGCAGGAGCCAATGTGCCCAGCTTCTACTTGATTCTTCTTCCTTAAGCCTTACCTTGTTACACCTCTCAAATGCACATTTTTTTAAAATAATTAAATCCTTATAAGGAGAGATTTTTTTTTTAACCTCAGATTATCCCTTTTTAATGTGGATCCTGTATATTGATACTTTAAGAACAAAAACTGAAAAAATAAAGGTTTAGAGTTACCATACCAACATTGAAATTGCACTTCATCTCCTCCCAAGTGGATGAACTGATCTGGAAACACACTGCTGATTTCTTTGAAAAATGTGTTAAAGAATGCATACGTTGTGTTTACACTTGGGTCTACAGGCCCAAACACTTGAGTTTTAACTTTTTGATTGTAACATGGAGTTAGAAGGTTTGTCTGTCCTAGAAGAAAGTGCAAAGATTTATTTTTATAAGGATCTTAATCACAGAGACCTGAATTTGCACATCTTTATGCTATTGATGGGAACTGAATTGGAAAGGCATCGCTGAGGCTCCCGGTGATAGTGGTGGGCTTTGGCAGCATGCCCTGGAAACCAGTGTAAACCTCCCCTTACAATGGTGTTGAATACCAATAAACCTCATAAGCAAGGTGAAACTGTCAATAGTCCAAAATGCATTTGACACACTAACCCAACAAATGTAAGTCAGCTACACAACATACTTTGACATCTGTGTGTGTGTGTGTGTGTGTGTGTGTGTGTGTGTGTGCTGGGTTCTGGGGCTCCTTCAGGACCATGTCTACACAATCGTAATATTAACTTGGGAAAGATCAATATTCAAAGCATGGTTTCTATTGAGTGTGGCCTACTCTGATACCATTATAACAGGAAATACGGTAAACCTTGCGCATTTGGGCATTATATTGTAGACACTGTAGAAATTTTACAAGAGGGAAGACAGCCACGTGCCCCAGCATTCACTGAGCTGCTCAGTTTCTCCCTAGGAAACAAGAGCAGCTTCCTCAGCTCCCCTGTGCTGTTTTTAGCAGACTTTGAGGGTGTATCCCCTCCAGAAATCAGTGACTCTCAAACTTTTTCTTGTGCTTTAGTGCATAGTTCATATTCTCTGCTCAATACAAATAGAAACTATAGCTGCCCTTTTTTTTGTTGTTGTTGTTTTTGTTTTTGTTTTTTTTTTTTCGACAGACAGGGTTTCTCTGTATAGTCCTGGCTGTCCTGGAACTCAGAAATCTGCCTTCCTCTGCCTCCCGAGCGCTGGGATTAAAGGCGTACGCCACCACGCCCAGCTTAGCTGCCTTTTAATATGATCTAACAACAACACCAACAAAACCCTCTCATTTTCTAGTTTCTGACAGGGCCGCCTGTGGGCCTCTCCTGAGTCAGTGGTTGCTGGAGTTCCCTGAATGTGTTCCCAGAACATCTCTGGTTCTGCTCATTGCTTTTCAAGCCCATTTCACCCTCCCAGTGTAGGACCCCTGGTGTCTTTCCAATCTGTTGCTTTCACAAAGGTTTTCCCCAGGTGAGACCCAAACCACGTTACTTCTCTACTCAGAGGTTTACACTGGTTTCCAGGGCATGCTGCCAAAGCCCACCACTATCACCGGGAGCCTCAGCGATGCCTTTCCAATTCAGTTCCCATTGCTTTCCATGTCTACCATGATATTGCTATGTACTTAACAATTATAAATTGTTAAGCTGGGTCCTGTGCTGTATACTTTCTATTGTTTATTTGATACTCAGAAATGTTAGCCCTATTTTAGATGGGGACACTGGAGGTGAAGTGTTAACTTGCCCAAGGTTCACTCTCCAAATGACTAAAGTGGGATACACATGCGAACAGGCTGGCCCCAGAGCCCACATTTGTAATCAGCATCCATGACAGCGCCTAGAATTTGGCCCACGCTGTTCCCACTCATACTCTCTCTGCGTGCCTTGCCTCATGCTGTCCCCTCTGGGCTCTCCCCAAAGTGTGTCAGCCAATAACACGGAACTAAGTCATCATGTGCTCCAGTGTTCTGCCTCACCCAGCTTTGATACTTGAGGCAGAATCTCGACAGTGATTGTGAAGGGACACAAAATACTTCACCCCATCTGTAGCATTTGAGCTCCCACTGCACAAACAACAGTTAACAACTACCTAACTGTTAAGAGACAGAGGCCCCCTTTTCAATCTGTAAAACAAACTCCTTACCTTTGCCCCAAGACTGTGTATGGCCAGGGGTATCAAATTCTGGTATGACTCGAATCCCTCGGAGCCGGGCGTACTCAAGCACCATCCGGACATCGGTTGGTGTATAGACATGAGACAAAGAGTAGCTTCCCTGGAATATGCAAGTTAAGATGTGCAAGATGGGTTTGGTCCTGGGAACTGTAAACAATTCTGTTAGCCTTTGCTGGCCAGGTTTTCTATTATCATCAAGTATAAAACAGTGGATGCTTCGTGGTTTCAGAATAGAAATCAATAGAAATGATTTTCTAGAAACAAGTGAATTTCTGCCCGTTGAATTCAGGATTCACTGATGGGGACTCTCAGTGCCTCCTGCTTCAAGAACTTCCACTGCTACTTTCAACTTTGTGGAAACAGCAAAACAAGCGAAATGTTTGCCTCAAAGCTAAACCTTGGAAAACACTGCCACTGTCAAGTTTAGAGTCAAAACTACTCACCCATTATTATAAAATCACACATTCTTCTCTTTGAATCTCTTTAATTACAGTCACCTAAATACCCATCCCCCCCCAAACAATAAGAACTTAATTGTGTTTAAATATTAACTCAGTCTCTCTGTATCACTTGAAGATTAGTGCTCCATACTAGTTGTAAATAATGATAAAGGCCCATTGGGTTAGCACATGTCTCATAACACAGGCTCTGGTTGTAGAAGTCATCTTGACCTTCAAACCCCAAGTCAACATATAGTTAATTGATGCTGTGGAATGTAGCCAGCACAAGACAGCACAGAGAGACAGGGATACCATTGGTTTCCATTGTTCTTCAATAATTTACAATAAGAAAAGGGAATTCATTAGCAGACATGTTAGCATCCACAATGCATGGATCTTATAGGTTCCAATGCAAATGAGTAAAAAATAATTTTTTTTTAAGGGAGGAAAAGACACTTGGCTAAATATGAGCATTGAAGGCTGTCTAGGTGAAGCCAAACTTTTGCACAAGTGAGATAAGTCTGGGGTGTGATTCAGAATAACAGGCGGAGGGAAGGGTAGAGTTGTCACGGACTGATGGCTGGAGTTGCCTGCATACTGAGCCAATGGAACTGTTCTGCCCCTCTGTGTTTGAAAGTGCACATCTAAGGAGAAAAGCATCAGCCTAGAGTGGACACAGCCTCAGAGCTGGAACTGTGCCCGCAGACAGGAGTCCGGACAAGGCATGTAGCTTCTCTGGATGTCAGCTGGAATTCTCTACTACAGGGAGATTAAACTGAGACCCAGGGGTGAGCTCCCCAGCTCCACTGCTCTAGAGCAATCCATTTGAACACAACAGATACCCCCAGCACGAGGAAGGAAGCAGGGGGGTCCACTTTCAAGGTCATCCTCAGCTACATGGCAAGTTCAAGGCCAGCCTGAGGAAGGAGAGACACTGGCTCTTGTTTGTTGAGAGGTCTCTCTGTATAGTCCTGGCTGTCTGGAACCCACTGTGTAGACCAGGCCTGCCTCAAACTTATTGCCTCTGTCTCCTAAAGGCATGTACCACCACACTGGGCCTGAGAACCCTGTCTTAACAAGAAAAAAAAAATCTCCAAAATATCCTATTTTTTATGTGTTTTTAGAAAAAAGGTCATTTACATGTTTCCAAACCTATTTAAAATAAATGTCCTATTACTTAGCTGAATGTCTTGACTAATGTTATTCATGAACTGCTCAGGTCTTCAACACTAAGCTTTTAAACTATGTCTGCTGCTCCCAGAGATTATGTTTATAATAACATTTACAGTAATAATCTTAGTACTTAGTATATAAGTATAACAATTACAAAAAGATTTCTGGAAATAAAATGCTAAGCAGCAAGCTAAAAAAATATTTTAAACCATAAATACCTAACTGTTACACTTTGGTTCCATTTATTAAAAAAAAAAAAAACCACTGAACTATGACCTTCTGGTGAAGCTATGCTGAAGATGTTTGTGTACAGATAACAATGGCATGAATTACTCACCTTATTGCTTAGGTCAGGAAAAGCAGTACTCTGATAAGGGAAAGACTGGTCGTCCACTATGTGCCAGTGAAGAACATTAAACTTATTAAAAGCCATGGCATCCTGCAAGCAAACATGGGGAAAATTCTGTACCACAGAAGAAAACAGTACGTCTTACTTCTGTCTACAGTGGGATTGCTTCCAATCAGTGCTTTTTTTTTTTTTTTTTTTGTAGTTTCTTTTAGTAAAGAAACAGTGAAGAGAAAGTATAAATGCTTCTTCATATGAACTCAACATGATACATCTCTATTAGAGCCCTCCCCAGAGCATATACATTGTATACAGGAAGCTGAGATATTGCTGTGTCAGAGAGCAAGCTTATGACTTAATCATTATGTCAGGGAGCCAGGAATAGAGGCTGAAGAGGCCGAGATTGTGTTAGGAAGAAGAGCACAGGAGAAACAAGGCACTTCTGGGAATATAAAGCTTACAGTTCCCATGTATGTGAAAGGTGATAACCCTCAGAGGTGAAATCTATTCTAGGCTCAATACAGGCCCAGCAAATGCCTGCAGAAAACCTAGGCATCTTGATGTAGTAAATGTAATGTATACCACGAAGGAATAAACTGTCTTGGAGCTGGCCTTAATGAAATTCTCTGACCTATCTCATCTGATAGACCTACTTATTCCACAGGGGACCTGTCCTGTACCCCAAGGGAGGAATGCTGCACAGAGAGAGGATCCTGAAGCTGCAGGACTTCTGGGCTTTGCTCAGACCCTTCCTGTCTAGACACACTTCCTGTTGCACCATGTCTACGCAGTGGAGACTCACATACCTCAAAGGACAATTCCAGGGTTGCTGCATTCCTGGACACAGGAGGTTCCTGGAGTGCGGCATGCCCAGAGAGGGCTAAGAGCCCAGTCTCCAAATTCCAACACTAAGGACTTTCCTCACCTGTGGCCCTTACAGTGACCTTTATAATAGGCGGATAGGTGTGTTTCTCTAAGTTCGGGCAGCCACTCACGGAAATTAACTGAACTTTTGTAGATGCATATCACAAGCCTAGGTAAACCTCTTGGGCTAGCCTTGGGAACCAAGCTTTCAGCTTCTGGGATCTGACACTATCTCCAGGTGGACAACATTAACTGGTTTGAGGGCACCCCGTTGTTGGTGGGGGGTGGAGGATCTTTACGTCTTCGAAAGCCATAGAAAGACGTCTTCCAGATTAACTGGAAGTGAGAACCAAGGGTCAACGCAGTCTGTCCTGGTCCACAGCAGCAACTGGATCTGACTCTTGGGTTGTACTAAACCAGCACATGATATAGACAGAGAGGCACAGGGGAAGACGTATACATATATGTTCACATAAATAAACTGAACACATGCATAGGTATGTTTCCCAGTGTCTGTAAGGTCAGGACATACCTTTGTTGGAATAACTGCCTGACCCCCACAGCCCAAGTCCATGTTTTGAAATATTGACCACTAAAGGGTTCCTTTTTTAAAAGCCAGAATCTAAACTGAAACAGGGCAACATAAACCTGGGACATCATGGGTCCAAAAGTACAGAGACTGAGGGGCGCACCTCAAAAGGATAAATGATGGGCTTCTGACGGCCGTAGTAGGACCAACTTGACAATTATATATGGGGTGTTAACAGATTACAATCCATGGAGCAAAATGGTCATCCAGGCTGATAAAATAATGCATAATGTGGGAAAGGGACTTTCTGCCTTCCCATGGGAGATGATTTACCAAATGCCAGAGGCGATGGAAACAGGGACATCACCACGTGGTGACCGGTCATAGCAGCAACCCTCTGACGAGGCAGGGACCAGGAGTGGGTGAGCATACGAGCTACGGCGATTCTTACATAGTCTCACCATTTCTCCCACAGGGTGCTTAAAAGCACTAAATATCCTGAAATTAACTTGACAGTGGAGAAACATTGCAGACAACATCTCAGCCATCCCGGGTGTATACTACCCGTAGTGAGACAGCGGGCTGACTGATACTGTCTGAGGACACAGCCCACTTCTGCTTTATTCTTGCCGGGGAAACAGGAGCTCAAGTGGGAAACAGATGAGCTAAGACATGTTCTAAAAGTAACTGGACTTTTAAAATATCACAATCCTTCAAAATGAGGAAAGAGCAGCCCAGGCTGGAAGTCAATGAGGAAATGGAACAAGGAAGTTCAACACAGGCCCTAGGTGGCCATGCTCCACCAGCCGTGGAATCTGCATTTTGAGTAGACAGAGGGCACATGGGATTAGCTTCCTGTTCCTGATAACTGCATGGAAGCTATTTTAAGATGCCTTCTTTTCTTTTAATAGGAGATGCAAGCTAATATTTGAGTAACCCACCGCAGGTGCCCATCAGGCGCTATAATAGGGAGATTCGGGCAAAGACACGCTTTAAGTAAATTGAGCAAGTATTTAAAAATCTTTAAATCATAAGCTTCAAATTCATATATCTATAAATTTTATATTCATAGATTTCATATTTCTATTCACATATTCATAAATTTTATTCATATATTCTTGATTGCAGAATATATGAAAGTTCTTTGTAGTTTTTAAAAAAGCTTAGGCAGCTTACAGAGTTGGTTGGCAAGTGGTAGTGGGGACAAACCAATGAAAAGCCCCCAAGAAAAGGTAGTTATAATCAACCCTCCCATCTCTCCACCCCAAGGTCCCATATACTCTCTGGAACATTTCCAAAGGAAAAAAGCCACTCCTTGAACCCTTTCTAGGTCCCCTTAAAAACTATAGCCATTTATTCCAAGCTATGTCGAGAGCTGTGGTCTAGGTAATGAGAACAGACACATGTGTCAAAGGGAGTATTAAAGTTGCCTATCTATCTCAGTGAACACAGGGCATGCTGGTAACCCCATGGCCCAGGGGCTTGAAAGCAGCCTAGGCTACACACCAAGACCCCGGCTTCCAACAAACAAACAAACAAACAAACAAACAAAAATTCTCTTAGCAGTCTTGGCCAACTCATGTTGTCTGTGATCCAATGGCACCACCAGGGAGATCCTCTCACATCTGCCTCTATTTCACCTAGGGACACTCTGTTATCAGGAAAGGTGTTCCTACACCCAGTGCTTAGATTTAGGACAAGAAAAACAAGTCTTTCTAGTCTTCTAAGCCGGTTCAAGAAACATAAAGAAAGTAACCATTGGGGCAGAGGAGCAAAGGATCTGATAAAGCAATCTCCTACCAGAGTTTTTAAAATTGTCTTCACAGGCAGGAAGTGTCTAGATGTATCAATTAAAATTCCTCTATGAGGGAATCTTGGAGAATCAGCTATACTGGATTCATTGATGGTGAACTAGAAGACAAAATAAAATTTTTATTTATTTTTTTGAATGTTTTCCTCCTCAAGTTCAACAAAGACTACAACCATCTACAAGCATCACATAAAAATGCGATGGGACCCAAAAGTGCATGAACTTTATAAGATAACTATTGGGAAAAGAAACGTTCAGAAGGACAGCTCGGTAGGCTGCATTCTAACATCAGTGCCTGTCCAACCAGCCTCAGCAAGACACAAAGGAATACTTACAGTCCCGAAAGAGTCTTGGTATACTAACTGGCTAAACGTCTCTAAACCTGGGGGAAGTAAAAGGCATTGTGTTATTTGCAAGATACAAAATGGAAATAAAAGTAGTGTCCATACAGATTCATAACCACAGGAGAAATAGTTTAAAAAGCAAGCACCGCACTCACATTTTCTAAAATGTAGCACTCCTGTAATCACGAATGTTCTCCTAACATAGCAATCCCACGGTTTCTGTCTCCAGTGAGTAAGTGCACCTGCTCTCATCACACCAGTCCCCTCTACTTTTTTTTTTAAGACAAACGCCTCTTAATGAAATAGTAACTCCCTAATACGTGCAAAGCAGTCAAAGAAAGAATGTTTATGCTAAAGGACTGGTCATTTCAGGAAGTACCTAAATTTGCTGGCAGAGGCCCTTGCCTTTATTCCCAACATTTGGGAGGCAGAGGCAGGTGGTAGAGCTCTGAGTTCGAGGTCAACCTGGTCTACAGAGTGAGTTCCAGGACAGCCAGGGCTACATGGAGAAACTCCGCCTCCAAAAACCAAAAGAAAAAACAGATAACTCCGACCCTGATCCTACGGATGCCAAGGTTGTGTGGCCCCAGGGCACAGACAGTGAGTGCTCCCAGTCTTCACATTCCTCCCAGGCAGTTCTCTCAATCCTCCTAGTCCTCCCTGGCAAGGCTGCCCTCACTCCATTTGCCAAGGAGCAGCCAGTCCAAACAAGGTCCCAAGACACGAATGTGAGGAGCAACAGGACTCCGGAATGTGGTTCACTGAAACCATCTGTCTCTAGAGTGAGCAGGTATCTTCTTGCTCGGGGATCTCTCAAACTCTCTTAGGAATCACCCAGGGAACTTTCTGGGGTGGAAAGAGGTTGCAGCACATTTCCATTTCCTTCTGCTCCTATAAACCTGCTGATGTTTCTAAATCCATAGGCATAGAACATTGGAGAAGACAGGTACTTGCTCCTGAAGGTGGTAAGAAGGAATAGGCTGAGCCCAAACCAAAGCTGAACTAACTGGGGCTACTGAGAGCTCTGTAACATGACAGTCCAGGATTGGAGCCCACACCAGGAATGGAGCTGTAGGAGGAGCTCTGAAAGCACTTCTAAGGAAACTCCAAGACGACAAGATGGGAGTCTGTGACCCCAGTTTCTTCAAAAACAAAGAATTACTCTTGGGATGCGCTTCTGTGCCTCTCCTGGGCGTAGTGGATAGGAGTAAGGTTAGTTCATTACAACTGGCTATTGTTATCTATGTCTATGGAAACGTGTTGCCTGCCACCCTGCTTACCTAACCCTCAGAATATTTTCTGTCTGATGCTCTGAATAAACACCTAGCCACAAGTGTTTGAAAAGGTCAGATGAGGAACTAAGACATACGAAAAAAGAAGAAAAGTCCATGCCTGGCAGAGGTGGAGTAGCTGGGAGGCAGAGGCAAGAGGATTCTCAGTTGGAGGCCAGCCTGCTCTACACAGTGAGTTCAAGGACAGCCAGGTCTACAGAAAGAAACCCTGTCTTGAAAATCCAACCCCCAGACCTTCCCCCTAAAAAACAAACAAAACCCCCTGAGTACTGAAGGCTTTGTGTTTCTGAGCTGGCTGTTCAGCGCTGAGAAGATGAGGGCAGGGCCTGGCGTGAACGGCTCAGCTGCCTGGACTATGACCTGGGACTCACCCAGGTGAGACAAACGTCACTGGGGTTCAGCTTGGGGCAGCATTTGGCTGAAGGGATCTAAGTGCTCAAGCTAGTTCTTCACAATTTTGCTGTGCTTGATTTTACAAAGGAACACATATTGCACTGCAGAGACAGTGAAACTGCACAGAGCTTACCTCGTAACGCTCCCCAAACTCTGTTGGCCTTGAGGACAGCTACTGGTTCATGTACAAGCAGAGAATCTGTGGGATAAGGTTAGTGAGTTTTGTTAATCCCAGAACAATGCACAATCTAGTTTCTACACTTTTTTGTTTGTTTGTTTGTTTGATGGATTGATTGATTTTTCGAGACAGGGTTTCTCTGTGTATCTCTAGCTGTGTTGGAACTCACTCTGTAGACCAGGCTGGCCTCGGACTCAGAAATCCACCTGCCTCTGTCTCCCAAGTGCTAGGATTAAAGGTGTGTGCCACCACTGCCCGGCTATCTACACTTTTACTCTTTCTTTCTTTCTCTCTTTCTTTCTTTTCCTTTTTTCTTTCTTTCTTTCTTTCTTTCTTTCTTTCTTTCTTTCTAACTTCCTTTCTTCCTTTCTAACTTCCTTTCTTCCTTTCTAACTTCCTTTCTTCCTCTCTCTCCTTCTTTCTTTCCTTCTTTTACTGTTTTTTTTTTTAAAGATTTATTTTATTTACATGAGTACACTGTACTATCTTCAGACACACATCGGAAGAGAGCATCAGATCCCATTACAGATGATTGTGAGCCACCATGTGGTTGCTGGGAATTGAACTCAGGACCTCTGGAAGAGCAGTCAGTGCTCTTAACCACTGAGCCATCTCTCCAGCCCCCTACTGTTGGTATTATCACATACCTTTTTCTCTCTTCTCCAGCATGCCGCATGTAGATTCCTTCAACTCAAAATGCCCCAGCCTGAACCCCCAGACCCTGCCTCACTTCACTCACCCTGGGCACCCCTCACACCTCCTCACTTTCTCAGATCTGAAATGTCAGTCTTCAGTGCTCAGTCTTTACGTAAACTCCCCACTTCCCCCAAGGCCAGCGAGATCATTGTACTTTTGTTTTCATCCGACCTACTTCCCCTTCCCCGATGTCATCTTAAATCTGCTCTATGACTTGCTTTCAATTCAGCTTCGCCATGCTCAGGAAGTCCATATCTATCAAGAATGGGACTCCACACAGACACGGTGGGAGGGGAGGAATGGGCCTGTAATCCCAGCACTTAGAAGGTAAAGTCATGAGAACCATAGGCTCAAAGCCACCCTGGGCTAAACAGGAACACTGTCTCAAAACAAAAATACCTACAAGAGTGTACTGTTCTAGTTGGCTAGGCCAAAAAGGGCCTTATCCTTCAGTTTTTGGAATCATACACTGCCTAAGTTTGACCCACGGTAAATTTGGTCTTAGTGCATGCAGTCTGGTGCATGCCGGTTATGGGGGGTTGGGGGGGAGAGGAGAGAGAGGAGAGAGAGAGGAGGGAGAGGGAGAGAGGGAGAGAGGGAGAGAGAGAGAGAGAGAGAGAGAGAGAGAGGGGAAAAGAGAAGAGAGAGAGCGAGAGAGCACAGAAGGTACAGACAGTGAGAACTACAGGTGCCCAAGTGCAAACTTTGCTACAGCTAGAGCCCTGGAGGCTGCAGTTAATGACTTAGTACCATATCCTCTGGACATCTGGAGCGAGTCACCGCCTTCTATTACCTCCAGACTGCCAGAAGGCAGATGGCTGCAGGCAAGGAAAGATGGGTATCACTCATGTGACACACTCAGCTGACAGAATTGTACCAGAACAGCCTTTCAGTCTGATGACCGACCGCAGCACTGAGTGAGCGAAATGTCAGACTCAGAACCGGAACCATTTTGCTTCTGTGAGTGCAACTGAAGCAGGCCTCCTTTTTTCCCACAATAGATGAGTTCTGTCTGCTAATATTAAAAAGGACCCCGACTAAACTCATATAAAAAGTATATGGTAGTAGTCTATAAATAGGGCCCTGAACTCATCCAATCATATATAGTAGTTAGAAGGTTTACCTGCTAAGTACTCAGACATGTAGCTACAGGATTCTAATTTCAAAACGAAATTCTTAGGTTTGGCAGTGACTCTGCTTGTGTGTACTGGAAGAGTAGGAAAATGGCTTTGACTTTACAGCCATCCCCTTCTGTGTGTGTCTGCACTGTGGATAGCACTGCTTTCGAGAGTCTCCATATAGAATCCAGTAATTAAAAGACATCTCAGTCCTTCCTGGAGATGCTCACTTAGTTCTAGTTGTTAGTTCTTCTCCTGGGCATTGACATACACAATCGTGCAATTAAAAAAAAAAAAAACAAACTACAATTTTCTCTGCGTGTGAGTTCTGAGCTGTTGTATTATGTTGTAAATGGAGCCTCTCCCTCTACACCCTCCTTCTTTGGCCCGACTCAGCAGCTTGGCAGTCTGTGTCTGGCAAATTTCCATCTGCTCAGCCGGTCCTCTGCCAATGGACAGCAAGCTGATTTTGTTTAAGTCTTCACTGCAAGTAAATGTCTTTGGTATATGTGGCTACCTCTCTAAAGGAGAACTTGGCTCACTTCTAGTTCTCAGGGTACCCGTGTCTTTCTTTTTAATACAGGGGTTGGGGTCTGGATTTTACATTTGGGACGCTGGTGAACTTCCTAAATCTTACCTAAAACACACATACACACACACACACACATATATATATATACACACATATATATATATATATACATATATATATATATATATGTGTGTGTGTGTGTGTGTATTAATTAAACATTAATTAAATGTTAATAAAACACATATATCATATTAACTAAACATTTATATTAATGTTTGTACTCATTCAAAACATTTGCTGCAATAAACAACATACGTATGGACACCTGAAATGGCAGTAGTTAATTCTGAGGGCTGGGGTGAAGGACAGGGTCATCGCCCTGCCTTCCGTACTTACTACTGAATTTACCAACGTTCTACAACGGCTGCATTTTACAATCGGTGCTTACAGGTTTCATCTGAAGACAGACTAGGGAAGGACTCGCACTCTGACTCGAGGGTGATGGAGACCAGGAGCTTCTGCAACTGTGGCTCAGCTCGAAATCTAGCAGGGCCATGATGTCTCTTGTGGAAACCAAAAACATAGTTGTAATATCTGTGGGAGAAATCCAGTTAAATAATGAACCAAACAGTACGTAGGTGCTCGGTAGACATAGAAGTCAGCTCTCAAATCTTTAGCCAGTTCAATCTAACCATGCTCTTCCTCAAGACACTCTTGAAACTGTCAGGGGATCCTTCTGAAAACCCCGATGTCCACACCACAGGCACTGCACACATACAGGGCACAGACATACACGTATACCAAATATCCATACACATGAAAATGAATATTTTTAAAGTATATATATATATACATATATATATATATATAAAAAACCATAATTAAAAACTTTAGCTAGGCAGTGGTGATGAATGCCTTTGATTTGGAGGCAAAGGTGGGTGGATCTCTGAGTTTGAGGCCAGCCTGGTCTACAGAGTGAATTCCAGGGCTACACAGAAACCCTGTCTCAATAAATAAATAGGAGAAAAAAAAGAAAGAAAGAAAGAAAGAAAGAAAGAAAGAAAGAAAGAAAGAAAGAAAACTAAAAATTAGGACTGGAAGCCGGGCGTGGTGGCGCATGCCTTTAATCCCAGCACTCCGGAGGCAGAGGCAGACCTGAGTTCGAGGCCAGCCTGGTCTACAAAGTGAGTTCAGCCAGGGCTATACAGAGAAACCCTGTCTCAGAAAAAAAAAAAAAAAAAAAAAAAAAAAATTAGGACTGGAGGGATGGCTCAGCAGTTAAGAGCACTGGCTGCTCTTGCAGAGGACCTGAGTTCAATGCCCAGCACCCTCACAGGGATTCACAACCAATTTTGATTGGCCTTAACAGGCATTGGACACAAATGGAATGTAGACCCAACCGGTCAAAACATCCATACACATAAAATCATTTTTGTTGTTACTGTCTTTTGTTTGTCAAGACACGGTTCCCCTGTGCGGCCCTGCCCTGTAACTCATCTGGTGATAAGTGTGGCTCTGAACTAAAAGACCCGCCTGCCTCCCAAGGGCTGGGATCAAAGGCATTTGCCACCACCGCCCAGCTATAAAAGAATATTTTTTAAAATTAAAAAAGTTTAAAAGGAGCTAGGGGTGTGGCTCGAGTGGTACAGCTTTGGCTTGTGTGTGCAGGGCCTTCCTCGTACTGGGCAGGGCCTGGGGAGGGTAAGTGTCGGGGAGGAACCACTAATTAGTGGTCTGAGGTCTGAGTTAGGTGCTGGCTAGCTAGCCTTCCAGGAACCAAAAAAATGAAGCTATCCTTTTAAAACAAGAGCTCCAGGTCAGGTGTGGTGGTCCACACCTTTAATCTCACCATTAAGGAGACAGAAGCTGTTGTGAGTTGGAGGTCATCCTGGTCTACATGATGAGTCTGAGGCCAGCCAAGGGCTACACAATGACATCTGTCTCAAACAAAAGCAAAACCCAAAAGAGTGTCTACTATTCAGTAGTTTTTCCGAGGCAGAGGAAGTAGCCATGCGTTCAACAGCCAAACTATCTCTGCAGAAAGCCGTGTTTATGATGAGGCCTGGGCTCTTACTGATAGAAGCTGCTGAACTCTGAACAGCTTGTATGAATGTTCACTGCCTGGGGTTCCCTGAATTCTCCTGCATTTCCAGAGACTTCCAACCCTACCATGCTTGCCAGAGTCACTCCTAGAATGCTCAGCCAACACTTTCAACCAGCTTCAGCTGGTGGCGCACGCCTTTAATCCCAATACTTGGGAGGCAGAGGCAGGTGGATTTTTGAGTTCGAGGCCAGCCTGGTCTACAGAGTGAGTTCCAGGACAGCCAGGGCTACACAGAGAAACTCTGTCTCAAAAAAAAAAAAAACAAAAACAAAAAAACCCAACCAGCTTCCAAACAACGCCAGGTGCAATTACTAGCTGCTTCCCACACTGGCCACACATTAGTTGGACAAACCCTCCAGATGACAATGACCAGGTCTTATGTTGAGATGGCAAGCCTGTTTTCAAACTACCTCCTAGCTGACTCAAGCCTTTGTCACTTGTATCCATTAACAAGTAACTCGCCTGCTCAAGCAAGGCAAAAGGAAAACCCAGCTTGACCGTCAGCTCTAAAGCAAGCAAGCCGGTTTTCAGACGGTACTCAGTCCAGTGGCTGGGCTACAATCCGGGATACCCCAATACTACCAGGCACTTTAGTTGTACATTTTTCCACTCTACCTGTGGGTCACAAAGCATTCTAACCCATTAGCAATTCAACTCCAAAGGCTTTTTTGAGCAGGCCTCCAAAATAGGGTGACAGTACCCTCTTAGTTGTGCAAATTATAAGCAAAGCATTAGCCTTTCTGTGGCAGAGAACCCCGCTGTTTCTGCTGCATGTCTCAGGACCTCTTCCACTGAACCTTCCACAGCAAAGAGCCTAAAACACCCACCCTTAACTTTGTTTTGCATTCCCTGGTCAGCTGTTTGGTGTCCTGCAAGCAAAATCAAGTTATAGCTATATGCACCAGACACAGAGAAGAAGTGAAAGCAGGCGACACAGCTAGCACCAAATTACAGTTCCCAGGGGGCAGACCCTTCCGCCCAGGTCTCGAATTGAGAGGGCAGAGGGGGATCTCATTCAAATATCGCCCCAAATACAATCTATCGTGCAACCAATAGGTTAGCACAGCCCCTGTTCTTGGCAAGGGTGCCTACCTATGGCTGGCACTCTGTGCCCAGAGAATGCCTGGCTTGACAGGACTCTAAAATGTTAAGTGCTAAATGAGGCAAAGGTTTTTAGAAAACCTATCAGAGAGGAAGACAGAGCAACTACTGCTAAGTGTTGGGAAAACAAGAAGAAAAGCAGATGTTACTTAAGAGCCACTTGAAAGGCCATTTGGAAAGACTACCTAACATTATTAGGTATGGAACATAGCTCGGAAGGGGGAGGTTTCCCATAAAGTTTCAACTTAAGGTTTCCCCCACTCCCCTGACTCCCACCTCAGAGCTCAGAGGTTTAGAACTCTTACTCTCTTACAAAGGACCCAGGTTGGGCTCTCAGCACCCGCTTTAGGGGCTCACGCCAAAATTTCCTGCCCTGGGCACCTGCAGGTATCTCCACACATGTGGTACACGTAAATTCATGCAGTCATATACACTTAACGAAAAAAATTATAAGAGATTAAAGATACGGAGCTGAAAGTGACACTGGGGATACCTAGAGCCTTTAAAAGATCCGTATCTAAGGATGCACTCAGAGGAGGTTCACTTTGTAGGCTAGGACCTTGTTCCCTCCCTATCTCTGGAGCCATCTCATCTGCCCTACTGAGGCCCAACAAACTGACTCCAGCAGAGTCACCGGTTCCATTGTTATTCTGTTTTGTTTTGGTTTTTGGTTTTTCAAGACAGGGTTTCTCTGTGTAGCCCTGACTGTCCTAGAACTCACTCTGTAAACCAGGCTGGCCTCGAACTCAGAAATCCACCTGCCTCTGCCTCCCAAGTGCTGGGATTAAAGGAGTTAATCACGCCCCGCCCATTGTTATTCTGAACCATGCTAAGTAGGGTCCCTGAGCACCTAGGGCGGGAAGGAAGAAGCAAGAACAGGTCAAGTCTTGGGCTTCGGTCTGTAAAGTTTGGACCTAAGTTAGACTGGCTAGTCATGGTGTCTTCCAGTCCTGTGAGACCCAAGTAGCCCGGCGATCCTTCTCTGTGCCCTAGGTCCCCTCCCCGCTGGGTGGGGCTGCTCACCGCCGAAACGCCTCCTGTAGCAGCGAGCAGGAAGGGCCGGCTGTGGAATTGGGACTGTGGTCGATGTTGAAGTCCTCCGCGGAGATGTACAACAGCCGCGGGAACATCTGCACCGAGCGCGGAAAAGGCCATAGCGCAGGTTGCAGTCGGGCCGGGGCCACTAGGGCCAGCGACACCATCGCCACCAGCGCCTGCAGCAGCAGTAGCCCGGGGGCGCGACGCGGGGACCGCGGCATGACTGCTCCGCGAGTCTGGCTAGGCAGAGTCTTTGGACCAACCTTCCAGTCTGGGTCGCTGGGAAGAAAGCATCCGTGCCCGGGTCACCGAGTCAGATGACCGAGCTCCCCGCCCGGGCTCCGCCTCCGAGTGGGGATTGGCCCGGAAATTGGGGGCAGGCTCGGTGCAGAGGCGGTCGCGCTCTAGCCGGGATGCCGGTGTGTGGCTCACGCCTGGCACGCCTGAAGAACTTGTTTGTGCAGCCCACTGACAGGCAAGACCTGTCTCTTCCTCCACTCTTCAGGTAGTGTTTTTGTCACTAAATCTAGACGGTGGTGGACTCTGATAAAACCTCCCGAGTCAGAATTCCCTGGAGTTGACTTTGGAAGTAATGGGAGGTTAAAATTTATGCATGGGAAAACAAATATAGGGGGAGCATTTAAAACTTGAGATAGACGCGATGGACTACATAAATATTAAAGTGATACAAAGAGAATATTTCTGTAGTAGAGATTAATGTCGCTGTATAATTTTCCAAAGACCTTTATAACGATTAGCTAGGGCGAACGTGCATATGTGTAATCAGAGATTACAGTATGTCTAATCACAAGAAGGCAACTTAGTAAGTAAATAGATGCTAGAAGATTGCTGGAGAGATGGCTCAGCAGTTAAGAACTCTGTTCTCAAAAAGAACTGGGGATCAATTTCCAGCACCCACTTGGTGGCTCACAACTGCCAGAAACTCCAGTCCCAGGGAATACTTCACCCTTCTGGCCTCTGAGGGTACCAGGCATGCATGTGGTACACAGATGTACATACAGACAAAACACCCATACACATTGTGGGGGCTATTCCCGCTTATCATCTTGTCTATATCTGGAATGAACTACAATCCAGAATTAGAGGGCTCACCTGTGATCCAGTGTATATATGTGTGATCCATATATATATGTGTGTGTGTGTGTGTGTATTAATTAAACATTAATTAAATGTTAATAAAACACATATATCATATTAACTAAACATTTATATTAATGTTTGTACTCATTCAAAACATTTGCTGCAATAAACAACATACGTATGGACACCTGAAATGGCAGTAGTTAATTCTGAGGGCTGGGGTGAAGGACAGGGTCATCGCCCTGCCTTCCGTACTTACTACTGAATTTACCAACGTTCTACAACGGCTGCATTTTACAATCGGTGCTTACAGGTTTCATCTGAAGACAGACTAGGGAAGGACTCGCACTCTGACTCGAGGGTGATGGAGACCAGGAGCTTCTGCAACTGTGGCTCAGCTCGAAATCTAGCAGGGCCATGATGTCTCTTGTGGAAACCAAAAACATAGTTGTAATATCTGTGGGAGAAATCCAGTTAAATAATGAACCAAACAGTACGTAGGTGCTCGGTAGACATAGAAGTCAGCTCTCAAATCTTTAGCCAGTTCAATCTAACCATGCTCTTCCTCAAGACACTCTTGAAACTGTCAGGGGATCCTTCTGAAAACCCCGATGTCCACACCACAGGCACTGCACACATACAGGGCACAGACATACACGTATACCAAATATCCATACACATGAAAATGAATATTTTTAAAGTATATATATATATACATATATATATATATATAAAAAACCATAATTAAAAACTTTAGCTAGGCAGTGGTGATGAATGCCTTTGATTTGGAGGCAAAGGTGGGTGGATCTCTGAGTTTGAGGCCAGCCTGGTCTACAGAGTGAATTCCAGGGCTACACAGAAACCCTGTCTCAATAAATAAATAGGAGAAAAAAAAGAAAGAAAGAAAGAAAGAAAGAAAGAAAGAAAGAAAGAAAGAAAGAAAACTAAAAATTAGGACTGGAAGCCGGGCGTGGTGGCGCATGCCTTTAATCCCAGCACTCCGGAGGCAGAGGCAGACCTGAGTTCGAGGCCAGCCTGGTCTACAAAGTGAGTTCAGCCAGGGCTATACAGAGAAACCCTGTCTCAGAAAAAAAAAAAAAAAAAAAAAAAAAAATTAGGACTGGAGGGATGGCTCAGCAGTTAAGAGCACTGGCTGCTCTTGCAGAGGACCTGAGTTCAATGCCCAGCACCCTCACAGGGATTCACAACCAATTTTGATTGGCCTTAACAGGCATTGGACACAAATGGAATGTAGACCCAACCGGTCAAAACATCCATACACATAAAATCATTTTTGTTGTTACTGTCTTTTGTTTGTCAAGACACGGTTCCCCTGTGCGGCCCTGCCCTGTAACTCATCTGGTGATAAGTGTGGCTCTGAACTAAAAGACCCGCCTGCCTCCCAAGGGCTGGGATCAAAGGCATTTGCCACCACCGCCCAGCTATAAAAGAATATTTTTTAAAATTAAAAAAGTTTAAAAGGAGCTAGGGGTGTGGCTCGAGTGGTACAGCTTTGGCTTGTGTGTGCAGGGCCTTCCTCGTACTGGGCAGGGCCTGGGGAGGGTAAGTGTCGGGGAGGAACCACTAATTAGTGGTCTGAGGTCTGAGTTAGGTGCTGGCTAGCTAGCCTTCCAGGAACCAAAAAAATGAAGCTATCCTTTTAAAACAAGAGCTCCAGGTCAGGTGTGGTGGTCCACACCTTTAATCTCACCATTAAGGAGACAGAAGCTGTTGTGAGTTGGAGGTCATCCTGGTCTACATGATGAGTCTGAGGCCAGCCAAGGGCTACACAATGACATCTGTCTCAAACAAAAGCAAAACCCAAAAGAGTGTCTACTATTCAGTAGTTTTTCCGAGGCAGAGGAAGTAGCCATGCGTTCAACAGCCAAACTATCTCTGCAGAAAGCCGTGTTTATGATGAGGCCTGGGCTCTTACTGATAGAAGCTGCTGAACTCTGAACAGCTTGTATGAATGTTCACTGCCTGGGGTTCCCTGAATTCTCCTGCATTTCCAGAGACTTCCAACCCTACCATGCTTGCCAGAGTCACTCCTAGAATGCTCAGCCAACACTTTCAACCAGCTTCAGCTGGTGGCGCACGCCTTTAATCCCAATACTTGGGAGGCAGAGGCAGGTGGATTTTTGAGTTCGAGGCCAGCCTGGTCTACAGAGTGAGTTCCAGGACAGCCAGGGCTACACAGAGAAACTCTGTCTCAAAAAAAAAAAAAACAAAAACAAAAAAACCCAACCAGCTTCCAAACAACGCCAGGTGCAATTACTAGCTGCTTCCCACACTGGCCACACATTAGTTGGACAAACCCTCCAGATGACAATGACCAGGTCTTATGTTGAGATGGCAAGCCTGTTTTCAAACTACCTCCTAGCTGACTCAAGCCTTTGTCACTTGTATCCATTAACAAGTAACTCGCCTGCTCAAGCAAGGCAAAAGGAAAACCCAGCTTGACCGTCAGCTCTAAAGCAAGCAAGCCGGTTTTCAGACGGTACTCAGTCCAGTGGCTGGGCTACAATCCGGGATACCCCAATACTACCAGGCACTTTAGTTGTACATTTTTCCACTCTACCTGTGGGTCACAAAGCATTCTAACCCATTAGCAATTCAACTCCAAAGGCTTTTTTGAGCAGGCCTCCAAAATAGGGTGACAGTACCCTCTTAGTTGTGCAAATTATAAGCAAAGCATTAGCCTTTCTGTGGCAGAGAACCCCGCTGTTTCTGCTGCATGTCTCAGGACCTCTTCCACTGAACCTTCCACAGCAAAGAGCCTAAAACACCCACCCTTAACTTTGTTTTGCATTCCCTGGTCAGCTGTTTGGTGTCCTGCAAGCAAAATCAAGTTATAGCTATATGCACCAGACACAGAGAAGAAGTGAAAGCAGGCGACACAGCTAGCACCAAATTACAGTTCCCAGGGGGCAGACCCTTCCGCCCAGGTCTCGAATTGAGAGGGCAGAGGGGGATCTCATTCAAATATCGCCCCAAATACAATCTATCGTGCAACCAATAGGTTAGCACAGCCCCTGTTCTTGGCAAGGGTGCCTACCTATGGCTGGCACTCTGTGCCCAGAGAATGCCTGGCTTGACAGGACTCTAAAATGTTAAGTGCTAAATGAGGCAAAGGTTTTTAGAAAACCTATCAGAGAGGAAGACAGAGCAACTACTGCTAAGTGTTGGGAAAACAAGAAGAAAAGCAGATGTTACTTAAGAGCCACTTGAAAGGCCATTTGGAAAGACTACCTAACATTATTAGGTATGGAACATAGCTCGGAAGGGGGAGGTTTCCCATAAAGTTTCAACTTAAGGTTTCCCCCACTCCCCTGACTCCCACCTCAGAGCTCAGAGGTTTAGAACTCTTACTCTCTTACAAAGGACCCAGGTTGGGCTCTCAGCACCCGCTTTAGGGGCTCACGCCAAAATTTCCTGCCCTGGGCACCTGCAGGTATCTCCACACATGTGGTACACGTAAATTCATGCAGTCATATACACTTAACGAAAAAAATTATAAGAGATTAAAGATACGGAGCTGAAAGTGACACTGGGGATACCTAGAGCCTTTAAAAGATCCGTATCTAAGGATGCACTCAGAGGAGGTTCACTTTGTAGGCTAGGACCTTGTTCCCTCCCTATCTCTGGAGCCATCTCATCTGCCCTACTGAGGCCCAACAAACTGACTCCAGCAGAGTCACCGGTTCCATTGTTATTCTGTTTTGTTTTGGTTTTTGGTTTTTCAAGACAGGGTTTCTCTGTGTAGCCCTGACTGTCCTAGAACTCACTCTGTAAACCAGGCTGGCCTCGAACTCAGAAATCCACCTGCCTCTGCCTCCCAAGTGCTGGGATTAAAGGAGTTAATCACGCCCCGCCCATTGTTATTCTGAACCATGCTAAGTAGGGTCCCTGAGCACCTAGGGCGGGAAGGAAGAAGCAAGAACAGGTCAAGTCTTGGGCTTCGGTCTGTAAAGTTTGGACCTAAGTTAGACTGGCTAGTCATGGTGTCTTCCAGTCCTGTGAGACCCAAGTAGCCCGGCGATCCTTCTCTGTGCCCTAGGTCCCCTCCCCGCTGGGTGGGGCTGCTCACCGCCGAAACGCCTCCTGTAGCAGCGAGCAGGAAGGGCCGGCTGTGGAATTGGGACTGTGGTCGATGTTGAAGTCCTCCGCGGAGATGTACAACAGCCGCGGGAACATCTGCACCGAGCGCGGAAAAGGCCATAGCGCAGGTTGCAGTCGGGCCGGGGCCACTAGGGCCAGCGACACCATCGCCACCAGCGCCTGCAGCAGCAGTAGCCCGGGGGCGCGACGCGGGGACCGCGGCATGACTGCTCCGCGAGTCTGGCTAGGCAGAGTCTTTGGACCAACCTTCCAGTCTGGGTCGCTGGGAAGAAAGCATCCGTGCCCGGGTCACCGAGTCAGATGACCGAGCTCCCCGCCCGGGCTCCGCCTCCGAGTGGGGATTGGCCCGGAAATTGGGGGCAGGCTCGGTGCAGAGGCGGTCGCGCTCTAGCCGGGATGCCGGTGTGTGGCTCACGCCTGGCACGCCTGAAGAACTTGTTTGTGCAGCCCACTGACAGGCAAGACCTGTCTCTTCCTCCACTCTTCAGGTAGTGTTTTTGTCACTAAATCTAGACGGTGGTGGACTCTGATAAAACCTCCCGAGTCAGAATTCCCTGGAGTTGACTTTGGAAGTAATGGGAGGTTAAAATTTATGCATGGGAAAACAAATATAGGGGGAGCATTTAAAACTTGAGATAGACGCGATGGACTACATAAATATTAAAGTGATACAAAGAGAATATTTCTGTAGTAGAGATTAATGTCGCTGTATAATTTTCCAAAGACCTTTATAACGATTAGCTAGGGCGAACGTGCATATGTGTAATCAGAGATTACAGTATGTCTAATCACAAGAAGGCAACTTAGTAAGTAAATAGATGCTAGAAGATTGCTGGAGAGATGGCTCAGCAGTTAAGAACTCTGTTCTCAAAAAGAACTGGGGATCAATTTCCAGCACCCACTTGGTGGCTCACAACTGCCAGAAACTCCAGTCCCAGGGAATACTTCACCCTTCTGGCCTCTGAGGGTACCAGGCATGCATGTGGTACACAGATGTACATACAGACAAAACACCCATACACATTGTGGGGGCTATTCCCGCTTATCATCTTGTCTATATCTGGAATGAACTACAATCCAGAATTAGAGGGCTCACCTGTGATCCAGATCTTGAGGCTGGAAGACACAAGATTCTGACCTAGGCCGGGCGTGGTGGCGCACGCCTTTAATCCCAGCACTCGGGAGGCAGAGGCAGGCGGATTTCTGAGTTCGAGGCCAGCCTGGTCTACCAAAGTGAGATCCAGGACAGCCAAGGCTACACAGAGAAACCCTGCCTCGAAAAACCAAAAAAAAAAAAAGATTCTGACCTAGATCTTGACACAGAGATCTTGAGACGTAGTGGCCATGAAAAGCTTAGGCCCAGGCAAGGTAGGACACACCTTTAATCCCAGGAGAATGAGGCAAGGAGAGCTTTGAGTTCAAGGTCAACCTGGAACAAAGCAAGTTCCAGATCCAAGAGTGTTGGTACTTACTTTATAATCTGGGCCACACCTTCTGCTGGAGGCCCACATAAGGACATTGGAAGAAGGAAGATGCATTCTTCTCCTGCTTGCACTTACTTGCCAACATGTCTGTTGGAACCTGCTTCTGCAGAAGACCAGCTGAAACAACTAGCCTCGTGGGACTGAGCAGCTACTAGATTCTTGGACTTCCTATAATCATTGTTGGGTTAGTTGGACTACAGACTGTAAGTCATCACAATAAATTCCCTTAGTATTTGGAGACATTCTATAAGTTCTGTGACTCTAAAGAACCTTGACTAATACACACACAGGAAATTTTTTTCTTAAAAAAAGAAGACTGCTAAGTAGCTCAAAAAAATTGGGCTGTATCCTACAAGAGCACAGCAATATGAACCTGAGTTCCTAGTATAACCACTCCTAGATAAGAAAAATAAAAGAAGGAATAGTAATATTCTACTTATAATGAGGGCAACTTACACAGCAATTTGTAACAGGCCTGTATGTAGTATTTGGAGATAAACACATCTAGACACAATCGATATCACCAGACCCCTGTCTCTTCCCCTCTCTTAGAACTACCAACCAGGTTTCCTCTTCTAGCTTCATTTTCTACACATTATAATACCCCAGGAGCCCTAGGGCTCAGGGCCAGCTCCTTACAGGAAAATGCATGTCTATCCTAATAAAATCCCTACCCCAGTCAACAAGCTCAATGTCACAGCTTCTCCTTTAGTAGAAAGCTAGTGAAGGCCCATAAGCAGCACACATGGAGAGGCGAGCAGGTGTGTGTAGGCTTGTATTTTTGAAAACCTACTCTATCTAATAAGTGTACTTAAAAGCTTTAACTGCCCCCCTTCTATCCTACCACCCACCAGAGACAGTAGAAAGGAAAGATTAACAGGGCAAAGGAGGATGTGGACCGTTTTAGAAATAGTTATTTGGAGCGAATCCCCATCTGTGTTGTCGGGATAGCAACAGTTCGGTTCACATGAATCCACACTCCCAGAAAGCTCCTTGGCGCATTTCTCTCTATGAAGTCATTGCAAATGGTGGTCAGTAAAGGGCATCAAGAAGAGCCAATACCACACAGTGTTGTGATGCACTCTCTGTCGGGCTATACTCATACCCTTTCCAAACACCATGGGCTCTCTCAAGCGCATGCCCTAGCAAAATATCAAGCAGGTGTTCATTTACACAAGGAAAAAGGATCCAGGCAAAGCCAGACCACGCAGGCACAGCAAGCAGTGCAAAGGAGAGTTGCCGGAAATGTCTTTGTAAAAGCTGTCATGGTGTTGGCTGGGAGTCAGGTTCTTTCAGGATGCGACTACTCTTCCCATTTCCTGTATAAAACGTGTCTATTCGCAGTGTTGAAATTACCATAGGCATGAGCACGTTACTACCTTTCGAGTCAGTTATCTATTGTATAAGTCTAAAACAAGGTCGTAACGAGACGATACATAGCGCACAGCCTGCACGAGTCAGGAATTCAAAAAATGCAGCTGAGCGACGCTGCCTTAGAACCCATCATGAGGCACAACCACCTAATGCTCGCGCTCCCCTTTCCAAAACTGTATGTGTACAGGGTTAAGTGTGGCTATGCATTCCTCTAGTCCCAGGACTTGGGAGGCAAAGCCAGGCAAATCTCTCTCACTTTGAAGCCAGTTTGCTTTACATAGGGAGTTCTAGACCCGCCAGGGTTACATAGTAAGACCCTTTCTCAAAGAAAAAAAAAAAACAGTTAATAAATATACAATTGTGTGTATGTGTGTGTAAGTACAGATAAAGTAAAGTTTCTTTTTCAGTTACAAGTCTATGATCTACAAACAAGTTATTTGGCCTCTCCCCACGCCCCAAATAAAATGGTCGAATGGGCAGAGAATGAATAGTATGGAAATTCTACCTCAAGAAGGAAATAGGAAAGCACCAAGCTGTCTGTAGCAATTCTGAAAGCCCGGCCAAAGTTGGAGGATCCTTGACTAGGATTCCAATGCTGGGCATCCTTTTCTGAAGTTCCCATCTCTGGGCAATTCTGCCCGTGAACTGTTCTGATGTTAGTGACAGCTGTACCTGCTTTACCCCAGGTTTCTCAATCAATCTCCTTTCTACTAGTTGAACTTTGAGGCATCCAAGGACTCATTAGATTGTGTACCTTACCTTTCAGTTGTAGCTGTTAGTCTTCAAACACCTTTACATGCCTTTAACAACTTTATGGAGGAGGGGAGCTGGAGCTGTCCCAAAAACCTCCTCCTGGAGGACTAGCTACCAGAGTACTGGAGGGTGCTAGGCAACCTGCCAGTCAAGGATAACAAAGTCCAACTCACCTGTGAACCACAGCAGCAACCATCTTGGCAAGATATACTCCAAGGTGCAATAATGACATTAGTATTTGAGGGATAACCCACAGCTGTCTAGTTGGACTTAAGAGCCACGAGTTCTTGTCCATGGCTTTGATAATACTGACAGCAACCACCTGTCTCAGATGGCAAACAGTGGAACAACCTAGAGATGGTTGGAGAAGCTCTCAACGTGTGTGGGCCAAGGTGTATTAGTAGCACATCGTGTAGCATGTTGTCACTATGCCAAACAGAAACCGGTACGAATGCTATCACATCAGAGTTGTAGCCAGTTATGGTTTTTTTTTTTTCCTTTATTTTGTTTTAATGTAAATGGTGCTTGCTTACATTTCTTCTGGCTGTGAGGTGGCCCAGTGGAATGAATTTTGTCAATATTAACACTGATTTAATATCTGGTGTGACATGCTCACAGGCCTGCCATCACGGAAGATACCAGCTTCAGAATTGCCAGCACCAACAATCAGGACAGCATGCGTAGCCCTAAAATCATGTGCCTATGAGGATGCTGCTTTTAATAACGTCTCTGTCCCGGAACATTACTGATTATCACATAGTATTTGTGAGTCTCAAGTTTCCACAGGGAGGTGTCATCAGGGACACCATGCTTACACCAGAGGTCCAGGCATACTTGAAGGAGCTCAACCATCTCAGCCTCCTCAGGATTCTCAGTGGTTCTTTTGTGGCTCCCACCACACTTCAAGAAGAGACAGCCAAGTTGGTGACTTGTGGGGGTCCATGTACCAGTGATGTGTTCTGATGATAAACCCGTTGCCAAAATTGACACCCAAGTTGACGCCCAAGTCTTCCAGGATATTTTACTTGAGTCTTTCTCGCGTTCATTAAACATCAGTAGGACTTCCATTGTTTTTGTAAAAGCCGTGATTGAGATGGGTTCTCTTCTTCCCCAGGGTGATACTTTTTTGTTGCTATGATACAACATCATGACTGTCCAAGACAGCTTTCAGGGGAGTTTATCCTGGTCTATGGTTCTGAGGGAGAGTTGGTTGAGTATGATTGAGGAGCAAGGCATGGTAGCAAGGGGTCAGAGCAGGAAGCTGTGAGGTCATATTTCCAATGACAATCACAAAGCAGAGGGGATGAAAGGGAAGTGGAAGGAGGCTTTGAACTCCTGAAACAGCACACCTCTGGTGACATATTTCCTCCAGCAAGGCCACACCACCCAGGTCTCCCTAAAACACCACCAATTTGGGGTCAAGTGTTCAAATACTTGAGCTCACAAGAGGACACGCTACCTGTAGTTTCTCCCTAGAACCCACAGGTTAGTGGAGTCTTAGGTGTTGGCCTGAGTTTTGCTGCTTGCCCTACCAGGCCAACCCATCCATCTCTGACAGAAATACAGTCGCTAAGGTGGTCTGTGTAAAATGCAAATGAGGAGATCCTTTTAGTTCTGTGATTAATGTGCGTCAGTGGATGCTGCCTCCCTGGACCTAGGATAAAACACAGAATCCTGATCCCTTCCACAGTGTGGCCCATCTTGGTGTTTGCTGGTCTCTCCCACCTCCCTTCTCTCCTTCTTTAGTGCTTTGTTCTTGGTGCCCTAGCCTCTGGCCTGCATCCACTGAGCTTTTTGCTCCTTCACAGCCTGACCTGTGTTGTCACCAAAACAGGGAAGTCAAGAAGCAGAGGCCAGTGAGAGAAGTAGAGGCTATTGCTGCTCTGTGGTGAGCAGTTGACATGTACGCACCTGTGCAGGGTATCTGATCATACTGCGAATCCCCAAGATGGTTTTATTTACTGGAAAAACCTGTTTTTAGGTGTGCGGCTCAGCCCTAGTACACACCTTTAGCCCAAGAGCTTGCTGTCTGTTGTAAACAGGATTTGGGTCAATCATACATAGGTTAAAAGGCGAAACCAGTAACAAGTTGACAGGGAATGAACACAGGAAAAAGCCAGAGAGGAAGAGGAATTTAGGAGGGCGGGGCGATAGAAAGACTCACAGGAAGTGGAAGGGAGGGACAGTCAGTTTGAAGGGTTTTTGAGATGCTGTGGAGGAAAGCCTTCTTTTGGGGATGTCAGCTGTGGAGGAAGGTCAGCTGGGTGCTTTCTCTGCCTCTGAGCCTCTCTCGGGCTTTTATCACAGCATCCGGCTCCCTAGTCGAAATTGGTAAAGTCAAATGATTGAGATTTTATTAGAAACAACACGTACTTAAGAAGACTCCTTCCTTAGCCAACGTTCCGTCAGGTTCCAGTATGCCTTCTGGACTTGACCTCAGCTGTGGTCCCTATTCTACCTGGATCTGAATAGAAATTCGGTCAGATACCAAGAATTCTAGCAAGTCTGATGAGCAGGGAGTCCTCATGCTTCATGCCGGTTCCTTTCCCCAAACTTTGGTTTCTGGTCACCTTGGTCTGCCTTCCACCAGGTTTTTAAGTTGGCTTCTGAAGAGTCCTTGAGGGACTCGGTCATTTTTCATCTCTGTCTCCCTTCCGGGATCTGGTATCCTAGCTATTTTTGTGCCAGTCTTTTTCTTCTATTGCAGTAACCTTGACACTTGACACTTGAGCCTGGGAATTGTAATTCCATGCTTCTGTGCCGATGGGAAATTGAGGTGGGTGGCGACTGAGTGACCCACTTTTATTTTTTGGGTAGTCCCGAATAAAGTCTTCCTGTTCGTTTAGCAAATGTCAAAATAATCATTTTTCTTTAATTCAATTGAAGCAATGCTTGTGGTCGGTTGACCTCAAGGAGGGAAAGACAGAGTGGACTTTGGAAATCTTGCCAAATGCCTAACTCAGACCTATTATAATGTATCAGCATCCATGGCTTAGTTACAGAAGACAAAATTTACTATAGCTGTTTTGGAAACAAATTCACTGTGGGGAACTGAGTGGCTCATAGAATCCTCACTAGAACTGAAGAAATTGACTCGGATTACGTCAGCCTGGCTCCAATCTGGACCCACAGACGGGAAACCCTGTATCCTGTCTCTGTCTTCTGAGTTCAAGATTCACGGAATCACAGGGGATGGACACCTTAACACCCTAGCAGCAAAGGAGCCTGGGAAATGTTAGTTCCACGCTTCCGTGCGGATGGGAAAGCGAAGTGGGTGGCGATTGAGTGGACCAATAAACTGAGGTAACTAGACAGCAAGGAACTAGGCGGGGCGGGTGCTAGCATTCTGCCTGTGAGGAAAAGCTGTGTCAAGGCACAGCCATAGAGATCTGAAAATATTTGTGAATCCTGTCTGCAGTTATGAAACCCAATTACCTCCTTCTGACACAGGTTTGCTAAACCTGGTCATCTCCCTCAGGGCAAAGAAAGGGTTTAGAGTTAAAACTACCCTGGCGATTGCTAAGCGTTCCCTCCGTTTTTTAAAACTAGACGCAAAACCATTCCCACTTTTGTTTCTGCTCCGCAGCACCCTCTGGTGGAAATCTGCTCTCATGTTCGCCAACACTCCACTTTGATCTATTGAGAGGCGCGTTTATGTGCAACTCGGATATTTGATCAAAGCCTACCTAGACCGAGATGCTGCAAAATGAAACCGGGGTCCCCAACAACCAAGTAAGCAAAACAACAATGCAAACAGGCCTCAAAACACACGTTGAACTTTGAAAGCTTCTCAAACTAAAACCTCCTGACTGGGGACAGAGGTCATGTTGGTGACTGATTTCTGCCGTCTCTCCTGAAAATGTTCCTCTTTGCCCCTTTCTCACCCTCACAGCCTAAGTATGACTCTAAGGAGGAAGCTGAACTGGGGGATCAGACCTGTAACTGCAAAAGGACTTAACTGCAGGTGTCAACAGACAAGGGATTGTAATAGAACATCAGGGAAATAGAAATGGAGCCACGGGGTAGCAGTCACTCCCGCACACCTATCTTCCCTGTCCGACACAAGAGGTCTACAAAGAGGTCCAAGTCTGTATTCTTGGGCAGAGTGACACTCTTAGGTTTAGAGTTAAATTTTAAGGTTAGGAACCCTCAATTCTGTTCCTTGCTGGAGGCCTTCAGCAAGATCCATTGTACCAGAGGTTGGGTGTCTGCAAGCGTGAGGCTGGTTCTGGTGCAGAAGCTTAAGGGTCACATCTCATTAGCCTGGGAAGGCCCAGGTTGAAGGCTGAGGTTCAGTGGGCATTGGGGACAAGAAGACTCTGTGTGTGTGTGTGTGTGTGTGTGTGTGTGTGTGTGTGTGTGTGTGTGTGTATGCAGAACAAGAAAGCTGGAGACTCCAGAAGAGCTTGGAAGAGAAACAGCTGTCTTTTGTTGACAGCGTGCTGGCTAGCCAAGGGAGCCCCAGCACTGGTTCACTCTGAGAAAGAATACTATTCTGGTAGGTCTTATTGCCAACGTGTCACCGTCAGAGTCACCTGGGGGAAGGGGGGGGCCCTCAATTGAAGAGTTAGTTGCCTCAGTGAGATTGACCTGTAGTCCTGCCTGTAAGGGGTTGTCTTGAATACACTTGTGAGGGGGGTCCAAGCTCATTGTGGGTGGTACCATTCCTAGGCAAGTGGTCCTAGGCTGAATAGAAAGTTAGAGGGGAGGGAGGGAGGGACTGGGGGAGGGGGAAGAGAGGGAGGAGAAAGGCAAAGAGAGACAGAGACAAACAGAAGAGAGATAAAGATAGACAGAGACAGACAGAGACAGGCAGACAGACATGCAGAGACAGACAGAGACAAAGAGAGAACCAGAGAAGAGTAAGTCGTGCTCCTCTATGGTCTCTGTGATTTTGGTTCCGTTCCTGCTCCGACTTTCCTCAACAGAGAACTGAAACACAAAAGTATAGTCTAAAATTAAATCCTTTTCTCCTCAAGTTGGATTTCGTCAGCCTGTCATCTCAGTAGCAGAAAACAAACTAAAACAGCCCCTTACCTTGATAGGGTCTGAAATGATCTCATAGGCAAGCGTCCAGATGCAGTTCTGAGGGATTGTGTGAACTGCCTGACTGGTTAGGATTTCACTACTGTGGAGAGACTGGGATGTTGTGGTCCAAAGAGACCTTATTTTGGGCTAGTTCTGATCTTCCAGAACAGACATTGATCACTCACCTCTGTGTCAGAACTAACACCTTGTGACTAACTGACCAAAAACCTTTGGGAATCTATTAGCTTAGCAGATTCACCTCCACCAACCCAAAACTCAGATGGCATCTTGGGCCTCTAGAAAAGCGTCCTCCATCTTGCAATGCCTGCCTCTTTGATGTACTCACCAGTGTGCTGACTGCTTCCACAATGGTACATGGAATTTGGGGTAACCTAATTCTGTGTTTCCAGGGCCATGGTCACTCAAAATGACTCCAGAATAAACTCTTATTCCCTTCAAGATGAGAGCTTTGGGTTTGTGCCGACAGTTATCTTGACTAGGTTAGACTCTGGCCACACCTGTGGCTGATTATCTGGATTAAATGCATTGAGGTAATAAAATCCACAGGAAAGTCTCCTGGACTGCATGAAAATAGGAAGCACGCAGAACTGGAGCCTCATTGTTCTCTTTTGATACACTGTGACCTGTGCCTTCAAGCTCCAAAGGCCTTGACTTTGGGTGAAAAATGAGGCCATGACTGCTCCTGGGTATGGTTGAGGAGGTTTTACGGTAGCCAGGAGGGAGAAAACAGCCAGGAGCACTGGCAAGGCTCCAGATTGAACTGGGCCATGAGAGAAAAAGGGAGAGAGATCAAGAGGTGGAAATGAGAGCAGGGGTAGGGGGCGAGTGGACCAAGAGAGACGCAGAAGCAAAGCCAACCAGGAGCCAGGAGACCAAGAGAACATGTAGCCAAAATGGTTGTTATATAGGGACCAGAAGCTGGAGGAAGAGAAACCCAGGAGAGAGTGGAGGGTGGGGTAAGAAGTGTTGGGAGGAGCCTCGGGTCCTGAGTGAGACTTCTCTGGGGTTTCTTTGGGATCTAACAGACTTCCGACCGTGATGGACTCTACAATTGCCAGACAAAGCGTATTTTATCCCAGCAGCAGGAAAGTAAGTAAGACAAGCACAATAGTAAGTGCCACAGACTGTGGCAATGGCGAGGAGGCCTGTCCTGAGTGCCTGTGACCATTCACCACATCAGGAGTCTAGAGGAGGCTGGAACTAGATAGCACCTGAGAGCAAGCATTACCTACACCAAGAGGGCGGAGCCTAGACTGGACAGAAACCTCTCACGGAAACAAACCACACAGACCCCACTCACCAGCTAGAGTCCCAGCATGTGTCAAAGAAACAGGCAGAGCCTACAATAAAGAGTTACCACTTCCTGTTTTCTACCAAGATGACTCTGTGAGAACAAGAAACTGTTTCCTAGCAGGCACCAAGGATTCCTTTTTAGAAGGTGTTTGATTTCAGACCTGGCCTCCAGGTTCTCCCAGCATCCCGCAGTTCCTACCTGGCATAGCCTGCCTGCAACCCTGAAGTTTCTAGCACAGAGGCTGGGCTTCCCTTCCCACAGAGACTCTTCCTTATATAATCCAGACATTTCAGCCTTTTCTTTCCCTCTCTTCTCTCTGCATCCTTTCTATCATTCTCTTCCCCGGACCTCCCCTCTGTCTCCCTATGGTGACTTCCCTGGCCTTGGTCCTTGGGACCAGTGAAATCGTCTAAGAGCAGCTTCCTAATAAACCTGATAAATCTAATCTAATCTGACCTGAACTGGCTCATTTCATCAGCAGAGAAATAACTGTCAGGAGAAAGATGGAGATGGGCCGAGAAGGACTTCATTTATGGAAGCTCATCCTGCCAGGCTCACCATGGTAACTGTGAAAATATTACCAGGTTTGAATTCTGGCCCAGGTCTAACAGATAAGAACCAGCAGGGGTGAGGCAGAGACATTTTGGAGTTTTATGTCATAGTTTTGCTTTAAATATGTTTTTACTGAGTGTAGTTGTCACACAACAAACTACTTCTATTTGAAGTACACTGTGTGGCTTTGTTTGAATAGTCCAACAGGTTAATGGCCATATCTACACCCAAACTTTTCTCTCTCTCTCTCTCTCTTTCTTTGTTTCTTTCTTTTTTAAGATGGGGTTTCTCTGTGTAGCCCTGGCAGTCCTGGAACTCACTCTGTAGACCAGGCTGGCCTCGAACTCAGAAATCTGCCTGCCTCTGCCTCCCAAGTGCTGGGAGTAAAGGCGTGTGCCACCACTGCCTGGCCAAATTTTTCTTCAGACTCTTCTTTTAAAAACAAAAAACAAAAACAAAAGCAAAAACAAAACAAAACAAAACCCCACCAATGTATGTGTGGGTGGTGTGTACATGTATGTGCATGCATGTGGAAGCCAGATGTCTTCCTCAATTGTTCTCCACCTTATATTTTTGGTTGTCTCTGAGACAGGGTTGTCTGTGGATGACTCCTGACCATCTTACCTCCACTTCCTAAGGTTTAGGCTTACAGGTATGAGCTACCAGGCCTGTTAAACACACACACACACACACACACACACACACACACACACACACACACACACTTTTATTTCTTCAGACAGTCCCACTGAATGTGGAGTTCATATACTGGCTTGACTGGCTAACCAGGAATCCCCCCCAGGTTCCTCCTGTTTCTGCCTCCCCAGTGCTGGGTTTATAAAATGTGTGCTCTCATGCCTGCCCTTTCACAGGGCATTGGGGATGGAGCTAAGATACTTATTCAAGCACAGTACCAACTCTCCATCTTCAGACTCTTATCTGTCTCTGCCTCCCATCGTTCTGTGTGTTTTCTGCCTCCACCACTCCCACCCCTTCCATCCAAACAACCATAGGTTAGGGTGCATCTTCTAGAATTGTATAGAAATATAACCATACAGCGTGTCCTCACTTGGGGTCTGGCTCTTTCACTGGGCATACTTGGGACCTGTCCACGCTGTCCCATGTCTCAGGAGCACACTCTGGTTTGTGTACTGAGTAGCATTTCCGTATACAGACTATTCTGATGCATCAGTAATTTGCCCATTTCCAGTGTGAAGTGGAAACTTAAGGGTTCTTTGGAGACTCAGTTGTGTTAGATGGTGTTTTGCTGCGGCAAACACGTGAAGGAAGGGACTGGGGGAGGGGGGAAGAGAGGGAGGAGAAAGGCAAAGAGAGACAGAGACAAACAGAAGAGAGATAAAGATAGACAGACAGAGACAGACAGAGACAGGCAGACAGACATGCAGAGACAGACAGAGACAAAGAGAGAACCAGAGAAGAGTAAGTCGTGCTCCCCTACGGTCTCTGTGATTTTGGTTCCGTTCCTGCTCCGACTTTCCTCAACAGAGAACTGAAACACAAAAGTATAGTCTAAAATTAAATCCTTTTCTCCTCAAGTTGTATTTCGTCAGCCTGTCATCTCAGTAGCAGAAAACAAACTAAAACAGCCCCTTACCTTGATAGGGTCTGAAATGATCTCATAGGCAAGCGTCCAGATGCAGTTCTGAGGGATTGTGTGAACTGACTGACTGGTTAGGATTTCACTACTGTGGAGAGACTGGGATGTTGTGGTCCAAAGAGACCTTATTTTGGGCTAGTTCTGATCTTCCAGAACAGACATTGGTCACTCACCTCTGTGCTCACCTGCAGCACATACAGGTGAAAGGCTAAGGCTGACTTGTGAAAGAATCTTTGGCTGAAGCAGATACAGGTGAAAGGCTAAGGCTGACTCGTGAAAGAATCTTTGGCTGAAGCAGATACAGGTGAAAGGATGTTCTGCTAAAGCAAACACATGAGAAAACATGTGATGAAGGATTCTTCACTAACGACCCGCATGTATTGGTCCGCCCTACACTGCGTAGTTGAGCTCCATTTGTCGGGACTCTATTGAAAGAAAAACACTTCTGGTGGTGAGCTGCAGTTTCTTGCCACTTCGAAGGACTTGGGCTGATTGGCAGAGTGATGTCAGCTGGGACAGATGTACGTGCTAAGGCAAGACATGTAGAGGACGTGTGATGTGTGGAGGGAGTATATAAAGGACTTGATGGAATGTAGAAAGGATTTCCTTTGCTACAGTGTTTGTTCAGTATCTACTAAGTTTTATAGCTGTACTGGGTACAGTACTGGTTTACAGAGGCTTTTGTGCATTTTGAGATCATTCATGTGTTCAGGTATCTTGGAAAATACTCTTTTCAACTATGATTTATTTTATCATTGAGCTTTAGGAGTTTCAGTCATAAGGAGGCTTTGTCTCCACTGTAACTCTTCTAGACCACAGATTAGAGAATGTGTCTTAAGGCTGTTTCATGAGCACATGGTTTCAACACTACACATGAATGAATCCAATTCTCTAGCTCTGACGTGCTGTAGCCAGTGCCGACTGAATTTATTAAGTAGATGTTTATTTAGCATTCAAAGTCATTCGTGAATTTGTTTTGTATCTATAAAATTTATACTCGGAAGAATGTTCTTTAATCTTTTAAACATTTTACTATGTTTTTGTTTTATTTCTCGACCAGTCTTAATGATTTAAAAATAAAAATGCCACCCTCTCTAACAGTTCTGTTTTACAAATGGTAAGTTTCTGTGTACAACTTTTCTAAGTGTGCAAATAAAATGATATATTTTTTTCAAAATAAAGAAATAAATAAAGGACTCAATGGACAGCGACAGAGGCTACGCTTGGCTTGATGGTTGAGCGAGCTGTGCAACACGTGTTGGTCTTACATCTTCCCTGATCTTCGCTTCGCTGAGAGAGGCACAGCCCAGAACTTCTGAAATTCCTGCTGGTCCTTCCTTCTGACCAGTGCCAAGGTTGAGACCTGGCTGTCTCTGCCAGGTAGTGCTGCTGCTGCTGATTCGTGTTGCTATCCAGACTCTATAGAACTGGACTGCTGGGGCTGGAGAGATGGCTCAGAGGTTAAGAGTACTGACTGCTCTTCCAAAGGTCCTGAGTTCAAATCCCAGCAACAACATGGTGGTTCACAACCACCTGTAATGAGATCTGATGCCCTCTTCTGGCACATCTGAAGACAGCTACGGTGTACTTACATATAATAAATAAATAAATCTTTAAAAAAAAAGAAAAAGAAAAAAAGAACTGGACTGCTGGTGTATCTGTAAAGTGTTGGTGAGTGGATTGAGCTGCCACTGCTGGCTCTTGTAAACTGAACTGAACTGTTGATTTCCTGACAATGCAGATGAGATTTGCTACAAAGAATCATTTCTAAATAGGTCCATCCTTTCTTTCCCACAACCTCTGGTAGGTTAAAGTGTTTAAGAACCATCATTAAAAATAGACTTTAAAAAAATTAGAGTTACACCAGTGTTGCTAATACTCCAGGGCCTCAGCAGATGGGGGTGACATCTGGGTAAGATTACTGAAGAGACCCTTCCCACAGACCTGGGTCACTTTTTGGGTGCTGCAATTTTTGGCAGTGAGGTACCCCATGATAGTTACTATATTACCAAGTGGTCCCTCCTTATCCAAAGAGGAAGCAATCCCAGACTGCAGTGGGCACCAGAAACTGCTGATACATAGGGCACCAGACTCTATATGGACTGTCTTTTATGTTAGTTTTACATATGAATATATACATATGTATAATATACTAATATATCAGAAATTTTGATTTATAAATTAAATATAGTAAAAGGTAACAATAACAAGGATAAACTAGAACAATCTGAATGATACATTATAGTAAAAGTTACCTAAAGCACATAAGTTGTTTATTTCTGGAACATTCCATTGAATATTTTTCAAATACTGGTTGTTCATCAGAAACTGAAACCTCTAGAAGAGAAATTGTAGCTAAGTGGGGGCTACTCTACAGCCCAGGCCTCATGACAATGGAGATGTGTCTCCCAGCTTCACATTCCCCCTGATACTGTATGCCTGGGTCCTTATTAGGCTCCTGACCCGCCATGTTCTACATCCTCTGCTACCTTCTCACTCTTTCCTAGACCCTTGGTTCCACATCCCCAGCCAACTGAGGTGAGGTGCTCACTGTTCTTGCTGGTGGGAGGCCTTGAACTTCCTACTTGTCCTGATTACATCCAGGCCACACTACTAGCCTGGTCCCCATCTCGTCCCTCAGGCTCCTTGGCAGCCTCACCCTCCACTCTGCTCCTCAGTATTACAGTCATGGGGCAGACTTGAGAGAAGACAAAGAGACTGGCAGCACAGAAGCGGCAGCCTCAATGCCGACCTGCCGGATGTAAGAAGTTAATATATTCCAGAGGAGGCATCGCAGATTGAGGGAGAGGAGAAGGCTTGCCAATAAATGGCATAGGAAGAGTTGATGAGCTCCTTGGAAAAAATCAATTTAGATCAGTATCTTAGCCTCCTCCAAATTAATTCCAGATTTATTGATGAGGTAAGTTCCCCCCACCCCCACCCCCAGAGGGAATGACTAGCGAATATTTATTAAGTCATGGGGAGAAGGAGAGCTGTCTCCTTAGCTTGGATTTTCATGATCTTCATAATAGGGAGGAAAAAAATCAATAGTTAAAAAAAAATCTGGGGCTGGAGTGATGGCTCAGCCATTAAAGGCAAGCTCACACACACACACACACACACACACACACACACACACACACACAAAGTCTAATCAACCTCTGCATGTTAAAAAAGCAATCCAAATAAAAAATGAACTCTTTCAATTAAAAAAAAAAAGGTATTGATTCCAGTCAATGAGGGCGTGATTTGTGTACTGTATTCTTCAGACCAATAGACATTCTACAGAAGATCGATGCAGGACAGAGGTCTCCATACAGGATAACAAGCATATGGGCAGTCGTCGTTCAGCCTTGCTTGCTGCACTGCAGCATGCAGGTAGATAGGCTGAGGGAAAGGCAGTGAAGAGGCTGGCAGCTTACGGGGCTTAGTAGGAAGAGTGCTGGCTTAGCACACAGGAAGGCCTGGGTTCGATCCCCAGTGCTGCCTAAACCAAGCAGACCTGTAATTCTAAAACATGGAAGAAAGAGGATCCGAAGTTCATGGGCATCCCTGGTATCAAGTTTGGGACCAGCTTGGGTTTACAGGAGAACATGTTTCAGAAAGAAGAAAGAAAAAAGAAAACAACAAGAAAGCAAGAAAGAATAAAAAAAAGGAAAGAAGAAAAGAAAAAATTAAAGAAGAAAAGGGCAAGGAGACAATGAGTGTAGTCTAGTCATGTGCACACAGCCATGACTTGTCTATGGTCTCTGTCCATAGGAGGGGGTCATGGGGCTATGAGAAGCCAGCATCTCCATCCCTCTGGCAGCCTGTAAGGCAGATAAGTCTGTTCCTATTTGACAGTTGGGGAGAACGAGGCACAGAGAGCTGTTGTCAGTCAGCCCTGAGAGTTAGCATTTGAAGACCCTAGACCATCTACCCCAGACCCAGCCAGGCTGCCTCTGGGCAAACAAACAGGCAGTTTGGGGCTCAAGAGAAAACTTGGTGGGTAAAGCACTTGGGTTGCAAGTGTGAGGACCTGAGTGAGGGTCCTAGAACCCACTAACAAAGCCAGCGTGACGGCAAGGTCCTGCAAACTCAGTGCTGGCAAGAACAGATGAGCTTCCGTGGGGAATCCCTGGTCAGCCAGTAGGGCCTGCTCAAGTTCCAGGATGTTAGAGACCCTGTTTCAAAAAAAAAAAAAAAAAAATCAAGGTGATAGCTCCAAAAGAACAATGTCTGAGATTCATCTCCAGCTTTCATGTGCACATCTGTGCTAACAGAGAGACAGACAAAGACACAGACAAACACAGAGACACACATACAAACATACAGAGAGAGAGACACAGGCAGACAGACACAATACACACAAGGAGAAACACACAGGCACACACACACACACCCATTATACACCCTTCTCCAGCACACACAACAGGCAGGTTCTTTCTGCCTTGTCAGCCTGACTCCCAAAGGACCCCTGCGCCTTGAAGAGTAAGGAGCTACAAGAAAGCAGTGAGGACTAAGAAGAGGGGAACACAACCAACTCAAAAGACAGAGTACAGAACAAACAAGAAAACGCCTTGCCCTGAAAATGAATGTGTGGCTGTGGTTTTCCTTAGGAGCACCCTAGACAACTGTCCCCCCATGCACACCAGGGAATCTGCCCTCCTAAAGGATCATTCCCAAGGCATTGTGCATCTGGGCATCCAGGAGGCAGCCAGGCTTCAGCCCTTCATGGCAGTAGCCTGGGCTGCCTGGCCCCTGGGAATCCTTTGTCCTATCCCAAGCCTGCTCCTTGTGGTTCGTGACTGTTGTCTAAGCCCAGTGATAATTTATGTTAATATAATCCATTTTAAAGTGTGATGAGGTGGGGAGGCCTTGGTTCAGCACCCTAATCAGGAATGATTAGTGAGCCTCTGAAGTGCCCTAATCAGGGACACACACTCCAGAAGTGCAATTTGAATATTGTTTTTTTTAAATTTAGCAACAGATCCATTAACTACACTAGGAATGACTGGGGAGGGGAGGGGAAATTCAGGTTGAAACCTGGCTGACTGGAAAGCCTGTGGGGGCCTGTGGGAGCATGTAGGAGCCTGTGGGGCTTGTGGGAGCCTGTGAGGGTTTGTGGGGGCCTAGGAGGGCCTATGGAGGCCTAGGAGGGCCTGTGGGGGGCCTATGGGGTCTGTGGGGGCCTAGGAGGGTCTGTGAGAGCCTGTGGAGACCTGTGGGGGCCTCTGGGGACCTGTGGGAGCCTGTGGGGCAGCCAGCCCAGCCTTTGGAAACATGCATGGCTTCTAGGCATCCACTTAACCCTGTCTTTTCCCATTTCCCCGAGCCTTTAGTCCTGACCCAGCTTGAAACTGGCTAATCCTGAGTCAGAATATCGTCCCTTTGGGGAGTGCCCCTCAGATTGTTGGCATGCCCGAGAGATGAGTCCTACCCCAAATTCACAAAAGTGACTGTGTTGTGTTTAAAGCTCCTTGTTAATAAACTGGCACGTTTGGCAGAATGTGGCCTTGGACTCCCTTCTGAGACCTGTGGCAAGGCCGTGGGGGAGAGTGAATGGACCCCACTGTCTCTCATTGCCATAGGCCACCAGCAGTCACAGCAACTAAAGGGAAAATTTTTGTATTACTGAGCCTGAGATTGCCGGCATGGGAGCAAGGAGCAGCAGGTAACTCCCTCAGCCCAAGAGCTTGCCCTATACGTGTATGAAGCAGAGCTGCTAACTAGAGAGAGGTTGCGGGGCCGTTCCATTCTGTCCCCAAACCCCTCACTCCCGCTGGAAGCAGATTGATTGACAGATACAGGAGATTGACCTCGGTGAGGTGCCTTCTAATTAGTGGCCATGGCGGGGGCTGCCAGGGCCAGCTCTGCTAAAGCCCCTGGGGCTGCCACTCCACAGAGCAGCCAGGCCCATTAGGGCTCTGAGTGCTGAGAGTGGAAGCAGGAGGGGGTATCTCATTGGAGAGGGGTGGGGAAGAGGCACCTGATCCTGTTGTCTTTATGAGGACGAGGCTACTGCAAGGAGGGACCTCACCAGTTTGCAGACAGTAAGGATCCAGCTGGATTCCAGTCCATCTTCAACGTCCCTGACCACTTGACCTACCATTAGGAAAATTACTCCAGTTCTGTGTATATAACCTCGCACATGAGATGACACCTAAGTGCTCCAAGGGGCAGTTTCTGCAAATGGAGCTGGGGCAGCTCCTAAAGAGGGTGCTTCATCCTTTGTTGGGATTGTTTGTGACCCAGCAGATGACAGGCACCCGCAGGCATTGCCCTGTGGCCTGTTGCGAATTACTTGTCTCCCCAAAGCTTCCCAAGGCTCACAGACAAGCCCCCTAAAAGTAAATGGGCTTCAATCACCAGTTTCAACAACTCTCCTGTCTCCACGTAATAAAACATCTGGGAAATTGGGCTAAATGGATAAAACAGCCCCCTGTAATAAGTACCTGGCACACATACAGCTCTGTATAATGCACTTTTTTTTTTTTTTTTAATGACCAGATGTGGAACTTCTGTGTTATGAAAAGCAGAGGCATGTGTAGCCATGCTTTTTACTACCTTTAAGATGCAAGGTCTATGAATAGCTCTCAGGAGAGATGTCCTCCCATTGACTGAGAATTGTTGATGTGTAGGTTTACAAACTTGAAAAGTAAGCGGACCACTCAGAAAATTGCGGATATAACTTAAACAGTCGTTAAACTGGACACTTGAAGGAAACTGGCTTCAGAAAAAGAATTCAGTCCATAAATTTCCCCTCTCTTCTGGTGAGTTTGTACCACAGTCTTTGATCTCTCAGCCGTTTATGTGTGTCTCTGCCCTCGGTGATATTTACAACTTTATGAAGAAATGATTTCATCAAACTTGTTCCCTTCTTCCCAATTTCTCATTAAGAGAGCTTAGCTGGTACCCCACCTGCGCAGACCCCATTTTATAGTCCTTTTGGGATTCCAAGATGTTTTAAACATACCTATGTGTGTGTTTTGTGTGTGTGTGATGGGAGATATACATATATACATACATATATATATATATATATATATATATATATATATATACTCAGTACAGAGTGTATATGTACACAGTTTTAATTTTTTCTCTATAAATGTGAGCATATATTTAGAAAGTTTGGGAAATGTGGCAAAGTAAATTTATAAACCCTCCATACACTGGTATGATGGAAGATGCTGGCATGGGTTGGAGGGATGGCTCAGTGATTATGAGCGCTTACTTCTCTTGCAGAGGACCGGAGGCAGGTTCCCAGCGTCTTCGTGGGAGCCAACAACCAGCTCTAATTCCAGTTCTGGGGGAATCTGACACCCTCTTGATGTCATTGGACTCAGGGAAGAATTAGTATGCGCGTGCGCGCGCACACACGCACACACACATACACACACACACACTCGCAAATGTGTTCTCCCCTTTATAAACTCACAGCCTTTCTTTCAGGAACTACACCAAGTCACCCGCTCTCACAGTCAGAGTCCATGAACATTTTCCCTTTTGTGAAACAGTCCTTTAAGATCGGAGTCTGAAAGGCTTCCTATTTATTGGTCACCTTTACAGTTGGCAGGAGGTTTTGGTTCTCTGGTCTGTAAGAGTAGCTTTTGGTAGCACTCTGATTCTTTCCTCTAAGTCAGGCCCTGGGATCAAAGGTGACGGTTGGGACTTCGAGTTCAGGCACACCACACCGTGTGGGTGTTCTTCCAAGGGTGTAATGACATATGTTCCATCCTTCCACATGGAGGGTGGGAGACCGTGTTCTACAGGTGCTCCAAGCCTTCCTCGCCATATCAGCGTGGTAGAAAGATACTGAGTATTCCTTTGATAAGTCCCTTTCTTCTCCTTGTTTGATATTTCTCTTTGAACTTGCATGATGGTCTGGAACATCTTACTTCTTTTGCCAAAGTTCCTGTCCTTCCTTTCAACCTCCCTTTCTGCCCATCTCCTTCCGCATGTGGGTTCCGGGGATTGAACTCGGGTTCCCAGGCTTGGTGGCAGCCCCGTTAGCCGCTGAGCCATCTTCCGCATGTGGGTTCCGGGGATTGAACTCGGGTTCCCAGGCTTGGTGGCGGCCCCTTTAGCCGCTGAGCCAGCTTGCTGGTCCTTTGGCTTTGAAGCCTCCCCGGCCTCAGAAAACATCATTGATTTTTTTCCCAGCATTCTTTTTTTCTGACTTATTTTTATATTTATCCTAAGTCTTTGCAGAACTGATTTTGGCCCATCACAGGTGGCAGGAGGAATCTTTTTTTTTTTTTTAATATTTTTTTTTGAGATCTATTGCTTTTTATTACTTTTTGGACATAAGATATATATTATATTTTAATACATATATTTCCTTGCAGGAGGAATCTAATTCATGATTTTCCGAATGGCGAATAAATCATCCCAGCACTGTCCCTTCAATATTCCATTTTTGCATAACCCATCTTTTATAAATGTCGGTATCTCCCTGTCTAGGTCTGCTTTTTTTTTTTTTTTTTTTTTTTTTTTCGAGACAGGGTTTCTCTGTATAGCCCTAGCTGTCCTGGAACTCACTTTGTAGACCAGGCTGGCCTCGAACTCAGAAATCCGCCTGCCTCTGCCTCCCAAGTGCTGGGATTAAAGGCGTGTGCCAACACGCCCGGCTCTAGGTCTGCTTTATACGTGTGTGTTCTCATAGCTGATTTACTGGTGGCGACTCACCATTTCTCAGTCTACTTCTTATGCCTGAAAACAGAATTTTATTGATTTTTCACTGGCTGCAGACCATAGCTCTGCATATCATTGAAGCCCTTGGCCTCCATCACTCTTCATTCTATATAGAAGCAAATTCACAAATTCATCTAGCTTTTGCCCCAAGCCCACTCATTATATTTCTTTCTTTCTTTCTTTCTTTCTTTCTTTCTTTCTTTATTTATTTATTTATTTATTTATTTATTTTGTGGTTTTTCGAGACAGGGTTTCTCTGTGTAGCTCTGGCTGTCCTGGAACTCACTTTGTAGACCAAGCTGGCCTCGAACTCAGAAATCCGCCTGCCTCTGCCTCCCGAGTGCTGGGATTAAAGGCGTGCGCCACCATGCCTGGCTCTTTCTTTTTTAAAAATTTATTTATTTTATTTATATGAATACACTGTAGCTATTTTCAAATACACCAGAAGAGGGCATCAGATCTCATTATGGATGGTTGTGAGCCACCATGTGGTTGCTGGGAATTGAACTCAGGACCTCTGGAGAAGCAGTCAGTGCTCTTAACCACTGAGCCATCTCTCCAGCCCATTATATTTATTTTTAAAATTAATTACTTAATTAGTTTGTTTGTATGTATGTGTGTGAGTACCACATTACACATGTGGAATTCAGAGGATAACTTTGGAAATCAGTTTTCTCCTGCCAAGGACCAGCCTCAGCTTGGAGAGGAGTTCTGAGAGAAGGGGTGTCTGGGAGCAGAAAAAAAAAAAAAAAAGAGAGACTTAAAGTCAAATAAATCATGGGTCCAAACTGGTCCCTCTCTCTCTCTCTCTCTCTGTTTTGTTCTGCTCTCTAGACAGCATTTTCTTGCTACTCCAAAAAAATTCTCTGGTTAAAACAGCTCTCTCTGCTAGTAAAAATTCCAAAAGCGAGCCAGGCAGTGGTGGCACACACCTTTAATCCCAGCACTTGGGAGGCAGAGGCAGGTGGATTTCTGAGTTCGAGGCTAGAGGACAGCCAAGGCTATAAATACAGCGAAACCCTGTCTAGAAAACCAAAACCAAAACTAAACAAACAAACAAACAAAAAAATCCAAAATCTTTCTGGATATCTGGATAGTTCATGGGTTTTCTGACTAAAGTCAGAAAAGCTGCCATAACAAAATTCTTGGATCTTCTGACCAAGTCAGAAATCCTGATAGAAAAATTCTTGAAGAGCTGTTTTCACTCTCCAGGGATCTCCAGACAGCCCAGCTCTCTAGAGAAAAATTCTAAAGAACCGCTACGGCTTTCTGCAAGCTCATCTCTTATAGACCACAAGCCTAGTTTTTTTTTTTTTTTTTTTTTTTTTTTTACATATCAATTCAGTTATTTATTTCAGGTTCTCTTTGATTATGAGTCTGCACTTTGTGCCTCCAGCCCTTTGATTCTAAGGAGACAGCAAGCATACATTTTTTTCTCTTAACATTGCAAAACAAGTCAGAGACCAGTCTGCCTTTGTTAAGCACAGGTGATAAGATAGTTGAGTGGGACTCTGCATCAGACTCTTTGAGCTGCTTGTCCGGTCTTTCGGAGGGCAGTCATGATAGTCCCCTCTTTATAAGCACACCATAGCATCAGTAATAGTGCCGGGTCTTGGGGCCTCCCCTGAGCTCGATCTCAGTTTGAGCTGTCACTTTTTCCTTTTCCTCAGGCTCTTCTCCATTTTTGTTCCGTGTTTTTTTCAGACAGGAACAATTCTGGGTCAGAGTTTTTGAATCCACTGTTGCTTTCTTCAGACACACCAGAAGAGGGCTTCGGATCCCATTACAGATTAAAGTACTTTGACTTCTATTTTTTCCCCTACAGGATCTCACTGTGCAACTCAGGCTGACATCAAATACATCCTCCTGCCTCAGTTTCCCAAGTAGTGGGGTTACAGGCATGAGCCACCTTGTCTCTCTTATCTCTGCCTGGTGCCACAGTTCATGGTGTGGTCCCAGCTGTCTAGAAAGACGAAGACTGAGCCATGAGTTCAAGCATACTTCCCAGGGTAGCCTGGGAAGTATATAGGGAGAACTTATTTAAAAAGAGAGGAGCCGGGCGTGGTGGCGCACGCCTTTAATCCCAGCACTCGGGAGGCAGAGGCAGGCGGATTTCTGAGTTCGAGGCCAGCCTGGTCTACAAAGTGCCAGGACAGCCAGGGCTACACAGAGAAACCCTGTCTCGAAAAACCAAAAAAAAAAAAAAAAAAAAAGAGAGAGAGAGAGAGGAAAGAGTACCCATTTGGTTAAATATTGTATGGCAGATCAGTTTGAGGAGCTAAATATATGGGGTGATGGGGATAGCTATTAGGTGAACTACAAAAGACCTAAGTTGTGACAGGATTGTCCCTGTCCAATCACACTAAAATAATAGGGCAGCAGGGGAACTGTGATTGGACAGGGAAAGGGAGGCGGGGCTAAGAGTTGTAGAGACATATAGGGGAGAGGCCAAGATGGATGCGAACAAACAGGAAGAAGAAACTGAACCAGAGTGGCTAAGCGTGGCTTTAATTAGCCACAGGTAGTTATGATATTAAAAGATAGAATAATTGAGATATTTGTCTAATCTAGGTGGGCAGCTTTTATCGTTATCAATTGGTTCTGAAATTATTGTGTTGGCATCTTGTGAATTGAGAATTTATTGATATGTAAATCTGTTTGGTTAATTATAAGCTTCTAGAGTTTTGTTTCTACTGGGTTGATGGGTTTTGAGACAGTGGACCATGGGAATGGTCGCTGTAGGGGCTAGCTAAGGAGTAGCTGGAGGCAGGAGTGCGGGAAGTCTGCCGGTCCAGCCCCAGCGGAGACTTGGTGGGCAGAGAACAACTGGGCGCAGAGATGTGAACCTTCTGAGGCCTTAGGCAGGTGACTTGATTTCATTGAAACATTTATTCTCACTGGGAAATATTCTTAAAGTATATTAGGATTTTCTGGTGCAAATGTCACATAAATACCAAAAGCATGTTTTCTCCTGCCCTAAAGGTCTTCTTTCCCCAACATGATAAGCTTTTAAAGGTGATATAAAGAATATTAAAATCAAAGTAAACTGGGGAAAAAAAGGAGCTACCTAATGGCATTAAATTGAAATAACTTCAACTGTTGATATGGGGGTGTCCTCAGAATTAGTTAAGATGGTAAGCTCAGAGGGCGTGGCACCTGAGATTTCTCTCACTTCTGGTGCCAAGCTTAGGGTCTACCCTCAATTTATTAATCGGCTGGACCGTCAGGTGCCCACCCAAAACTGTTACACTCAGCCATAAAGACACAGCCAGCCAGAGGAGAGGAGCTGCATTGGGCAGAGACTGGAAGGCTCTGAAGCAAATGTTTACCATGTGCAGTCCACATCTTTCTGTCGCTGATGCGCTGTGTGACACTGTGTACTGTCTGACAGTACACAGGACTATTATCAGACAGGAAAGCTCACCTAAACCTTGGTGTTCAGAGGTTTTGTCAGGACCCCATTTTACAGGCTCGATCGAATGTGGATCCGGTCCATTTCAGCATCCAGGATGACCCAGATGTGATGCTAAAGCCCCCACCATAAATCACTTGGTCGGTCTCTCTCACTGGGCAGCTCCCACTTTGTGCTGTGGTGGGTCTGGGCCCTGCCTCTAAATGAAGACAGAAGCTAAGGGCAAGGGCCAGGCCTTTCTCTGAACATCAACTTCCTGACTGCACAGGCTCCTTTCCTAATTGACACAGATGGTGGTCCTCCAGGAGAGTGCTCACTGAGAAGCATCGGGGACCTCTGGGAGCTGGCAATTTGCCAGAGGGTGCTGGTCTTCAAATTCAGGTGACTTGGTCTTCATTCTCCTTATTTCCAGACGTGTCCGGAGGATGCGTCCAGCTACGTCTGATAAAGTCCCCGGTGCTGTGGTGCTCAGCTCACAGACACTAGAATGTTCCCCAGCCAAAGGTTCTGGAGCCCTTTATTCTGGGGCCTAAAGACAGCTGACATCTCTGGAAGTCAATTATCTGCCATCGACCAGATGTGCGAACACCTGCCTTGGAGGTTTGGGGAACACCAGTGTATCGGAGTCAGAGACTATGTTGCTCGATTTGAAACTGAACAGGAAAGCCTGGACTTTGTACGCACAGAAAAGGGGAAGGCTGGGGACAAAGGACGCCTGACAACCTGGGAGGCCGAGTTAATAATGAGCAGTCAAAGGAGAGTATAGAGTACAGAGGTTCGTTACAAAGTATCGGGGATTTATTACAAAATGTGACGGAGGGAAAGGATGTGGATGTAGCAGGGTCCTTAGAATGCACAAAGCCCTGGGGTTGATACCTAGCACTAAGTAAAGCTGAAATGGTGGCATAGTCTTGTAATCCTAGCACTTGGGAGATGGAGGCTGGAGGATCAGGACTCTACTCACGAGGTGGAGTTCTGGAGAAAAATGAGGCAGAGTGAGGCAGGAGGAGGGGACTTGTTAGCTTAGAGTCTAGACATTGAAGGAGAGACTTGTGGGGGGAGGGAGGGGCAGGGAGAGGGAGTGAGAGGGGGAGAGAGAGAGAGAGAGAGAGAGAGAGAGAGAGAGAGAGAGAGAGAGAGCCTGATCATGTGATTTTGGAAAGTGTGAACTCAGGTCTCCAGACCACAGTGTTTGGTATATAGAGCCAACAAAGATAACAACGTGGCCAGAGGTGATGATGAAGGTCTCTACACAGGTCCTCAGGGGGAGGAGTGACTAGTTAGTTCATAAGATTGAGACAGGAACAACAAAAGCCCGCAAGCACTCACGTATGCACGCACACACCCACTTGCTTCATTTTATTTTCAACCTTGAAAGTCTGTTCTGTGTTACTCCTATCCCTGTGTTGACAGAAGTAACTGTTCAGGGGCAGCTGAAAGTCTAAAACGATTCAATTCGTAGTAGGAAGGTTTATGCAGTGACCAAGGGAAGCAGTGAAGGCGGAAGGTGGCGTGCGGTTGGCCAGTAGCACCAGCGCGGGGGGGGGGGGGGGGGGGATGGAAGATGCTATGCGTGCGCCTCTCCTTGTGCTGCTTCCCCGGAGGCCGCCTCGGTTAAGCTGTGGGGTTTTATGGAGCTGAGTGCATGTTTCTTTTGGATCTGCTTAGACCAGCCCCAAGGTGGCCCCACTCTCCTCAGGTTTCCTTCCTGTTATGTGTCCTTGCCGTGATTGATGAAGTAGCCATTGGATAGCCTTTTCTAGGTAACTCGGAATATTTTCTTTTCCTTGAAGAATTTTTCAAAATGCCCTGGTTTCCTTTTTTTAATTAGAATATTTATGTAACAGGTAACTTCAGCCGGAGTCTCGGATTTGCTGTTGACAGCTGGGAGACCTCCGGCACATAACCAGATCTTTCTAAACACTGGTGTTCTTATCCATAAATGGAGATCATTTTGAGACAAGTTTGCATTTTTTTTGAGATTAAATGATATTGTACATGTGAAAAATAATACAAATGAGAGTCATTATTTTAATGGAGTTAAAACAATTACCCGCTAGGACAATAACATGCTGACTAAGTGCACGTAGAAGAGATTTAGGAAGCTGTATTTTTAACCACACTTATTTATTGTGTGTGTGTGCCATGATGTAAGTTGGAGACCACCCCTTGGGAGTTGGTAGGGGTCGAACCTGGTCAGGTTTAGTGGCAACAGTCTTTACCAGCTGAGCCATCTCTCCAGCCCTAGGAAGCATTAAAATGAATAATTCAGTACAATATCACATTAGTTGGGCACAGATGTGAGTAGTAGTTCCTTTTTTAAATTATTTATTTATTTGTGTATGTATGAGAGAAATGGAGAGAGGCAGAGAGAGAGAGACAGACAGACAGAGAGAGAGAGAGAGAGAGAGAGAGTATGAGCTCATCTTAGTATGGGGAGGCCAGAGGAGGGTATTGGATCACAGTTCTTAGTGGACTCTCAGCTTGTTATGTGGGGTCTAAACACTGGTCCTCAAGGTGGCTCGGCAAGCACTTTCTTTGGTTTTTAATAATTTCTCTTGCTTATGAGATTATAATACAATTACTCTCCCCTTTCCCTACCCCCAAACCCTGTCATCTACTGCTTCTTGTTCCTTTTCAAATACATGTCCTCTTTATTCACTAACTATCAGTCATCAGCCTTAATCCCCGAACTCTTAGCCTATCTACCCCTGGTAGGTCCTTATTGGAAAAGACAACATGTGAACCTTAGAGTGAAGTATATTTGATCAAATACTATTTTCTTTCCTTATTTCAGAGGTTTTGAGAAGAATTTTCTCTTATTAATAATCACAATGATCTTCCTCAATTATAATAGTCACAATCGCCTAGTGTTTATTAAAGATATAGCTCAAAAATATATACCAGCAAGGCACATACACCCTGAAAAGGCTTCCTATTATACAGAGAATTTTTAGGTAATAACATATAAAGCAAGAACAATAATGATGGCTATAGTGTTGGCTTTGTTGTGTAAAGGGGAATCAGTTTCTTTAAAATACAGCATATTGGTTTTTTTGCTGCTTAAAGTCCCTTGCATTTAATAATAGTTCAGTGTCTAAGCTGATTCACTGTAACCAGCTTTGCTTCGCAATAATGCTGGCAAAATTTTATAGGCTCTGAGAGACACATGATGGATAGCTTAACTCTCTTCAAAATGAAAGGGTAAAAAGTTTAACGCTTTAAGAGTTATCCCCAAATTCATCCCGGTACCAGAAAATCCTTAAAAGCTGGATTTTCTTATCTCAGCCCTCACTGAGGCCTGCCACAACCAATCACATCTGTCATTTTGCATCCTTATCTTAAAAGGCAGCTGATGGGAAAGGGCCCTTGGGATCAAAGGACCATTTATGCTTCATTCCTAGTGCCTCCCCTCAGTTCCCAGGAGGACTTACGAGCCCCATCCCCTAACTACTGCTTCTGAACATGTGGGATCCAGGTTGGAGCTGCAGGCCGAAAGCTGGCTCCAGAGCCCTGGAGCTGATCTGGGCTCACCTAACCCTGTCAGACTCCATGTTGCTAAGCTAGTTCTCAGCTGTTCAGCCCACAGCTTGCACATGCAGGTTTGTGGGGTCCCTGGTGATCTTGTCTCTTGCTTACAGCCCATACACATTCTTTTATGTCTTCTGTTTAACCTATCTGAGGCTCATGTAGCTTCATGCTGTGTGTGCCTGTTCCTCTCCAGCATGTTAAACTCCTGTCTTTTATACCCAGCTCACCAATCAACAGCTTCTCTAGGAAGCTCTTCCCAGGGGATCCACCAGTCCTTTACAAAGCATAGACTGTGTCTGTTGAGGAGGGCTTTCCTCCTTCCTAAGGAGGCAGAGTCTCAGGGTTTGAAGGGTTGGGTGATGTCACAGTCTGGTTCTGTGGCACAGCTGGCTTCCATGACACTGTATGCTACCATGCCTCTATGTTCAGGGGTGGTCTGAAGACCAGCATCCCTGACAACCACTGGGAGCTTGGTGTAAATGCAAACTTACGCTCCCCACCCCAGATCTCCTGAGTCATCAGACTCTGGGCTGAGCAAGTTCCCCAGGTGAAACCAAGGTGTAAGGCGATACCTGCTCACTCTAGAGACAGATGGTTTCAGTGAACCTGTTGCTCCTCACATTCGTGTCTTGGGACCTTGTTTGGACTGGCTACTCCTGGGGCCACACGCTTGTGTCTGAGTGGGGCAAATGGAGTGAGGGCAGCCTCACCTGGGAGGACTGGGAGGATTGAGAGGACTGCCTGGGAGGACTGTGAAGACCCGGAGGACTCACTGTCTGTGCCCTGGCGCCACACAACCTTGGCATCCATAGGATCAGGGTCAGAGTTAATCTGTTTTTCTTTTAGTTTTTCAAGACAGAATTTCTCCATATAGCCCTGGCTGTCCTGGAATTCACTCTGTAGACCAGGCTGGCCTCAAACTCAGAAATCTGCCTGCCTCTGCCTCCCAAGTGCTGGGATTAAAGGAGTGTGCCACCACCACCCAGCTCAAGACTGGCTTTAGACTAGTTTAGAATGTGAATGATAATTCCTGGGAAAAAAAAACAAAACAAAACTGTGTCTGCTGAGACTGACTGATTAGCAGTACAGTGATGTGGGGAGGTTGCGATGTTGCAAGTCCAGGGCTAGGTACCTTATTGTAGGCTAGCTTTAGCCCCTGAATAGCCATCCCTTGCCCCAATGTGTTACAACTAGCATCCTGTGACCAATAGAAAACTACCATCCTCCGACCCAAGAGCTAAGAATGTCATCAAATAGCCTCTGAGGCCATTCGATAAGATTCCTCCATCTTGCTGTACCTACCTTTCTGCTGTACCCATCACTTGTATTTTAATCTCACCTTGATTTATGACTTTCTTTTTGTTTAGTAAAACTATAAAATTTAGCAAAACTGCTTTCATGTTGGAACACGGAATTTGGAGTGACCTAAGTCTGTGTTCCTGAGCCATGGTCACTCAAAATGGCTCCATCTGAAAAACAAACAAACAAACAACCTTTCAGTCCCTTTAAGACGAGAGCTGTGGTTTTCATCAACAATGTAATGGACTAGAACAGGTCTGCATCTACTTTCCAGGTCTGACCTGTGGCTGACCTCCCCAACCAGACTCACAGCCACTCAGTGAACGTGTAACATTCCTTGGCTTTTGGCTTTCGTGGCGTTCATTATCAACATGGTGCATAATTCCACCGTGATTATGGAAGTAATTAAAATGTGATCCGTTTATAATTACCACAGCTTGAAGGAATCACTTTTGGCCAAAATCACCTACAACATTAGCTTCGCAAGAGCTATAGGAAACAGCTACCCAAGTGTGCGCATTCAAGCAGAACCTCCATAGGTAACTACTCCATCATTGGTTGGTGTTTTACTGCAGTATGCAGGGCGTTTGGCCTGCATGGATATCTAAGCACCATATGCTTTCTTGGTGCCCATGGAGGCCAGAAAAGGTCATACAATTTCTTGGAACTGGAGTTACAGGCAGTTTGGAGTCACCACGTGGTTGCTAGGCATTGATCCTGGGGCCTCTAGAAGAGCAGCCAGTGCTCTTAACCATCTCTCCAGGCCCTGTATTTACTATTTTAAAGTTGTCCTTTCAAGGTAGAGCTTTACAGGCCCTGAAGCTTTGGCTCTCTGTTACCTGATGATCCAGCTGTTTAATCGACTCTGTCTGCCTTTAAGTGTTCTGCATGGTAAGACAATACCCCTGTGATGTCACCTTGGATATCTTGGAAAGCTGTCCCTTTTACTTACATTATTTCTACATAGTAATTTTTCAGGGTTTTAATCTTTGCTAAATTATCCAGGAGAGTAAAACGAGGGACATGTTTTTATTTTCTACTTGTTTGTTTTGGAAGGTACTAATTGTTGGCCATTGGCCACAGCAGCTTCACACTGGTTTCAGCTTGCAGCTTCAGCCAGACTTCTTCAAAAGCACTCTGGAACTCAGACCCAACGCTGAGCAAAAAACGGGAGGCAAAGTGGGGAGACAAAGGATGGAACCCCTTAAAGGGTTCAAATAAAGTTTCTATCAAGCTTAGATTAGGGGCTTATAGCAGTCGTAATGTTCTGTTGTAGAAAAATAAAAATAAAAAATTTAAAATTCTTAATACTTCATAGTCTGTGTGCCTTAGCAATTATGTACTACCATACCATCCAACTACCAGGGCCTCTCACAATACGAAAGCTTTTGTAGAATGTAAGAAAAAACCCCCCACCCCCGCAAAAAAAACCCAAAAACCAAAAACCAAAAAAAAAAAAAAAAAAAAAAAAAACCAACAGATACTATTTTAGTGTGTGCTGACTAAAAATGTTCATGAAAACGACAGTTCACCATGTACCCAGGAGGAAATGCCTGCTTGTAGCACAAGTAGACCAGAGACCCACAGATTAGAACACAGCTTCTAGATCAGGAAAACCTGGAATCCGAGCTGGGCCTAGTGGCCCACACCTGTAAACCCAGCACTTGGAAGGCAAGGCCTGCCTGGGATATAGAGGCCCTGTCTCAAAACATACCCAAGTCTGGAGGCAACTCTGTGGGTACAGTCTTCTCTGCACAAACAGGAGCTCCTAAATCTGGGGTCTCCAGATTCATTGTGAAAGCAAGGTTCAGTGGAGAATCTGCAACCCCAGCCCTAGGGTGATCAGTTAGGGGGCGGGACAGAGATAAACAGATCCCTGGAGCTTGTTACCCAGACAGCCTGGCCAAGTCGGTGAGATCCAGGTTCCGTGAGAGGCCCTGTCTTAAAAAACAAGGTGGAGTGGAATAGAAGTAGATATTAGAAGTGTTGACTTCTGGGGGCTGGAGAGATGGCTCAGTGGTTAAGAGCACTGCCTGTTCTTCCAGAGGCCATGAGTTCAATTCCCAGCAACCACATGGTGGATCACAACCATCTGTAACAGGATCTGATGTCATTTTCTGATGTCTCTGAAGAGAGCAACAGTATACTCACATTAAATAAATAAATAAATGTTAAAAGAAAGAAAGAAATGTTGACTTCTGGCCTCCATACACACACATGCATGTGTACCCGTGCCTGGCCACAGAACATCAAAAAGAAAGCCTGCAATGTGGATTCTGCTTTCTACTGTTTTCTGGAAAGATCAAAGACACATGTTTGCCCCTATTTCTTCATCACCAGGACAGATATGTGGTCTCCCTACGTAATCTAGGTTGGCCTTCAAGTCATAACCCCTATGTCTTACCCTTTGTTGCTAGATCACAAGCAGGTCCCAGACTGGCTATTTGCAATTTAACTGCTGTGCAGTCTGTACTCCCAGTCAAGAATCAGGGCTAAACCGATTGTTAGCTATATCCTAGTTTTCTTGGCTTAGGGGTAGCTTTATGTAGAGTTCTTAGTAGGCTTAGCTACCCAGCCCCAGGCTGGCAGGATTGGTGCTGGAGTGTTAGAGTGATATCCACACCCCCCTCACTGTGGACCTCTCCTCCTGGGAGATACACTGTGCCTTTCCATTACCTAAGCCTTACCAACTGGATCACGCCAAGGGATGCAGACCAATTCATCACCAAGGAGCAGAAGTAAATTACCTCAGCCTTTGGAAGCCTTGCTGCTTGGGTGATTAACACACCTTATCATAGAGATGTTGGTTGGTTTGGGTTTGGCATGGCTTATGCTTCAAAGCAGACCTGAGTTCTTTAGGCCAGTTTATTCATTGTGTGTCAACAGTTGCTCTCCTCTGGAGACCTCTGGGGATTTTCTTTAACCCATTTCTCTGCATGTCAGCCCAACAGTGAAACGCTGATTAAGGAAACCTACTTTGGGAATGATGTCTTCCGCACAACACCAGGTAAATCGTTGGTGTTTAGCCCAACACACACATGGACTCTCTTGCCTTAGAGAGCAAAGGGCACGGTTTCAATATCTGTCTGCAAGGGCAAAGGAAGGACGATTCCTTTGTGAAGCTCCTCATCCACAAATCTGCACTCATGCGTTGTAATCGTTACTGCGTGTTGGTCTGAGGCCTGGACACAGTCGAGGGACTTGAAGATGCGGAATGGAGGCAAAACAAAGCAAGAAACATACAGCCCAGGCTGCAACCAATCCTCTTGGCAAATACGTGGTCCAGTGTAAGACACTGGATTCCTCAAACTTAGTGTTTGGCTGTGAAGTGGAGCCCACTCACAATTATATCTACCTTTCCAAGGATTTGAGGATTGCAAGGTATGAAAACACTGTAAACTTTCTGTAATAGCTACTTGATGCTGTGACAGAGAAACACATACTGTTTTTTGGGAATGGGTACAGAAGGTCCAAGCCTTGTGTAAGAGAGGGCGCTGCTCCTGCATGGACTCCATCATGAGACAGGTCAGATCTTTGTAACTGACATTTCCACCGTTTTGTTCTGTTTGGTCTGGGTTTTTTGAGACAGGATTTTTCTGTGTATGTAGTCTTGGCTGTCCTAGAACTCACTCTGTAGACCAGGCTGGCCTTGAACTTACAGAGATCTGCCTGCCTCTGACTCCTGAGTGCTTGGTGTAAAGGCGTGCGCCACCACACCCAGCTGAACATTTCCATCCTTTTTTTTATGTGCAAGAATATTTGCCTGCGTGTATGGAAGTGCACCTAGTTTTTAACATTATCCAAAGGATCCAGAAGAGGGCGCCAGATCTCCCTGAACTGGGGTTATAGTTGGTTTTAAGTTTCCTGGTGGGCGTTGGGAACCAAACCTTGGTCCTCTGTAAGAGCACCAAGTACTCTTAACTACTTAGTCACCTCTCCATCCTTAATGTTTACATATACACACCTGACAGTTCAGAGAGACAAGAGGCAAGGCAGCTGTCTCCTGACCCCCTTTTCCCTCTCCAGCACTTTAAGTGCTGACAGACGGGTCCTGTGTTCTATGTTTCTGCTTTTGTACCGGTGTTGCTCCGCCCCTTCTAACTAATTCTCCAGCCTGAGAGACTATCTGTGGATTCATTGCTTAGGTAGATATCATTTGCTTTTTGAAGGAAGCTCCAACAGGGACTGGATCCTCTAAAAGGATAGTGTGGGAACAACCCCTCTAGTGGGTTGGCTTCTAGACAACCTGCATCTTCAAGGAGTGGAACGCACTGTGCTCTGGGGACCTGTGCCTACCCACTGACAAGTCCTTCACATCTGTAAACCATTGTCCAATATAAGGCTTTCAAACATTTGCATAGTCTGTATATGTTGGATTTAAAACATAATGTCACAATTGCTGGGTTCAGCCAAGAAGTTAAAAATCTTCCTTTGTTTTCTATTGTATTTTCTCTCAAGATTCTTCCAAGAGGACACATGAGCTCCCCTGGGCCTTTGGGTTGCAGACATCGAAGTGGGAAGATGTTTCTCTTACTACTTGGGGCTTGATCATAGCAGGGGAAACGGTGCCTCAGTCCGCAGCTGAGAAACTGTCTAAACTAAGTTTGAAAGAGCAATTTGATGAAGACAGGCCTTTGCTTGTGAGTTGGTACCAATCTCTACTGGGTACAGTGTGCCAGAATGAAAACATGATCTGGTAACTAACTAACTGTGGAGAAAGGGTAAAGTGGATTTAAAAAAAAAAGTATAATTTTAGTCAATTGATTCCAGCTTCTCGTCTGTCACACTGTTATCAGATCTGTCAACATGGGGCAAAGTAAATCAAACATTTCATGTCTTCTCTTCCTATAAATCCAGTGAGAGAGACAGAGAGACAGAGACAGAAAAATAGAAGGAAATGGGATGCTAACCTAGCACTCCAGGGGGCAGGAAAGCAGGCACCGCGAGTGGCAGGAAGTAGAGGAGGCAGTGCAGGTCAGTGGTTAAGAACTAAACCCTGAGTCGGGCGGTGGTGGCGCACGCCTTCAATCCCAGCACTTGGGAGGCAGAGACAGGCAGATTTCTGAGTTCGAGGCCAGCCTGGTCTACAGAGTGAATTCCAGGGCAGACAGGGCTACACAGAGAAACTCTGTCTCGAACAAACAAACAACAACAACAACAACAAGAACTCAACTCTGGTGTGGCGAATACCAACCACATCAGCTCTGGATCACCCCCACGAGATTTTAGTCCTTTTGGGGATAGGTAAATACGGTGCTTGCACACGATATAAAAGCGAGAAATATAATAACATTGTTATTAATCCCAGATCTACCTCTGTAGACAAACAGATTCCTGTCCCCGGGCCTCAGGACAGTAAACTTAGCGCTGAAGGAGAAAGTAGCAGGAGATTGGCTGGCTGGGACCTGGCTAAATGACCCGGTTTTGTCCGTTGCTCTCCTGTCTGAAGGTCACTGGATGACCATGTTCTCGGCCATTCTGGCAGACCGGCAGGATTCCGGCTTACAGTTTCCTTTGCTCATCTAAACACTCAACACCTGGGGTCCAGAGTAACCCATAAGAATTTGTAGAGTGTTCGTTTGCGCATGCTCATTCTCTTTTCTCCTTTCTGTAGGATGGTTTCGAATATTGACAGACCCTTTGGTACGTGATCCTCACTGCAGCCAGCAGAGGGCACCCTTGCTTTATTTAACCCATCCTGGGCTCCCAGGCACGCCCACTACCCGGCTTTGTTGGGGTGACTGTATCATGTCTTAGATGACTAGTGGGTATGAGGAGGAGGGTTTTTTTGTTGGTAGTAAATTTTACCTAAAAATTTGGGATGTGACAAATTGAATTTTATTAAACTGTGGAAATTGATACATGGGATTTAAAAAAGACAAACTTGTCAAAGAAAATACATTTAGATGAAATCTATTAAAGTTCTACCTAGAAATGCACTATCTAAAAATCAGAATGCCTGTTGATCTTTCTTCATTTCCTTCAGCATCTGAGGTGTCCCGGACAAAACGTAAAAGGAATAGATGGTGTTTGGGGGGAAGCCTGGGCTGCCTTCTCTATCACAGTGAACTTTTTTTTTTTTTTTTGACTTTTTTTTGACTTTTTTTTTTGACTTTTTTTTTTACTTTAAGAAAACTCACACAGCTGTGGCTGAGAAAAGCTAGTCTAACTATTTGAAATACCCACTTTTGTAAAGCTAATTTTATATTGAAAACAATCTTATGATGATTGGATGGAGGCTGGTGCTGTTTATGTTACACACGTATATGAACACATATACACGTATACGCACACATATATACATATATGAGTTCGTATCATTGCTTAGGCTGTGCTTTTAACTTCATGAGAGCAGAACACACTCATCAACACCTCTCCCTTTTCATTTGATTTACAGTAACTGCAACCTCCTGTCTGAGGCTGAGCTGTACCGTTGAGTAAAGTCTGTGCTCACAGCCTGCTATAAAATCATTTAAATATTCATTTAGAAGTGCAAGCTCTTGGACCACAAAGGTCCCTTCTTCTGGTCCCTTCTTCTTCATGCTGAGACCTGCTCAGACACTTGGCATCCCGCCCTAGAAGTACAACACCAAGGCCAAACAAAACCTTCATTTTTCATTGCTTGGAACAACGGTCGATTCTTGAATGTAATTACTTAGAATAAATTAGGAGTTTAGTCCAGGAGCCTTGGGGCACTGAAAAGATTATGGAAAACAGGAGGGGAAATGGTTCAAGATTCCCCTAGGCTGCATAAGGTCACACCCTATGGCCGCCTGGTGTGATTCTGATAGGTGCCAGGGAACTCTTATCACACCCACTCTACAGGAGCCTCAGGGAAAGAGGGAATAGGGGCTCCTGCACCTCATTTTTGCTGTTTTGGCTAGGCTACTTTCTTTTAAACATGGATAGCCACTTCATTTATTTTTTTTAAAGCTAGATTTCTCACAATAAATTTTAAGATTTATTTATTTATTATAAATAAGTACACTGTTGTTGTCTCAGGCACACCAGAAGAGGGTATCAGATCTCATTACAGATGGTTGTGAGCCACCATGTGGTTGCTGGAATTTGAACTCAGAACCTCTGGAAGAACAGTCCGTGCTCTTAGCCACTGAGTCATCACTCCAGCTCCCTAGCTGCTTCATTTTAAAGAATGGTTTAAAAATAATCCTTTTTGTATCAGCTTCTTTTTTTAAAGTAACAGAAAAGAATTATTTCTTCATCATCAGTAATAGACCAATGGCTCCAGTGCAAAACAGGAAGACAGAATCAATAAAAGAAAAGACTGGAAGACCTTGTGGGTTTGAGCATATAGCAGGTGTCACCTTCCTTCCTGACAAGAAAGCCTGAAACCAATGATCCAAGAGCTCTGAGCACAGCTTGGGGTAGAGTGTGACTTTAGCATGCACTGGGTCCTAACTTCAATGTCTAGTACTAAAAGACCAAAAATAATCTGGTCCCCATGGGATAAGAGAACACATTCAAGGCCTGACAGTGTTCCTTCGGTAGCTGAAGATGTAGAAGGAGGGGCTTCCATAAGGGTTCCAGTCCTTGGAAGTTCCTTTTTTCTCCTTTCCCTTCCACACGTGTGACCAGGAGACAGCATCCCGGCTGAATGTCCACTTCCTAGCAGAGGTTCAAGCTGATAAAAAGAAAAGTACAGATTCTATGTGTTTCTCTCATCAATGGTGGTGCTACCAAGTATTGGAAAAGAAGCAAGATAGGGAGAAAAAAAGAGATTTATTTGGGCTCATAATTTAAAGAAATATAGTCCACTGTGGGGAGGCCGGGTTAGGAGTGTGCAATGGCTGGTCACACTGCATCTTCAGTGAGCAGAGAGAGGTGAATGCCAGTGGTCAGCTCATTTTCCATCCCCCCCCCCCCCCATGTATTCAGTCTGAAACCACAAGCCTGTGGGATGGCACTGTCTCCATTCAGGGTCGGGGTCTTCCTCCTCAGTGGGAACTCTCTGCAGATGCCTTCTCTGACACATGCCTTAAGGTATATCTCTCCTAGGTGATTTTTTTTTTGAAAACCTTTATTTTTTAAAAAAGATTTATTTGTTTATTTTTATGTATATTAGTACACTGTAGCTGTCTTCAGACACACCAGAAGAGATCCCATTACAGATGCTACCAGAAGAGGGCATCGGATCCCATTACAGATGGTTGTGAGCCACCATGTGGTTGCTGGGAATTGAACTCAGGACCTCTGGAAGAGCAGTCAGTGCTCTTACCCACTGAGCCGTTTCTCCAGCTCCCTCTCCTAGGTGATTCTAAATCCAGCCAATTTGACAATAAAGATTAGTCATCACATCTTGGGTGGGCATTTGGCCCTCTGCCATGTTGACTCTACTGGGCCTGGTTCTCAAAGCTTAGGTAGGAGGGCTGCCATCTTCCTCACACAGACTGAGGAAGTGACTCAAAGAACAAAGGGGGCCCTTCTGGAATCCCAGCAGGGGACATGTCTGAATTTGGGTAAGGCTTTGGGAACCTGTAAGTGGCCGGGTGGCAGCTGCCTGGCCCAGTTTGGTCTAATCCCCTGAGCTGTCCAGTCCCTGGTACTTCGATTGTATGGTGTTAATTAAATCACTCTCATTAATTCAGCCCGAGAATAATTAGGAATGAATGAAGATAGATTAGGTTTGAAGGCAGCTAATACATTTAACCCCACGCTGCTGATTTTGCAGCCTAGCAAAATAATATCGTTAAGGAAGATAACAAGGCCAAAGCCTTGGGCACAGCTTCTTAACAGTATTCAAAACAACCTTGGTTTAGAGTCCCAAGGCCAGGCAAAGACAGTTTCCCAGCGGCCAGTGGGACCAGCCTAACTAGCATCCTGAATCAAGCTCAGGCTGCTGTACAAAGCGAAGGAGTGGCCTCCTCTCCTGAGGTCTTACATCTCCGCATCCGGCCTTGTCTGTTGTAGTCTGGGGCAATCACAATCCTGTGGAGCGTTTTCTTCCTGTACATGCACACGACTCACCTTTGCTTCCTGTGAACAAGGTGATAAGAATGACTTTTGCCATTGGCTGGGAGAGGCCATAAAAAATGACATAGTTTGAGTTTCTATGATCATAAATCCACTAAGTTGCAAATCACTCTCAGCCGTGAGAAAGGCATTAGAAGCCGCCCAGCAGTTGAAAGAATTTTCATACTCTGTCTCACGTCTGAGGGTCACTGGAAACATGCACTTTTCTAAAATGTAAGTTCAGTTCCTGTGTCTTTCAGCATTTTCTGGTTTGTGTAACAAATGTAAACAAATTCCATCACCGGAACTTGTTTATCTCCCGGTAGCAGAGGAAGGGATGTGTATGGTCACTGATTTCATTTCAGAAGTTTCCAGGCTGCGATTTTGTTTTCTTGATTTGAAGCACAGGAAGTGGTAACATTAGGTAGAAAAGATACAGCGGCAGCTAACAGCTGGACTTAGCATCCTTTTAGCCCTCTTGCTTAGCCAAGCACTCTACAAAGAGAATCAAACTTCACTGTTTGCTTCACTGTGGATGCTGCAACTTCCAGGTGGGAGATGCAATAGAAACGATTATCTATCCTCTGCCAGCTGGCTTCTCCTGGCAAAACCCCCAGCCAACCAGCTGACGTAGGTATATGTACTGCTTCCAGGCAGCAGCAGCAGTTCAAGGTGGCTTTGGGAGAAAGACAGGCATATTTTGTCAAAAGAGAAGATGTGCTAACTTCTTAATGGAACAGTGTTCCACTCCACTGGTACACATGAACTGTTAGTGTCCTAAACCAACATATTTGTGTTTGACCCAAACCCAGACAGACGAAAACAAAGAAAAAGGGCCAGAAAGTGCACAGTAGTCTGCTCTGGTGCCTCCACAGGACATAGAAATAGGTTTTTTTAAAAGACTCGGAGACCCGTTCCGATCTTCCTCTTGTCAGAGCCTATCTCTGGTGCGAACTCCGTTTCCATCCGTTTGCTTTCTATTGGTTGTAATCTTTCTCTCCTGGGGAACGGAATTCTGCCTGCCTGGCTCCTTGCTGCCCCTGGGGGCCTCCACACCTGGTTCTTACCTTGAATCCCTCGAGCTTTTTCTCTGGCTTTGTAAAGCAAAATGGAGCCAAGACGCTATCAAAAATTAAAATAGGAAACAGATTTGAAAAGGCTGTCGTGAGGCAGACGAGTTAATGCTAAGAAAGGACTTAAGAGGGCACTGTCTTTCTTTGCGATGAGCAAAATCTATCAGCCTCAATAGTAGAGGAAGCCAGAGAGAGGGAGCTGGGATAAAGGACCGACCGTGCTGGTTTTCCGCAGTCTGTGGTCTCAGGAAGCGCCATGTGGAGCCTCCTGAGCCGGTTTAAACCATTGCTACGCCTGGTGTCTTAAGAAAAGGAAGACTGGGGGCAAAGCGTTGGGGAGATGAAGAGGACAGGGTAAACTCCCTGGCCACTACTGAGGCCCTGCAGGTCTCCAGCCAGGCAATTCACATCGCCAAAGACCTCACCTGCACAATAAAGGGTTTGGGCTAATAATCTATACAATTCGTCCCTACATATCTCAAATGCCGAATAAGAGCCAACTCAAAGTGGCGTTTTAGCTTCCAGCACAGAGAGTCAAAAATGAGAGTCATAAACAGTTGTGGCCACGTGAATTTATTTATTTCTTTATTTCGGATAGAGTTCCTTCTTTTGCTAGTCCCTCGAGGCTTTTGGGGGGGGGGCGGGCGGACCGACGGACACGCTATTTCTTGACTGAACTCCAGACTCCACCAACCAACCAAACCCAGGAAAGGCCAAGTCTCCGAAGGTAACAGTCATCTTCCCTACCAGGAGGAGGCAGCGTGTCTGCTCCTTGGAGGAGTTGGCTTTGAATCTAGCGGCCCTGGGCGATTGGTTGCGAAACACGTGGGCCCGCAGGACCGAGCTGGGGGTGCTGCGGCTCCAGCTCCGAGCGAGACAGAGTCCTGCCGCGGCTTCCTCACCAACTTGGGGTGGAGAAGGAACCCCCCCCACACACACACACACTAGAGTTTGGAGTCTGGCCCCTTGCCAGCAAGTAACCCAATGTCCACTTGCGCAACCTGCAGTGTTCCACGAGGTCCAGACCTGGGCTTCTTCCCTTGCTCCTGCGGGAACTAGGCTCTGCCTGCCGCTGGGGTGTCTAACCCAGTGAGTGGCTGTGCCTGCGGGAGCGGTGGATCCCCGGCTTGGCCTTGGCTACTCCACTGAGCATTCTTAGGATCCCCGCATCCTTGAGCGCAGGAAAGCGCCCAGGGCTGCTTTCCCCTGCGGTGGGCGCCCCACTCCCCGACCTAGCCTTGAATGCGGTTGACCCGAGGAGGCGAAGACCCTCAGAGCCCCTAAAACTTATTTTCTTCCCGGTCCCCGAGAGCTGCAGCTGCTGAGCGAGGGCGTCCGCTTTGTCTCCGTTCGCTCCCCGCCCCACTCCCCTGGTTCCTCTCCCGCTAACCCCCCCCCCCCCCCGTCAGCCCCCTCCCCCCCAGCTCCTCCCGCTCCTGCCGGCGTCGTGGACGCGCTTCCTCCCTCCTCCCCCTAGCGAGCCTCTTTGCATACGCGCCCCCTCCCGGGCGCAACTTATAGCCCGGCGCACGGTGGCCAGGCGCAGTCAGCTCCCGCAGCCTCAGAGCCAGCGGCGCGACGGAGGCGCTGCAGAGACCCAGAGCCGACGCCAGGCGGCCGCCAGCGCTCACGCCGCAGCCCCGTTCCCTCCCCCTGCGTGCAGCCCGCCTTCCTCCGCGGCGCGGCCGCCGCAGGCTCACTCTCCCCTGGCTAGGCGCGCGCCCGGCCGGGGCGCCAGGTCCGTAGCAGCAGATCCGGAGACCGAGGTCAGCTGCCTGCCGAAACCGGCCCGGGAGCCACTACCCCGGACGCTATCGCCTCCCTTCCCGGCGCTCTTTTCTCCCCGGCGATCGCCACCGCTTCCTGAAACAGAGACGCCCTTCGTCGGCTCCCTGCGGGTGACCGAGGCAAGAACCGCAGCCGGTTGTGTGCAGAGGCCAGCCGCCACTACTGTAAGTTTGCCCTGCAACCCCAAACCTGTTGCGGGCGCCCGGGTTTCGGGCGGTGGGAGTCGACCGCGGGGTGTGCTTGGGAGCACCGAGCCGGCGCCGGCCACCCTGGCTGTGGCTTAAGCCCAGGAGGTGCTCTCGAGGCAGAACAGTCGCTGGAGTGGGGACGGAGCTGGGAGAGCGACTTGCCTCCCCTCTGCGGTGTAACGCCCGGGCAAGTCTCGGTGGGTGCGAGGAGCCAGGTTGGGGGATATCATCCCGGCTCCTAGCAGTCTCCAGGAAGCCCTGCGCGTGGGATCGGTTCCCCAGGGTGCCTCGTTAGCCGGCTTTGGGGGGCGGTGGAGGCCATGCGCAGACCTCCTCCTGCGGCCACTTGACTGCAGCCAAATGAATGAAAACTGGTTCCTGAAAAACGAGTTTCTTCTGCAAGCTTTTGCCTTTTAGAATGACATTATTAATTTCAAAGGCTAGGTAGGAATTGGTGGGCGGGGTGGAGATGAAAGCGTGGACTTGGACTTGTAGTTTGGTGTCGTCCTCACTGGCATGTCCAGCGTGTTGAGTAGCCGTTGCAAGTGTTGGAGGGGACGGCGTGGCGAAGAGCTATTTTGGTAAACATCTTTATCGTGTGGTTCCGTTGTTGTCAGTAATGTGAGTGCTTGGGAACCTCTGCCTGGCTTCTTTACTCGTGGGATCGAGATCAGGCTTAAAAAACCAGGAGAGAGACGGAGGTGCTCCCAGTGTTGGAGGCAGACGTCCTGCCTAGAAGCAGCAGGAAGTGAACCGAAGTCACTGAACTAGGTGCCCTTTTGATGTTCACAGTAATAGCAGTCTTTTTCTCTGCCTTCTTTGTAGACCCAAGTTAAGTATATGTGTGCATTTTGGGGGTCATTTCCTTAGCATGCAGATTTATGTCTCTGGGGTCTTTAAAAAATGTTGGAAAGAATGATTCATTTTATGTTGAAGGTGTGTTTTAGTAACCGTATGTATAAATTATGTCTGGATATTTTGATGTTTGCATGATTCTAAATCAGAGAGCAAGTTGTCTCCCTAGGGTCTTCAGGCGCACCTTTTTGTTTTAATCATACAGTGGTTGCAAGATGAGAGATTGTGACAGTGACATTCCCTCCCAGTGGGATGGGATCCAAGGTGACAGGGTAGACTCTGCCTCCTGGTTTTCTGGGGGAGACTTAGAAAACACAGCAGCATAAACACAGGATGCAGAGAGGTGCACATCCTGTAGGCCTTCTAGACAAACTGTTTTTTTAAGTATACACCTGGTTGTGAACGTTGTTTTATACCACCTTGACTCCCCAGCCCTGTGGGATTCCAGCTCAGCCTGCTAGCACTTAGATTCTTGTGTTCCTTTCTTGGCTCTCAGCCCGAGAGGAGGCAGCTTCCTTAGACTAGAGACAATCATTTAGAGGTTTAGGCTTAAAGTCTTCCTCAAAATAACTCAGACTGAATGCATTCATTTAAATGGCATCTACGGGGATAAAGCAAGCAGATTGCAAGTGCCTGGGAGCCTGAACACTTCCTAAGCTTAGTATCTTCACAGAGGATGCCTCCACCCGGTCATTCTGCAGAACTTTCCACATTGGGTTAAGCTGGACTAGAAGAGAGAGCCTTTGCTTGAGGTAGGGGAGATGCTTGGGTCCTCTTCATCTTGCTACCCATTGGGAATTCCTGGGTGCTGTGTTGCAGGCTTCACAACACTGAAGCTTTGTAAGTTTGATGCTTACTTGGTTCTCTTTGGTCTTGTTTACCCAGCATGAAAAGTAACATTCCAAAACTAGAGGAAAACAAGTTACCTCACCTAAAGATACTGAGTGTCTCATCAGACACCTACCTTTGTTACTTTTTTCTGTGCCAAACCTCACAGCTGGGGGCGGGGGGGGGGCAGTTTTAGCTCATGAATCTGGCAAGCCGTATTTATTAATAATTTCTGGCATATAAATAAAAAATCTGAATGACTGAAGGAAAAGCAGTGGGACCCAGCTGTGCTGTAAGTTCAGGCTGTTTGCATCAGAAAAGATACAGTAGCTAACTACAGAGCCTATCCTACCGCCATAAACAACCTCTTCTGGCAGGTTCTTAAGGCTTTATCCTCCTTCAGAGCCTAAGAAGAGTGTTGTCAGAAGGGGGAGTTAATTCCATTTTTTAAAGATGGATAGTGGACATTGTCCATATTATTGGCCCCTAGTTTTCTTACAACAGATGCCCCAAAAAGATAGCATTAGATTCCACTGGTGCTAATTTTGGTACTTAGAAAAGCAATAAGCTAGCCAATAAATTCTACAGTAGCCCTCCATGAACAATGGCAGTTAAAATTCACACATAGGAACATGAATCACACACACACACACACCCCTGTGTGCTTTTACATTTACATAAAGCAGTGTTTGCAGTTTGAACTCCCAGTATGCAGGTGCTGCATCTGCAGCAGGTACATAACAGTCCCGGTGATGGAGTGTTTAATCAAAGAGGTGGGTGGAAGCATCCTTTGTTCTTGTGATGGTTTTCCAAGAATTGGTATAGAGCAGGAAGAACAGGGAAAAAAAAAACAGCACGAAGCTGCCTGCTCAAAATATTCTTCCTTTTATGTGCCAAAGTCTCATTTTGGAAGCTGTCCAGGTTCAGAAAGATGGGAGGTAATTGTGGCCAGCATCTACCCCGTGCTTTCCCTGCAGCCTGAGGATCAATGTGCACAAATGTTTACATTCTGTGCATTTAGAGCTCTGGAGCAGTAGAGCTGTCTAGGTAGAAACGGTCTCTTTTACCTTGGAGTAAAAGCTTGGCCACTTCAGGAGTTGGGTAGTTGCGTGTATGCGTGAGTTTGGGGCTGACCAAAGGAATTCTTAATAGAATTTCTAATTGGTAGGTGTTGGTTTTACACGTGGCTTTATGTTGCATAGGGCTTTAAAGCTAAGCCGGTAGCCTCCTGACGTTCCTGGCATTATGAGAGCGGGAAGCTTGGCATTTTAAGTGGCCTGTAGTGAATCAGCTGGCCTAGCCCTGGGAACTGAGAGACTGAGGCTGGCCTCCCTCAGCTTTTGCTGACTTACAAAGTCTCAAGAACTTCTGGTATTCGGAAAGTTGGAAGTTGTCAGTCAGGTCTTCTAAATAAACCTGCTTTTAAACCGCCTCTATCCTCTTCCCCTACCTAGCCCCCCAACCATGAATGGTTCCGATAGCTCAGCAGCATTACAAGGTGTGTCTCTCCTTCCTAATAGTTCTCTCCGACTTTGTTCTGGAGTGGCCATACCCACCCCCCCCTCGGAACTGGAGGCAGTGGACTGACAACAACAAGGCTCTGTTTTCTTTGTCTAAGTGATTGTTGCTTTTGTGCTACAGCTGGGAACATCAAGAACACCGGCTTCAATGGGTTTGTTTTCTTTTCTTTTAGGAGTTGAAACAAAATGTCAGTCAGTGTGCATGAGAACCGCAAGTCCAGGGCCAGCAGTGGCTCCATCAACATCTACCTGTTTCATAAGTCCTCCTACGCGGACAGCGTTCTCACTCACCTGAACCTTCTGCGTCAGCAGCGGCTCTTCACAGATGTCCTTCTCCATGCGGGAAACAGGACCTTCCCTTGCCACCGTGCAGTGCTGGCTGCATGCAGCCGCTACTTTGAAGCCATGTTCAGTGGTGGCCTGAAAGAGAGCCAGGACAGTGAGGTGAACTTCGACAATTCCATCCACCCAGAAGTCTTAGAGTTGCTTCTAGACTACGCATACTCCTCCCGGGTCATTATCAATGAAGAAAATGCTGAGTCGCTCCTGGAGGCTGGTGACATGCTGGAGTTTCAGGACATCAGAGATGCGTGTGCAGAATTTCTGGAGAAGAACCTGCATCCCACCAACTGCCTGGGTATGCTGCTGTTGTCTGATGCCCACCAGTGCACCAAGCTGTACGAACTCTCCTGGAGAATGTGTCTCAGCAACTTCCAAACCATTCGGAAGAACGAAGATTTCCTCCAGTTGCCCCAGGACATGGTCGTGCAGCTGCTGTCCAGTGAAGAACTGGAGACGGAAGACGAAAGGCTGGTGTATGAGTCTGCGATGAACTGGATAAGCTATGACCTGAAGAAGCGCTACTGTTACCTCCCAGAACTGTTGCAGACAGTGAGGCTGGCCCTCCTTCCTGCCATCTATCTCATGGAGAACGTGGCAATGGAAGAACTCATCACCAAGCAGAGAAAGAGTAAGGAGATCGTGGAAGAGGCCATCAGGTGCAAACTAAAAATCTTACAGAATGACGGTGTGGTCACCAGTCTCTGTGCTCGTCCTCGGAAAACTGGCCATGCCCTCTTCCTCCTGGGAGGGCAGACTTTCATGTGTGACAAACTGTACTTGGTAGACCAGAAGGCTAAAGAAATCATTCCCAAGGCTGACATTCCCAGCCCTAGGAAAGAGTTCAGCGCATGTGCAATTGGCTGCAAAGTATATATTACTGGGGGGCGGGGATCAGAGAATGGAGTCTCAAAAGATGTCTGGGTTTACGATACCCTGCATGAGGAGTGGTCCAAGGCTGCCCCCATGCTGGTGGCCAGGTTTGGCCATGGATCAGCTGAACTGAAGCACTGCCTATATGTGGTCGGTGGGCACACAGCTGCAACTGGCTGCCTCCCAGCCTCCCCCTCGGTCTCCCTAAAGCAAGTAGAACAGTATGACCCCACAACCAACAAATGGACCATGGTAGCCCCACTCCGAGAAGGCGTCAGCAATGCTGCTGTAGTGAGTGCCAAACTTAAGCTGTTTGCTTTCGGGGGTACCAGCGTGAGCCACGACAAGCTGCCCAAGGTTCAGTGTTACGATCAATGCGAGAACAGATGGTCAGTGCCGGCCACCTGTCCCCAGCCCTGGCGTTACACAGCCGCAGCTGTGCTGGGGAACCAGATTTTTATCATGGGTGGGGATACAGAGTTCTCTGCCTGCTCCGCTTACAAATTCAATAGTGAGACTTACCAGTGGACCAAGGTAGGAGATGTGACAGCCAAGCGCATGAGCTGCCACGCCGTGGCCTCCGGGAACAAGCTTTACGTGGTTGGAGGGTACTTCGGCATTCAGCGCTGCAAGACTTTGGACTGTTACGACCCAACTTTAGATGTGTGGAACAGCATAACCACAGTTCCCTACTCTCTGATCCCTACTGCATTCGTCAGCACCTGGAAACACCTGCCTTCCTAATGTAGAGCATCCTAAAGAAAGCACGCATGAGGTAAGAACCCGTAGCTGGAGGTGCAAGCTGGAAATTTCAGCCTGGTAGCTTGAGTGGATGTGGACTGAGATGGACTGCTTGTTGTCTTATCTGAAGTCACACATGTACAAACTTGAAAGGCTTTGCATTCCTACAACATAACTGCTTGGGTTGACCACCACTGGCACCCCTTTTAACAGAAACCAGTGGTTCTCAGCTGTCACTGAACCTCAGAGTCTCCCAAAGAGATTTTCAGAAGCTGCCCACTCTAGAGACATTATTTTTGGGGGTTTGGGGTGGAACCCATTGCTATAATACTTTAAAGAAAGTTTTCCAGTGATACAAGTATCCAGCCAGAGTGGGAACCCCAGACTTCCATTGTGATTCCAGCCAGTGGTTGTAACGTGCTCACTGTGTTCCTAGGGCAGGACCACATGCTTCACTCAAGCATCCTTGGATGCTCAGAACAACCCCTGGGATGGCATCACTAATCTCCCTATGCAGATGCACAACCATGATAAGCTATGGAGCCTGACCTGTACATTGCCCAAAGTCCTAGACCTCAGTAAGTGGTCAGGTCAGTGAGGAATGACCCCAGAGCATAAGCACTTGAGTATGCAGTTGAGCTGCCGCCTGATCGCCTTCATCCGGGACCATCCCAGGGATGCTCTGTTGCTGTTCCAACTTCACTTCTCCAGGTCTTTCTGTACTTTATAATAGACTTACAAAAAAACCCTGCTCGCGGCTCCTAGTTTATTGACTCCAGAGTTGTATAGTCACTTATTTAAAATGCCTCCCCTCAAAATACACCCCATCCCTTCAGAGCATGTGTTAATTTTGGAGGAAAATCTAGGTTGTGCTCCTGAAAAGTGATGTCTTGTGTAGACATAGTCAGCTCTAACTTCATCCTTTGGAGAGAGTTAGTTAATCAGTCAGCCTGACTCTGCTGTTGGGACGAACACAAATTGTATGCTATGTCATACATAAGAATGTATTGTTCTCTTGAATCCAATAATTAATCATCAGCCTGCACAGTTAGGTGTCACGTGTGGCTGCTTCGCTCCTGTGGAATATCCTCAGGCCTGGCCCAGGAATTGCCCCAGCTTGTGTGTCTGTTTAGAATCCTATTGCTATGGTAAACACCATGACCACCAGCAGTAAAGGGGAGGGATGGACTCATTTCTCTGACCTGTTATCAGGTCACAGCCCATTGGTGAGGAAGGTCAAGGCAAGAACTCAAGGCAGGAGCCTGAAGGCTTGCTCCCTTAGCTAGCTCAGACTGCTTTCCTGTATATCCCAAGACCACCTGCCCAGAGCTAGCACTGCCTACAGTGGCCTGGGTCCTCCCATATCCATCATGTCCAAAGGCATGTATACAGGTAATATTGACTGAGGGTCCCTCCCCTCAAATGACTCTAGCTTTTGTCAAGTTGACAAAACAACAACAAAACCCAAACTGGCTTAACAGAGGCCCAGGGGCGCGCTGACTCCCAACTCACTGCTAACCGGAAGAGAAGAAAATAATGTCACTGTGGAGGAACCAGAGAGAACTTTGGCTCTGCTTTCCTTAGGGTGGGACACCTCTAAAGGGGCCTTTGGAAGGAAAAATGGGGATACCCCCAGAGCGGTTGTAAGCTAACCAGAGGGGTTTCATCTTTTAAACCTTTCTTTTTCCATGTTAAGTAGCTCACTTAAACGCACCAAGACTGGTCTCCCTTTCACGTTGTGTCATGGTTGTTTTCAACCCCTTGGCTGTCTCCCCCAAGCTGCCCCAGCCAGCAGGGCCGTGGTCCCTGGGCATGGGATTCCTCCAGAGGAGCAGCAACAGTCAGAAACCTCCTCCGAGGAGCAGTCTACTGACAGCAAGCACCCCACACCAAACTGGTTTGTGCAGCCTAGCTGGCATCGCAGTAATCCAGAATAAACAAGTGTTCTGCAAGTGGTTATTTCATTTGAGATACGGGTGCATGACTCAACTCTCAAGCAGGTCTAAAAAACATCTTAGGTGAGAAGCGCTAATTAACAGACTCAAAATTAAGAGTTAGTTCAGAACCAACTGTGTGTAGTGCAGCTGGAAAACTTGCCAGGGACTGTGGTGGTAGGTCAGAAATGGCCACTGGGAGATTGGGAGGCAAGGACCAAGTGAGAGGTTGCCAGTGTTCTCTTGACCTCCTTTCAGGTCTCCCTGGACTTAAGACAGCTCTTGTTGAGTGATTTTAACCACAACGTCCAGAAAACTGTCCCAGTTCAGACTGGTGGGTGGTGGGAACACCTAGCCCCATCTAGCCCAGAGCCAACTGTGTATTACTGACTTCTCCTGCAGTGAGACCTTGCTCTGATCTGGCTGGAGCTCACTCTGTGTGTCCCGGGGACATTCCGTTCCTTTGATTATCAGCTGTTTGTGATTTCTAGTCTTTAGTTTTGGTTCCTTTTTCCAGCCCAGAGTGACTGCGTTAAGGTATTTGAACCTAATCACTTGCTTCCGGTCCCTGGGAAACAGCAAACTGAAATGCTGTGTTACATGTAAAACAGCATTCCTCACCCTTGGTATCCCCGACAGAAAAGGCAAGCACATAAAAATTGATCTTGATAGGGCCGGCTTGCTGCTTTTAAAGGGTGACATGAGCCCCTGATCAAAGCCAGTCTTTGGGTTTCCGACAGGGAGAACAATGGTTAAAAGTTTACTATACGCAAGATGCTGTTAAAAACACTTAGAGCCCTGTGGAATGACATTCAGACATGCCCTTGGGTGTCAGCCCTGCCCTCCACCCCAGTCCTCTGATTTCTGAATGCATCCAGGGATAGCAGACACCTTCCCAGGACAGAGACCTCACCCACCACGGAGATCTGCACTGACCCCTGCTGCTCAGTCAGTCAGTGGGTTAGAAGAGAAACTACTCCGATTTTCTAGTAATTTTGTGGTGTCTTATGGCCTCCGCCTGACAGGATGTGGACTTCTCTTTGCCTTGCGTCTTCTTTTAGAAACTACCCCCTCTTCCTTTCTGAGTGTGCTGTGTCTTGAGAGGTTATGTGTTACAAGACACATTCTTTTGGCCTAATGTGGATATACAGGTTACAAGGAGGTGGGGCTAAGGGATGACACCAAAGGCTAAGGAATGTCTTGTAGGCTTGAATCACTGTTAGGCAACAGCCAAGACAAACAATTAGGAACTGACTCACACTTCTGAACGCACACAAGGCGAAGAGAAGAATTTGATCAGTTAGTGAGTGGTCCTGCAAAAACTCCCTTTGTCCCTGCTTGGGGATACTGCGGCAGCGAGTGGGGGAGATGCATTTTAAAACTATGGCTGCCTTCTGTCTCTGAAAAGCCTCACTTGGATTCTTTATGATCAGTGGGTTGGGGGGGGTGCGCGGTGTCTCCTTTTCTTGACACCCCCCACACATACACACACACACACAGTGATTATGTCACAATAGCTCTTTCCAAACATTGGAAACAGAAGATGGCAGCTCATCATAGCATCAACCTGTGTAGGCTTGAGTTTGAACATACTCATGCATGAGAGAGGGCAGGCATTGGACACCATTGTTTTATGGGCTGACCATCATCATGGTATCAGCCTGCTGTGTGTGCACAGTTCTGGTTGAACTCAGCCTGAACACAGTTCTATTGCATTCAGACCTTCAGAAGTGGTCTGCTCAGCTCTGCCCTGAGTCTGAATTTTTCTAAATAGCCTGCTTATTAGCGAATGTCTTAAAACACGATGTATCACAAATCTCTCATACTTTTTTTTTTCCTCTTTCTTTCTCTCCTGTTTTAGCTCATTCTGATGCACGGTGAGATGAGATGTCATTTCTGCTTTGGAGAAGGCAAGTTTAATGAAGAGAAAGAAAAACAGGAGCAGTTGCTACTGAGACTCCTCGAATACCATCGGCTGCACCTTGCGAACACTCTCAAGTGGACATGAAGGAAGGGGTGGGGGGAGGGGCGGGATTTTTTTCAATATAAGTAGCAAGCACATGGTTTAAATATGAATGACTGAACTTGTGATCTAGTCCTTGTCTGGTAATTGTGGATTAATGTCAGCGTTAATCAGCCCCTCAAAGGGAGAGAAAAGCTGGGCTTTTCCCTTGCTGTACCTCATTCAGCTTTTGATTTCCATGGCCCCACCATTTATGTGCAAGATTTGCAATGGTTGTCAGCTTCCTCTGAAGACTGAGCTTGATGCCTCCATGCCAGCTGCCGTTGGAGATGCAAAGCCAAGCAAGGGTCAGGAGGGAAGCTGGCCCGGCTGACTGGAGAATGGGAACCCCAGGACTCTCCACTCATCTCGAAGGGTTGTGGTCCCCCCCAGGAACGTCTCAAGACAATGGGGACATTGTTGGTAGCTGTTCGGTAGATGCTCTTTGCTATTTATAAGTGACTTTAAACCTTCTCTTGGCTGTTAAGAAATGTGTTCTAGATTTAGCTATTTATTGTTTGCGGCCTGCATGCTGAAACAGTGCTTACGTTGTCTCCATGTGTATGGGCCTGTGTGGATGGTCGTATGTTTTGCACATTTTGTAGTTGTTGGTGTGCTTTGCCGCACACAAAAAGAAGACTTTGGGGCTGTAATTTGGGAGGATAAGTAGAGGGTGGGGTGGGGGAGGGGTGCATTTTTTGAAGTGTCGGGACAGAGACAGATTCCAAGACAGAAACTTCAATTACATCCCAGAGGCAGAGAAACCTTTCCTAGACCACTCTTTATTGAGGTACCCTGGTCACACTGATGGCAGGACACACAAGAGCAGGGTATTGGTCTGCCCGTCTGATTTACCTAACTTTGGTCTCGGCTGCTGACTCTTGGAAAGGACCAAATTACTTTATAGTATTTCCCCCCGTTTGTGTAATGTCCTGAAACCTTGGAGAGGTTCCAGAATATTTCTGTATATAGGGCACAGGTGAAGACATTGTCCAAAGCTTATTTATTTATCTATTTATTTACCCTGGGCGAGTAACCACACCAGTGGGGGGGGGGGGGAACTAAAATGTGCGGAGTGTAAACAAACTCACTGACCATGTGGCTCTTGGACCTTGATTTAGAAAGGCTCATACTCCGAGGAAAACATCCATTTTGATACAATGTAAACGTTATTGTTCACCCTTGGATACATGTTGAAAGAGCTCTTTGGTACACGAAAGTGACATCTTTGGGGTCAGTGTTACAAGGTGGCCTGTGGAGGTCCTCCGGTCCTATTGGGATCATTTGTGAATACATTCTTTGCTCCTCTTAAGTGCTTGTTTCCTAACCGTGCAGTGGTAGGTATTAGTACAGTGGGCACTTCCCCAGGGATTTGGGGAAGACCAGAGCTTGCAACTCTGCCTGCTTTGATCCATATTTCTCACAGTGCTGTATTAAAAAATAGAACTTAAGGCAGATAACCACCTTTACATTGTGAGTGTGTTTACCTTGTCTAATGACGGATAATTCCTTAACATTTCTCTCCACCTTAGTACTTTAGGCTAATTATACACGTCTGTCTGTGCCGTGAGTAAGTGGACTGTAGTTGGACCAAAAAAACAAAAAACAAATGAGCCGTTGGAACATTTGAGCAGTCAGTTTCTGGTCCTTAGATGTATTCTAAGCAGTGTAAGTGTCTGATTGTACCCTGGTGGCATGATCAGTTGTCTTATAGCTGTCCCCGCTCCATAGTTTACAATGCAAATCTGTCTCAAGATCTTCACTGCTGCTGAGAGCAGGAGAATTCTCTGCAGCTGTTTCAAAGTTGTGGTCTGGCCTTGAATCCTCTATTAATTACTGTGTGAGCCAGAGGGAGCTGCCCTGCAAGGGTGGGCCCCCAGCCGGCAGGGGAACTTTCTAGACTCCCGCTCATTCAATTGATCTAGGCATTTGGGCTTGCTACTTGACCATTCTCACCCTGTGAAATGTCCCACACTTTGAAGCAAATACAATTCACAGCACAGTACACACAAAAACCCTGGCATAAGACAGGGGAGGTTCTTCTTATTTTGTGAGCCGGTTGCCCTGGAAACGGATAACAAAGGGCAGCCTTCCACTTCTGGTATAATGGGGGAGCCTCTTTTCTCAGGCTTGACACCTGTCTGAATAAGAGTGATTAGAGCCGCATAATATCCCTCTCTTGGCTATTGAATAAGTGGTTCACATACCCAACCCTGTAGAAGTTAGAAGATGGTCGGTCGTGTCTGTATGTTCTTGTTTGCATCTACTACATTTTTAAGGTTTTGTAAAACTGTTATTTTTTTTTTCACGATGTGAAACTGAAGGTCAATAAATTATTAGAGATTTTCTCTTCATTGTATTGTGAGTTTTTATTTGACAGCAATGAAATTTTAAGCATTGGAAATGTGTTTTCTCATTTAATCAATGTGAAGATTAGTTCACGTGTTTTCTGAATGTTTCATTTAACCATTTAGCACCCATTTTATGAAAGGCGTTCCGTACATAAAAAAATTTATTTGGCTTTCTTTCTCTTCTCTCTTCCTCCCTTCTCCCCATTCCCTTCTCCTCCCCCCTCCCTCTCTCTAGCCCTAACTGGCTTATAAACTCTCAAATATAGACAAGGCTGACCTTGAATTCTGCTCCTCTTGTCCCTGCCCCTGAGTTCTGGCATCTAGAGAGTAGAATCTCTATAAGCAAAGCAGTGTGTGTCATTTCTGTGTCACTTGCAACCTGAAGTGTGCGGTGTATTCCTTATATTAGAATCTAGACTTTGCCTCTTGGTGGGTTGTACTTTATTGAAGAGCTGTCAGGAAGGGGTGGAGCCTCGTGCTCTCCATCCAATGACAGGGAAGTTTGAAGAGTGTCGTCAGTCATTCTCTGTCAGGGGACAGAATGCTCTGGTGTGATCTGCAGGCACACTTGGCTGCTTCTGAGTTGACAGCTGTGTGTAGCTGGATGAAGCCTCCTGCTCTCTTCACAGTGGCTTCATGTCACATTGATGTCCCTTTATCACTTGGGCCAGGCCCCTGATTCCCATGTGCAGAGCAATGTTGGGCACAGTCTTTCCTGGCCAGAAACTAAATGCTACCTAATAGGGACTCTAGGAATCAGTCTCGTGAGCAGGCACAATGCAGTTATAACTGCTGGACCTTGACCAAGGTGTTAGCAGAGGCCTTGAGTTGACAGAAGGCTCAGTTGGTTCCATGCTGGGTGAGGCTGGGGTAGAGCCAGGCTTTTGGGAACAAATCTCCAAGCCTTCAGATGCCGAAGGCACAGTGTGTATGACCCATGGAAACCCAGTGGTTCACACAAGTATGACAGCAGATGACAGGGAAGAGAGGAAGTTGGCACAGGTTCATTAAGTGAAACTTGGAAGAGCGGTGGCAAATAGTTACTAACGGAGATCGTTATGGACAGAACTCTTAAGATTGTGTATGTGCGAGTGTGTGTGCACGAATGTGTTGGGAAGCCAGAGGACAACCTCAGTGCTGCTTATTCACTGGTGCCACCCACTTTGCTTTTCAGATGGTCTCTGACTGGCCTGGGGCTGGCTCACAAAGCTAGGCTGGCTATGCAGTGAGTTCCAGGTATCTCCTGTCGCTGCCTCCCCAGTTCTGGGATTACAACCATGTCTTACTGTACCTGGCCTTCAAAGTGGATTCTGGGGATGGAACTTGGGCCTCTAGGCTTGTGTGGCAAACACTTCACCACTAGAGCCATGTCCCCAGCCCTGGACAGGTATGTGTGCGTGCGTACCTCAGTTGGGACATGTGGACATGTGAACATGTGAAGGTGTTTCATCTTAATCTCTCACCTTCAGACACCACAATGAGCTCAAACACAAAAATTTCAACGACTTCTGTCTTCATGGCAGCAATCTGCCCACAGTGGTAAAACCGGTGGTGCCTGGCACATGACAAAGGTGGGCTGTCAGGAGTCTGAGGCGATTCTCTAAACATTGTTCTCCTGGGCTTGGATCTTAATTCTCATGATCACAGGATAACAGCTGCATCACGCAGAGTCCTGTCTGCTTGCTGGGGAGTCAGAGTAGGTGAAAAGTGCCCGAGGGGGTGTTCTTTTTTTCTTAGGATGCTAACAGTTTGCCTAATAGGCTCACATGGACCACTTTTAATCTCTTGGTAAGAACTAGGTCACATGAACTTTTACCAAGATGGATGAATGGTTAGGGACAGAACTTCCCTATAAGACAGTTGCACTGATGTCACCAGTAAGGGGAACAAAAGAGAACTGACAGCTGAGCCCAGGTTATCCACTACGGTGGGTGGGGTTAGGTAGGGCTGGCTCTCACAGTGAATAAGCAGAGCCACTGCACACCACAGTTCGGTTGACATGTGTGGGTGCCATGATGAACTGGGGGCACTGTTAGTGATGAGCTTGGCAGTGACGTAGACCAGACAGAAACCTTTCCCAGCATCCCTCAGCCGTGGCTCCTCCATCCTTACATAGGCACCAACTGGTGCAAACAGCAAAGCTGAACAATGTAACCATTTTAAGGAAAGCACTAAGCTCATGCCTGGCACATAGTAGGCTCTCTGTAACGTTCAGGTGTCACTGTACTAATAGTGGGAGCTCAAGGCTGGCTTGATCTGTCCTATCCAGAAGCTGAGCTTGGGGAAATGATTGAAGAGGCCAGCAGCTCCTGAGCCTGCCTGGCATGAGGATGAAGAAGCAGGAGCAAAGTGTCTTTGCCCACGTCTCCAATGAGTCCTCACAATGGATGCCCAAAGATAAGGTTACAGTGTGTGTGTGTGTGTACGAGCGAGCTCGTGAGCTCGAGAGAGAGACAAAGAGAGACAGAGAGACAGAGACAGAAGAAAGACAGAAGAGAGATTGAGAAAATGGGACCCATAGGAGGTTGATAATGCCTTAAGACTCAAATCCAGTAACCAACCAGAAAGCTGTCCTACTTCTAAGCAGTCTTGGAAGAAGAAGAGTGTCTAGGAGCCGGTCCAGAAAGGCAAATACCCCCGTAAAAAGTTGCTTTAAATGGGGCTGAGAGATAGCTTAGTAAAGTGTTTGCTGTGCAACCATGGGGACCCTAGAAGATGGGGTGTGGGGACATGGAGGCAGGAGGATTCCCAGGACTTGCTGGTCATCAGCCTCGCAGATTTGGCAAACACCAGGCTAGTTAGAGATGTATCTTACAAAATGAGGATGAGCACTCATGAGGAATTACACTCATGGTTATTCTCTAAAACACACACACACACAGAGTCTCAGATGGCTAGTTCTTGATTAATAACTGACAGGTTCCAAAGTTTTCATCCCTTAAAAACAAACAAACAAACAAACAAACAAACAAACACCAAACCAAACAAACAAACAAAAAAACCCAACTAAATGTATGTTCCAACCAATCGCCACCACAGGATGCTGGCTGGCATCTAGTGGGCCCACCTGCTGTCTCCCAAAGCTGACAGACTCCATTCAACCCCAGCCTTCTCCTCCCTCCTCCCCTACAATAAAGCCTTCCCACTTGGCTTCCTTTGAGTTTCTGCCAGTGGCAGTGGTCTGTTCTCTTGCTGTGTGTGACAGCTCTGAATGAGCTGCAGTTGCTTGAGGCTGCTTCCTCCCCCCTCCTTTTTTTCTACAGACAAATGTTTGTTCATTAAAATAAGTAAATATCTCAATAGCTGGGTTCCAAGAAAAGAAGTAAAGATCAAATCGTGGGCTCTGGACAAGCTAAGGGGTTCAGAAAGTTGCTGCGGTTGTCCTGAACGTCTGAGGAAAATGGATTTTGAGTTAAGGGACTTGAGAGGAGGCTTGGCACAGGGAGAGCAGTGGCTTTGTTTGGGAGTGTTTTTGAATAAAGTGCACACACAAATAAGGTTTCCAGCCACATTCATGGTGCACATGAACATATGAATAAATGCAAAGACGTAACAGCTAATTCCTGGTCTTGCCTGTTGCAAATCTTAAGTGCTTTGCCTGTCTGACACGTACTCAGACTTAGCCATCTGTCCCACACTTGAATTTAATCAGAGACAATGAGTTTCAAAGCTCTTGCCATTTGTCAGACATTGGAAAACTCTAGGTTAAAGACCTAACTTTTAGAGGAGGGGAGGCTTGGACACTGCAGCGTGACTGAATCAAAAGCAATTTTGCTAAGTAAATGATAAATCTACCATAAATCGACCATAGCTATGTCCAGCTCCGCTTGCAGCCGGGCTTGCTTTGTGAGTCTTGAGAAACCAAAGGAGACAAAGTTTCTGTCTAGCTCTTTAGTCTGGTTTCCTTAGCAACCATAACCTTTATCTGGGCAAAGATGGGTGGCTGCGGTTGGGGAGAGGCAGTTGGAATTTCAGCACGTCTTTTTTACCAATCCTTTGCTGGCTTATCAGATCACTTGTTTTACCCCTAAGTTATTTTACAACTACTGGTGAGGGAGTGTTAGGAGGCAGACTGGCTGAGACCCGCTCCTCCCCCACCCGGGAGCCAGGCTACTATTGCGACCACAAAGGTGAGCCCAGACTCTTAGTAGACATGACCAAGCAAAGTGCCAAGGGCAGTATCTGCTTCCTCTGAGACTGCCCAGGATGTATGGCAAGCTTTAAATACTCATGGATACGCTGGCGGAGGGAGCCATTCTGAGAGAGCCTAGGAGTTTTGAAATAATTGATACATCTGAAGGGTAGAAGGAGAAAGAGCAGAAGAAAGCTTAGGGGCTATGTGTCTGTCGTGGCGGCCTCTTAAGAACCTTTTCTGGTGTTTCCAGAGAGTCCATCAATCTACAGATGATAATTTCTCATTATAATATCTCAATAAAAGGGCACGCAGAGCCGGGCGTGGTGGCTCACGCCTTTAATCCCAGCACTCGGGAGGCAGAGAGAGGCAGGTGGATTTCTGAGTTCGAGGCCAGCCTGGTCTACAAAGTGAGTTCCAGGACAGTCAGAGCAACACAGAGAAACCCTGTCTCGAAAGACCAAAAAAAAAAAAAAAAAAAAAAAAAAGGGCGCGCATGAAGTGTCTATGCATCAGGGCTACTCTGAAGGTTAAAAGGGAGGAGAGCAGGTTCAGGCACCAAGACTGGTAGGTGAGGGAGAGAACAAGAAAGACGAAGTTGGGCTGGCGAGATGGCTTAGTGGTTAAGAGCACTGACTGCTCTTCCTGAGTTCAAATCCCAGCAACCATATGGTGGCTCACGACCATCCATAATGAAATCTGATGCCTTTTTCTGGAGTGTCTGAAGACAGCTACGGTGTACTTACATATAATAATAAATAAATCTTTTTTTTTTTTTTTAAAGAAAGACGAAGTTGTACTTGATATGCTGTGGCTAGGGAGGAGACGGGAAATAGGGTTGCTGGGGAAGTGGAGCTATTCTGAATGATGCACACTGGTGGATGGTTATGTGGTCCAAACCTGTGGAGCACCAAGAGCTAGACCTGGTAGGCCCTGAGGACGGTGGGTAATAGTGATAGGCCTGGGTTGTTACAAATGTAGATTGTAACAAACGAACCACCGTGAGACCAGGTGTCCACAGAGAGGAGAGTAAGGTGGAAATTGGCTGTGAGCGAACCCTTTACTTTCACTTCATGTTCCCGCAAACCTAACTATTCAGAAGAGAAATCTGTTAAACATCCCATATATATATATATATATATATATATATATATATATATATATAAAGAGAGAGAGAGAGGTAAACTGCTCAATCCAAAATATTATGAAAAAATGGAAGTACAAGGAGTCTTGTAGAGATTTGGCGTAAATCATCTGATCCACTAAAGCATGGTATGTGTATCTATTACCTTGTGTACACTGTTAGCGGTTCCTCTAGGCTCCGCCCATCAGTTACCTAGCAACAGTCAGGTAAGGGTCTGGCTTGCTATAAAAGGACTTTTTGGCCTCTCTCTCCCTCTCTTTGGCCTCTCTCTCTCCCTCCTTCCCCCTATTCCCAGCTGGTCTCTTCCTTTCTCTCTCTCTCCTCTCACTTTCTGTCCTTCTCTGTCCCTTTTCTTTCCCACACTCCCTTCTCACCCCCTTGTATAGCTGGTACCTGGGGGCGGGGATGCCTTAGCATGGGCCCCCTAAGGAATGCCCTCCTGCTGCACCATGCCACCGCATTTCACCATACATACCATGTCCTGGAAAGAGAAAACTTTCCCTGTGACTTTATGAAACACATTAGTTGGTCTTCCACCTAAGTGTCTGGACTCACAGGTGTGAAATGAGGCTCTTTTGCGTGCTAGTGAAGCCTCTTGGGCGCTAGAAGCCCCTTTGTAGTTTCAGCAACAGAGTCTGGTCCCAGGGAGACCAAGGCAGGTTGTAAGGGCTGTGCGCATCCCCTTGATATCGAGGAAGAGATAGTGCCGTAGGTGAGGTTGAGTAGCGATGACCAACATATCATCAATCACATCCATTAAAAAAGTCTCATAAAAAAAACCCAAAACCCTGGGTTCAGAAGGGCTTCAGGACCCCAAATCAGGTCAGCACCATGGGAAGCTGAGATGTAGGCAGGTACGGTGTTTGCCTAGCACGTGCAAAGTCCTGGGTTTAATTCTGGAGAAAGAGAAAGCAAAGGACAGCAAGTGCAGATGGCTAAGGAGGAGCCCAGCCAGCAGTCAGAGCATCACAGACAGAGCACACTACAACTCAGTGTCAGAACCCACTCATGGCTTAGGTTAGCGGCAGCGGCATCTCACACCCACTCCTGTAGAGTCTGCGGGACCCGGACTGGGTCTGCCTGCAGCAGCGGGCTGCGGGCGGGCAGCGGCTATGCAGCGTGTGATCTAGAGTAGTCCTGCATTGCCCTCCTCCCACCGTGTCTAGCATTCAGCGTTTAGTTATTGCAATATGTTTTGTTTCCTTGGGGCGGAAAGCAACTGCCATAAATACCATGATTTGTGCAACCGTTCATATGTGCTTAGAGGTCTGTTTCTTCGTTTGGTTGGTTGGAGAAGACAGCCCAAAACAATGAAGGAGTCTGCTGGTGCCAACTAGGAAGAACAGAGGCTCTCTCCAGGAGAGAGTCTGCTTGGGTTGGCTAAAACTGCTGGAGGAAGCAGCAGTTAGTTCTCTTCGTCCGCACTGGCCGGGGCTGCTCCAACATTCAGCGAGGAGGCCCCTTTCACCTTGGGCATCTCTGGGAAGAGGGAACTACAGTCAAGGAGTTGGTCCATACTTGGTCCATAGTCAAGGAGTCAACTACTTGGTCCATAGACAAGTCTGTGAGGCGTTTTCCGATATGGGAGGGCTCAGCCCATCGTGGGTGGTACCATCCCTGGGAAGGTGGAACAGCAGACTGAGCAAGCTGGGAAGAGTAAGCCAGTAAGCAGCAGCAGCAGCAGCAGCAGCAGCAGCAGCAGCAGTCCTTCAGGGACCCTGCTCAGTACTTGCCTCCAGGTTCCTGCCTTGAATTACTACCAGGAAGTCTCATCACAGTGGGTTAGGACTGTATTCTGCAATTAAACCTTTTTCTCCCTAAGCTGCTTTGGTTATGGTGTTTTATCACAAGAATAGAAAAAGTGTCCAAGACAGGCTCTGCAGGGGAAAGAGGGGATGGGGTGGCTTATCAAGGCACAGTGACAGGGTGCAGATACTGGGACCCTTTGCATCCAGCAAACTGGAGAGAGAGAGAGAGAGAGAGAGAGAGAGAGAGAGAGAGAGAGAGAGAGAGAGAGAGAGAGAGAAGGCCGTGGGCAGGTTGTGCTCAAGGTATGAGGGCCTATGCAATAAATACTTCAGCGGCACTTATCTCTTCTCTAGCCTTCCCTGAGCCAAGTCCAAAGACAGAGGAGTTCTGAAGTTCCTGGGTGGCCACTGTTAGCTAGCTGCCATTCAGTATCCCCAGCCTCCGAGGCCTTTCCCTTGCTGAGAGCCAGGGGTCTCCTGACGATACTTGTAGTTGATAGCTCAGGGTCAGAGTAGAAGGAAGCAGCCTGAGGTGAGGCCTGGCAGCTGTAATTGGACCTGGCCCATAGGGATCAGGCGTTTGCCATTTGTTCTACTTTCCCAACACTGTAATGAAACACCGGACAGAAGTGAACCAAGAGAGAGAAGATTTAACTTTTGGCTCACAGACACGTGTATGTGCACAGCTCAATAGAAAACTGCAAACTTACTTAAAACACAAGATTAAAAAAATTTTTTTTCTTTTCCCTTTTTGTAACTCAATTGCATGAACCTTTGTGAATGGCAACCCCTCCTTTTGAAGTGTCTGCCAGGAGGTACAGCCCATCACAATGGAGAAGGCATGCTGACTGCCTCACCCCTGTTAGCAGAGCAATAAGAAAGGAGACAGCAGGGTGACGTCCTGGCAGATTAGGAGGCAGAGTCAGGACTTGAAGGAGGGCCGGGCTATAACCCTCAAGCTACACGCCTGGTGACCTTTGCTTACCAGCCAGACCCCACTTTTGGTTCCACATCCAAACAGTGCCATTAGCTGGGAACCAAATTCTCAAAATGAGCCTGCGGGGGACATACCAGATTCTAACGGTAACACCCTCTATGGCAGACCAAAAGAGGGCAGGTCAGGAAAAAAGGGAGATTTGACCATCTCTTCAGGTTTAGCAAGGCTGAGATAATTCTGCTCACAGGTACACTAGAGCTTGTCAGAGTCTACGCTGGGAAGCTCACAGGATAGAGCTTCCAAGACAGATGCAGCAGAAAGGTACATGCAGCCGTTCCCGCCCAGCAACGCTGCCCCACCTCTAGGGGAACCACTGGTATTCTCAACACTGCTTTTGTCTTCAGCCTACTTCACAGAGCTCAGACATGTGCAGTGTCCCACAAGCTCTCCCCAGGTTCCCTGGAACTCTTTCCCTCTTCTTCGTATGTTGTTTATTTATTTTGATAGCTTCCTGGAATTTGATAGCAGGCTGGATTCAGTATAGCCAAGGATCTCCTAGTGGTTTGAATAGGTTTGTCCCCCCTTCCCCTCTAGACTCGTGTGTTTGAATGCTTGGCCATAGGGAGTGGCACTATTAGGAGGCATGGCTTTATTGCAGCAGATGTGATCTTACTGAAGGAAATGCAGCACCGTGTTGGCGAGCATCGAGGTCTCCTGTGTTCAAGCTCTGCCCAGTGTGGAAATCAGAGTCCCTTCCTGGCTGCTTTCATATCAAGATGTAGAACTCTTGGCTTCTCCAGCACCATGTCTGCCTGCACACTGGTGATGCTTCCCACCGTGAGGATAAACTACAGGCCAGCCTCAATTAAATGGCTGCCTTTATAAAAGTTGCCTTGCAGCCGGGCGTGGTGGCGTACGCCTTTAATCCCAGCACTCGGGAGGCAGAGGCAGGCGGATTTCTGAGTTCGAGGCCAGCCTGGTCTACAGAGTGAGTTCCAGGACAGCCAGGGCTATACAGAGAAACCCTGTCTCGAAAAAAAAAAAAAAAAAAAACCCAAACTAAGACACACCACCTTGAGTTCTGGCTCCTCCTGCCTCTGCCTCTGAAGTGCTGGATGAAATGGGTGTACCCCCATGCCTGCCTGTGTCTTTATTTAAATATCTTCCTATGCCATCTCTGTCTTGCCAACTGCTTCATGGTGGGTGCTAACTCTGAAGGGCTACAACTGAAGACTAAGGGTGAAATCACAATATCTTATGTCCTCAGTTTGGGGCCTAGAGAGTTCTTATGTGGGCGTGGTGTGTGTAGTCTTTTTAAAGAAAGAGTTGTAATGGGGACTAGATCCTCTAAGACCCAGTGTGAGCATTTTCCTTCTACAGGAATTCTTTGTTTTCTCTTTTATATTTGTGTAGGGGGGGGGGGCTGTGACTAAAGGTTATTTGTTTGTTTGTTTGCTTGCTTGCTTATTTATTTGGAGTGTGTATGTGTGAGTTTGCGTGTGAGTGTGCGCACACATGTCTCTGTACATGCAGAGGTCAGAAGCCAACCTCGGCATCAGTCTTTGTCTTACACCTTGTTGGAAACACAGCTCTTGTTCACTATTGCACAGGCAAGCCCCCTGGCCTGATAACCTTGGGCTTCTCCTGTCTCTGCTGTCCATCTTGCAGTAGGAGCATGAGGCCACAGATGGGCACTGCAGCATCTGGTCTTATGTGGGCTCTGGGAACCTGAAACAGGTCCTCACACTTATGCAGCAAGTGCCTTACCCACCGAGCCATCTCTCCGGGCTTGGGGTGACTAAATGTTTAAAAAAAGAAACTTGTAGCATTTGGCGCTGCCCACTGGAGTAGAGTGATGTGATTGCTCTGTTCACAACTAAGCTGCAATCCAAGCAGGGTTTTCAGAGCGCTGTGGCCTCTAACCGCTCATAAAAACCTGGCAGTAATTTCAGAACGCATAACATCTGCTTATTTCATCTTGTTACAAGTCACCTGGGCAAAAGCTCTTCCTAACTCTGTCCCATAAATGAGCTAATATCCAATTAGAATCCGGTGAAAAGCAGTAGCAACCATTCCAATGACAGCCCATGACAAAGCTTAAAAGGCAATGCCACTCCTCCATGGTAATAGGATCCAACCAACATCTATGTTTGTGGCCAAGCTGGGCTATTTGCTAGTAATGTCTCGCCAGCTCTAGCAGGGTAATCACTGAGGAGAAACTGGTCTTTGTTACTTTGAGAGAAAACTCTTTTTGTCTGGGGGGTTTTCAATAAAAGGATTTCGTAGTCATTTTCTGCGCCTTTAAACATACCACAGCTCTTTAATGTATCGTAGTGATACCTTCCACCTAGTGCATCTGTTTACGATTTACCCATGAAGACCTTTAAGAGATGTTATGAGGGAATACACTGAATGTCTGCCCTTTCTCTCTTTCCAATTTATCTTATTTCATTATTTTTTTTTAAGACAGAGTCTCGCTGTGTGGTTTGAGCTGGTTTGAAACTGCTGCTCCCTCTGCCTCAGCATCCTGAGTCTTAGGATTACAGGAGTACCCACCACACAGCTTCTCTCCTCCCATTTAAAATGGGCTATTATGTCACCCATGAAAAGCATGCTGATTGAAAGGCATTTTGCAAAAATGCTTTTGCAGGGATCTTCCTGCTCTGGAGGCCACGGAGGCTTCCAAATGTCCTTTTCATTTTCCATACATGCTAACCCCTGCCAAGAGTCTTTATGGTCAGCTCTCCCTCCCCCCCCTTCTATGTGTGTGTGTACACCCCCCAGTGTTGTTCCTTGTTCCTCGGGGGGGCTGTCCACTTTAATTTTAGCAGTATCTGTCACCTGGCAGTTGACAAGTAGGCTAGGCTGGCTGGTAGTGAGCCTTGAGGATCCTTAGGCTTGCAAGGCAAGCATTTTTACCAACCAAGCCATCTCTCCAGCTCCAGTTTTCTCTTTCTTATATGTAGTTTCTAATTTGGGAGGCAGGAAGATCAGAAGCCCAAAGCCAGTCTGGGCTAAACTAAGCCAAGGCAAACCAAAGCAAACCCTGTTTCTAAAGATGCTTGATGGGTGATGTCCAGGGGTCCCACTCTGGTTCCATGTGGTAGGACCGGAGGAGTGACCCCTCAGCCCGTGGTGCCTGTTTTGTCTGGGAGCACGAACTGACTGAGAGCAGTGTGAATCAGACCCAGCCTGGTCTGAGGAGGAATCCTGCCCTAGGCTGCTGACTTCTATTTCAGTTCTCTGAGGTGGTTTCCCCCTCTCCCGCCCCCCCCCAAACCTCTGTTTACTCCAAACACAAATCTCTGCTGCAAGGTAGGACCGGTAGATGTCAGGTTTATAGTTGACCTTGAATCCTGACTCTTAATCCTGGTGCTTAATTTTCAGTGATGACAAAGTTCTTTAAAACACCAATAGACTCTCTGCAGCGTTGAGCTGATGGTCTCTATAGTTCACATGCAAGGCCTAAGCAAGGAGAAGAAGAAAGTGCATCAGCCCTGGAGGCAGAGTAAAGTTTGGCCACCTCTGTGCTCACAGACCTAATGCACTCTGAGACGTATTAAATGACTTTTTACCATGTAGCTGTCCCTCCTTGAACTGTGAGGAAGAGGTGACGTTAAAAAGGACCAGTGTGCTGGTCTTCACCCAGGTGATCTATTCTCAGGAACTACAGAGAACCACAGACAGCCCATACTTTGGTGCAAATTTATCCCCAGATTTTAACTGACAGAGGAGTGACAGATGACGAAGAGAAAGTTATTTGAACCCCCCCAAAAGTTGACTGGATTCCTTTCATGTTTCAGCCCGATAAATATAGTTTCAACTTTCTTCTTCTTCTTCTTTTTTAAACCAAAATTAAACTTAGAAACTTGGGCTGTTCCCTTTATAATGAGGTGCATAAAACTACATTGATTTAAATAGTAATGGCACTCACTCAACCTGCCATCTCACTTGACAGATGAAGTTCCAAATGGGAGTATTTCCCAAGAAATGGGAGATTTGGGTTTTTGTTTGTTTGTTTGTTTTGTGTTTTTTTGGTGGTTTTTTTTTTTTTTGGTGGAGAGGTTTTGCTTTTACATACCACCTGGAAGGTCGTTCTTTCCTTCTCCTTCTCCTTCTCCTTTCTTCCTCCTCCTCCTGCTCCTCCTCCTTCCTCTCCCTCTCCTTCTCTTCTCTCCATCTTTCCTTCTCTTTCCCTTCTCCTTTTCTTCCTCTACCTCTTTCTCCTCTTCCTACTCCTCATCTTTCTCCTCCTCCTTCCTTTTTAAAAGATTTATTTGATTTATTTATTTTTGTCTGTGCAATTGTCTGAGTATATGTACACATGTGTACACAGATGTGCGTACCTGTGCATTTGAGGAGGCCAGTGATGTTTCTCTAAGCTGGAGTCACAGGCATTTGTGGAAGGCCAGGCTGGTTAGTGAGCACTGAGATCTGAACTCTGGTCTTCAGGACTGCTAAGAACTCCTGACCGCTGAGGCCGAGCCATCTCTCAAGTCCATAGGAGTAATTTTTTTCTTTCCTTCCTTCCTTCCTTCCTTCCTTCCTTCCTTCCTTCCTTCCTTCCTTCTTTCTTTCTTTCTTTCTTTCTTTCTTTCTTTCTTTCTTTCTTTCTTTCTTTCTTTCTTTCTTTCTTTCTTTCTTCGAGACAGGGTTTCTCTGTGTAGCCCTGGCTGTCCTGGAACTCACTCTGTAGACCAGACTGGCCTCAAACTCAGAAATCCACTTGCCTCTGCCTCCCAAGTGCTGGGATTAAAGGCGTGCGCCACCACTGCCTGGCTTGGTAATTTTTTTCTTAAGCCACCAAGACTAAAAATCACCTGTGATCCTTAGATCAAGAGGCTGCGGCAGGAAGGTGGTAACTTCCAAGCCAGTGAGAGCTACAGATCAAGACCCTGTTTTAAACAAAGGCAAGGGGGCTGGTGAGATGGCTCAGTGGGTAAGAGAACCCAACTGCTCTTCCGAAGGTCCGGAGTTCAAATCTCAGCAACCACATGGTGGCTCACAACCATCCGTAACGAGATCTGACTCCCTCTTCTGGAGTGTCTGAAGACAGCTACAGTGTACTTACATATAATAAATAAAATCTTAAAAAAAAAAAAAAAAACCAAAGGCAAACCCTTGGCTAAGCATTTATGCCAAATTGCACTTGGGAAGTCTGTATGCTCCTGAGAAGTGTTGCTTCAACTAATTGGGAAGCTGGATTAACTCATTGCTGCAGGAGACACTGTCCCTCTCACACTGGCAAAGGCCTAGACTAGGTCAACAGAGCTGGACCTGTGTTACGGAGAATTCTCAACACAGAGTTCTCAGCTGCACAGTGTCCACTGGAGTCATCTAAGGAAAACTTAGATGATTTGAAAACTGTTGACGCCCACCTTCAGACTCTTGAAGTCTCCTCAGTCACCATCTAATCCTGACTTCCATGCAGGGCTTTATTGAGCAGGACAAGCAGGTGTCCCCAGGAGTAAGGAGATGGGATTTCTCTTCTAGACCTACCTCTGACGGTGACAGCCACTGTCCTGAGTTCATGATCAGACAGCTCATATTGGTGCACATGAATGTAACTACAGTGGGTGGCATTGAAGGTACCTCAATTATTTAGAATTTAGAGTCTTCTCTCAGACAGCTGGGGTTGGAGGTTTTTTTTTTGTTGTTGTTGTTCTTTTGGGGTTTTGGTTTGTTTTTATCCTTTCTATATACTCCTGAGCTTGGACTGGAGTTTTAGACTATCTGTTCATGGTCCAAAGACTGTGGAGTCCTGATTTAAGTATGTTATTAACGTGTTTTAGTCATGATATTCTATCCTTCTCTTCTCCCTGTTCCAGACCAAGACAAGAATTAGAAACAGGCTGTTTTTGTTCTAATTTTATTTGTTTTAAGTCTGCCTGTCTGACTATTATTTGAGGGGAGGAGAATTCTTTGTTATGACTAACAACATCATCTAGCACAAGGCTCTGTGTTAGCTAGCTTTCTACTGATGTAACAAATATCCGAGATAGCCAACTTAAAAGGAGTCATCATGGCTCACAATTCCAGGTGTTCAGACCACGGTTATTTGGCTCTAACATTGTATGGTTTTAGGCAGGACTTTACTATATAGCATAGGCTGACCTCAAGTTTGCAGTCCCCTTGCCTCCATATTCCAAATGCTTGGATGACTAGGCTGTGCCACTTGACATGGCTTCAGTGCCTTGGGGCCTGTGATGAGATGAGACACATGGTGCGCTATCTGGGAAGCCTGTGAATCCTATAGGGGGTAGATCCCAGCTGGAAGAAGTGGGGTTCTGGGAGGACTATAAGTTGTAGGTCAACTTTGCTTCTGGCCTGAAATCTCTGCTTCCTGACTTCTGGGGTCAGATAACCAGGAACCGTGTGCTCCTGTGACTTCTGCCTCCCAGAACTCCTACCACCATGGTTTCCCACTGCCATCTTTCCAACCTTCTTGCCTTCCCACTACTCCAGACTGTTTCCTCTCAAACTTCGAGAGAAGAGGAGTCCTTCTTCTTTCCTTTGTTCATTTTGCGTATTTAGTCCTAATGGGAGAAAAGTGGCTGATCCGGCAGCAGGGAAATAAACAGAGAAGACAATGAATGAGTGGGGCCCTATTGTCCTCTTCAGGGCAGGTGCCCAGTGACTACAGGCTAAATACAGACCCTTTAGGACATGGGCCTTTGAGAGGGGGCTATTTATTCAAATTGTAGCATACTAGATCTGTAGTCTTCACATGCTCAAAGTAGTTGTCATAGTTTGAAAGCTTAGATTTTTCCATCCCTACTTTAATTAGGGTTCTTTAATGCTTCAACCTCCCTTCTAGCCCATAGACCAAAGGAAGGGAAGGAATATGGTTAATAGGACAAGGGGATGTAGACCTGTTTAGAAGTAATTCTTTGGGGGTAATTCCAATCTTTCTTGTCAGGAAGGATACCAGCTGTCCAGTTCAATAGCGTCATGAAATATGAATCAGGAGCACACCTTGATCCAGAAGAAACCGCGAGGCTCTGCTGAATTGACAGGAGCTAGAAAAAGTGGCAAGAAGCAGCCAGAACACCATGAGAAATTCTTTGGGGAGTTAGTCTCTACCAAGTCATGACAAGTGAAGATCACTGAAGACCAGCCTAGTAGTGTGTGGCAAAGCATACCAACGAAAGAGCACCATCAGTGAAGACCAGCAAAGTGTTTGCAAGGTGAACCAATGCAAGAGCCTCCTCTGAATGTCTGTGGGGTTGTATTTATATTCTCTCTAAACACCACACACTATTTTAAGCATGTACCCCAGCAAAACATCACATTCCCCTTCACAAGACAGCTTCCAGAAAAACACCATGTGTCTGTTCTCCTCGAAACATCCTTTCACATGTCTGCTTCAGCAAAATATCTCATAGGAGAGCTTCCAGAAAAAACATCACATGGCACAACTGAGTCCCCAAAGAAACCAGAAATTTCCACTTCAATAGTTAACTTCAGCTGTCAGCTTGAGATACACTTTAGAGTCATCCAGGAAGAGGGACCCTCAGTTGAGGAATTGCCTCAATCAGATTCATCTGGGAATATCTGTGAGTCATTTTCTTGATCCCTAATAGACTTAGGAGTGCCCAGCCTATTGTGAGCTGTGTAAGAAAAGGAGCTGAGCAAGTCAAGTCAGAGATAGCTACAGGTCAGCCGCCTTCATCTGTGGTTTCTGCTTCAGTTCCTGCCTCAGGGTTCCTTCCTTGATGCCTCTCCCTGCAGAGTTTGGGGGTTGAGTTAACTGGGGAGATAGGGAATGAGAAGGAGATGGGTCAGATAATCTCTATAGGGAAGTAGGCTTGGGTTGAAGCCATCTGAGAGAAAGAAACTGTGATTGATAGCTTCTGTACCTACTGGCTTTAGCTAAAGGCCAACCGTTTAGGGGAAGTGTGGTGGTTTGAATATGCTTGACCCATGGGAAGTGACACTATTAGGTGTGGCCTTGTTGGAGGAAGTGAGTCACTGTGGGGGTGGGCTTTGAGGGCTCCTAGTGCTCAAGCTCCACCCAGTGTGGAAGAGTCAGTTTTTTCCTGGCTGCCTTCAGACCAGAATGTAGAATTCTTGGCTCCTTCTCCAGCACCATGTCTGCCTGGATGCTGCCATGCTTTCTGCCATGAAGATAATGGACTGAACCTCTGAAATTCTGAATGCCAGTCCCAATTAAATGCTGTCCTTTATAAGAGTTGCCTTGGTCATGGTGTCTCTTCACAGCAAAGGAAACCCTAAGGAAGACAGCAAGGTTTTGTCATTCCTCTGAACCTGACCAGGGGGAGGCTTTGCCATTCCCATGCATCTGAGGGAACAGGGTCCTTGACATGGCCACACTCGACTCAGGACTTTATTCACTCCACACAAAGTTGGACTGAAATTTGTAAGCCAAATAAAGCCTTTCTTCCCCAAGTTTTTTTTCCTAGTGTTTTTTCACAGCAAAAGAAAGTGAGCCAGGACAAAAATTATGAGGTCCTTCCACAGGACCTGGATTCAATTCTCAGAACCCACATGGTGGCTCACAATAATCTGCATTAACACAAATCCCAGGGGCTCTGACTGCCTCTTCTTGATCTGTAGTCATATATGTGGTATGTAGACATACACGTAGGGAAAATAGTCATGCATTTAAAATAAATAAGTACATAAATATGTTTTTAAAAGAAATTTTGATCATACTTTTGGTGTCCACTTTTAGGAATAGTGTATGAGGCTGGAGATGCAGCTCAATGGTAAAGCTCTTGCCTAGCATGTGTAATGTGTTGTGGAAACATAGGCTTCTGTGTTACGTAAAAATGATCTGAAACCTACGATACCACTTTCCTCAGAAAATGTGTTAAATGGACAAAATATCTATAACTTCCTCTAAAGTTTTGTGGCTCCGGTGGATCTCATTGACAAAGCCACACTTGCTTTGTTTCTGAGCATGAGTTTGCTGATGGGTGGAGCAAGTAGAATCTGTTGTAGTGTGTGTATTCACCTGCAGCTGTCCCCTTTAAATACTAAGATGTTAAAGTCTTTCTGTGTGACCACTTTTCACATTGTTTCTCTTTCTTCTGAAGGAAGAGTAAACATGTTTTGTAAATATTAGGAATGTAACATGCACCCCAGCCAAGGCGCTCTTTCATGTGCTTACCAGATACACACAAGTAGAAACAGCCCCCCTTCTTCACTGAGAACAAATTGCTTGTCTTCCTCACTCCAAGCTGCCCAGCATACACTGGATTCACTTTAACTGGCTTCTTTGAGTTCTTAGCCCAGACCAGGGACTCCACCCATATTTGAGTGGCGTCACACATTATACTTAGTGGTTTGGTTGTGAACAGGACTTCTCACACAATCTTTTGGGAGCTGATTTTATAGAAGTAGAGTCTGTTGACAAATTGTTCAGCCCTCCAAGCCGTGCTTCTTGATGTCACTGCATCAAGTAGGACACATGATTGTAGTTTACACCCTTGGTTCTACTGAATTTCTCATTGCAGGCAACATGGTAAGGCAGTCAGTAGACTGCTGTTGTAATAGGTTTCAGAGCAGGTATGTGACCAGACAGTATGCCAGCCGCATGTGGGAGAGAAGGTGACCCACTTTTCTCAGTGAGACGATAGCATGCCCAGCACTTCCTCAGGTTGGCTGAGACACTGCACACAGCCTTCTTTTCTTTAAAAGCAACATGAAGATTTTCACAAAAGCTCTCTTTGAACTACAAAGGACAAGATGAACAAGTAAATGTACTAGTTATTCTTGAGTCTATTCTTAGCTGTGGACTCGGAGACTGCAGAAGAGATTGCAGACATTGTTTGCTGATGGTAGGGAAGTTGAGCGGTGAGAGCATTCCCTTCCCGATCCCAGCCTTGCTAGCCCAGTGTCTAGGACTTCCTCTTAAATCCAGGAGACACTGAGCCATGAGAACCAGGCAAATGACATTGCTGCTGTAGTGGGGACACCTGCCCGTGGTCATTGTCCTAATGTTTAATTCCACTCACCTATGCTGTTGCGAGCAGAGTGTGCTCGATCCCATAGCCATTCTATAATGTCTCTGTACTTGTGAAGCCTTGTGGCTTTATCCCTCCCCACACTCCTGGGTAGAACTACAAGTGAGAACTCTGACTATCATCCCTGTAGCGCAGACATTAAGGAAGGCTCTGTATTACTCAGACAATATGGAGGCGGCTGAGCAGCACTAAGGAGCTGAGCTTAAATTCACACACTCAGCTGTGTTGAAGGTCCAGTGGCTAAAGCGATTGGTGACGTGTAGCACACTCAAGTGTCATACACATGGGCTGAATGGAGACACAAAGTTGGGTGAGAAAAGCTCACCTCATCTTTACTGGGTATAAAAAGGCACTTTGATGCATGAAGGGAAACAGAAGATCCTTCAAAGGCTTTGGGAGCACTGGATTAGAGCAGCCTGGTTGGATAGCTGATGCATTTACTCACTGGATGCTGTGGTTGGAGTATAAAAGATCCTTTATAGGCTCATAGAGTTGAACACTTGATCCCTAGCTTGTAGGGCTGATTGGGGAGGGTCGTGGACCATTCAGGAGGTAGAGTCTTACTGGAGAAAGTGAGTCACTGAGAGACTGTCCTTGAGACGAGAAAGCTGTGAGAATTAGCTTTTCAAGGTAACTTCATACAACCCAGGATCACTGGGTAAGAGAGTTTGAACTGAGACATATGTCATGCGTGGACATAGCCACACATGAGAGTGGCTAGTCCTCATGTCTGTGGGGGATTGACTTGATTGTCAATTGATGTAGGAAGACTCAGCCCATTGTGGTTGGAACCATGCCCTAGACCAGGCCCTGAGGTGCTGTGGTGGTTTAGATGAGCTTGTCCCTCCACAAGCTCAAGTATTTGAAGACTTGGCATCATTTGGTGGCATTGCTGGGGAGGTCATGAGCTGGTTTGATCCTGCTAGAGGAAGTACATCACTGGGGAGAGGTATGGAGAGTTTCTAGCCTTGTGCTATTTCTAGTTCCCTCTTTCATCTTTCTATGTTTGTGGTGGAAGATGCACTCACTCAGCTTCCTGCCTCTGCCACCATATCCACCCTTTGCTGTCACGTCTCACCTGCCAGGATAGACTCTTATCCCTTTGGAACCACAAGCCAAATGGAACTCTTTCTTCCACAAATCTGCTTCTGCTCACAGTGTTTTATCACAGCAGTAGGAAAGTAACTGGTGCAAGCGTCTAAGAGCGAAGAGAGCAAGCTTAGGGTACAAGCTCACGGGCAGCACGGGTGCACGTCTTTCTCTCTGCTCTGCACCAGCTGCTTGCGTTCCTGCCTTGACTTCCCTGAAACAGCGGACTACACAGGACACTGTAAACCCCTGAAACAGCGGACTACACAGGACACTGTAAACCCCTCAAACAGCAGACTACACAGGACACTGTAAACCCCTGAAACAGCGGACTACACAGGACACTGTAAACCCCTCAAACAGCAGACTACACAGGACACTGTAAACCCCTGAAACAGTGGACTACACAGGACACTGTAAGCCAAGTGAGCCTTCTCCACCTCGGGTTACCTGTGCTATTCTCTTAAACAAGAGAAATGAACCCAGAATGATGGCCCTTTCTTTCTTTTCTTTTTTACTGTTAACTTTTCATTTATTTTATTTTGTTTTGTTTCAGAAGGCTGGATAAGGTGCCTACACTCTAGATCTTCTATTTAACATGAGAAGGGCACTTACTTATACATAAAATGGGAGGAAAGGTCATGATTATCGAGAAGGGAACTTGAATCCCCAAATAAATTATCTTACAAAAAATATCACACTTGCTTTTCCACTTTTTCTTTAATATTGGTAAAAACAAACAAAAATTCACATTAAAAATTGTCTGTATGCTGGTATAATAAGGTTTTTTTAAACATATTAAGTAAGTCAAATAAATATTTTACAGAAATTTAAGTTTTTTTTTAAAAAAATAGGTCAAGTATTTATCCTTTATTTCTTTGTCCATTAAAAGACCAGTTCTCAACCTGCCATTACACTGACTGTAACTCTGTGCACAGCCTGTGTGCATGGCTGAGGCAGGATGCACATGGGGCATGCCGTGCACATATGACTCATTAACACTGCTGTGTTCTTCCAAAAGTGGCTTCACCTTGAGGAATGCAGACCTCTTCCCTCTCTTGTGTCACACGACGATGGCCCTTTCTATTTCCTGTCTTCTCATTGCTTCCTGATTGCAAAAGTGATGTGTCCCATGCTGTTGGTACTATGCCTTCTCCTCCATGCTACTTTCTTAAACTGGAAGCCAGAACAAGCCCTTCCACCCTCCAGTCAGCTCTTGTCAGGTATGGCCTTGCTTTTGGATGCTCTTCTACGGTTTCTTGGCTCAACCAATAAGCTCTCTCACATAGACCTTGAACATACACAGATGCAGAAACATACACTCTCATCCAGATGTCTGTACACTCACATGCTCTCCAGCAACACGCTGGCTTTCTGGATCCTGTCCAGTTCAAGAAAAATTATTATTTATGATATTATGAATAAAACTCTACATTATCTAAAATTTTCAAAGGCTGAAAATGGCTTTCACCAATCCAGCTTATTATTATCTTCTTTGGCATTTAATAACTTTCCAAGAGAGTTAGAGGTCCATGCGGGCCTTCTGTTGTGATGCCCAGGTTTGGCAGACACATTACTCTCTGGGCACTTGCACTGGCTTCTGCTGCCTGTCTCCCACTCAGCAATTACTTCCCTTGAGATGCACTGCACACGGGTGGATAATTTGGGGAGAAAACTGCTGTTGCACTCTGAAGCGGTACAGGACCACTTATTTTATGCAAGTTCTTGCAAAAACAGTTACAGAAGGTATGATTTTGAGTCTTGGCTGATGTCAGCATCTAGCAGAAACATGTTCTGACACTAAAGGAGAAGCTCTTAGTACCGGTAAAAGGACCCTAAAGTAGTTAGCTCAGAGGTTCTCACTCTTTGGGGGTCACACATAGATATTCTGCATATCAGGTATTTACACTGTGATTCATAACAGTAGCAAAAATACAGTTATGAAGTGGCAACAGAAACAATTTCATGGTTGGGGGCAGGCATCACAACATGAAGAATGTATTAAAGGGTCGCAGCACTAGGAAGGCTGAGAACCACTGGTTTATCTGGTGCTGTGGTTCTTCATGCCCCATAAAAGCTGGTTCTTTTGTTATTGTTGCAAAGCCTTTGTAATTTCTCTCTTTATTACTCTATAAATTAAAATAGTTATATAAATTATTTACAAGTGTAAGTAAGTAAATATATAATATAAGCATCATAACTATTTTATCTGTGTCACACATTAGGATCTTCAGAGCCAGAAACCTGAGATGGGATTAGGGGGACATGCTTTCAGGATCAACACCTGCAGAAGGGTTCCTTCCCTTCTTGTCTTTCCTTTCTCTCAGGACACAGGGCGGGGCAGGAGAGAGTGGGCTCTGCTGCCACGTGATCCTGCAGGTGACTCAGCTGATTCCATCGATTGACCCAGAGGTCTGGAGATGGGTGATCTTGTAGAGTCTTCTCTAATTGGAGCTTTATGATGCCCCAGTGAGCTGTCAGTGGATGGAGATTGCTCCTAGGGCAGAGACGGGGGCAAGACCTTGGACAAGCATCCCTCTTGAGACAGGAGCCATTTGGGAGGAGACACAAGGTGACTCACACTGCTGCTGTCTGAGGTGCGTACTCTCAGCAGCTGGGAAAAGCAGGGAGCTGTGTGATATATGAGGCTGAGAGAAATCTGAAAGAGGAAGGAAAGACAGAAGGGAAGAGGTTCTCACTAAAATCATGTTTTTGACGAGACTAAGCCTGCTCTGTGAAGTCTGTGGTTCAACTATTTATAAAGAATTAGTTTGGGCTTACAAGAAGCAAGACCCTTTCAGTGGTCGCTGCCAACACTATATTTGACATTTTAGGCAAGGGCTAAGTAAATACATTTCTGTCAGTGCACGACTGGGACAGCTCCTTCTATGCAGGCAGATGCACACTGTTGTCAGAGGTCCATCAGCAGCCATGGTGGTGATTCTTGACAAAATGGCTAACCAAGGGAAGACTGTGGTCCGTTCTTGGTGAAATTCAGAGCGAAGTATTTACGCCCAGTGTTTACAAACAGGTGCATGTGTCTCAACATCTATAGTCGTGGAAAGGTCCTTTGTGCCTGTGTGGCAAGCAGTAGTGAGACATTAAACCCAGATCCACACATCTTCTTTTCTCCTTGCATGACTGCCAGGGCAGACTATGAGGAAGCTCTGAGCCGGGGATTGAATTGTACTGGGAGTTTACTGTTTCCGGCTCCACCCATTAGCTTTTAATAGTGCCCCCAACCTGAGCACATTCAAAATAACTCCCACAGATCTCCCCCCACCACCCCACCCCATCCCCCAGGGGCCTTCCCTTTGAGATCTGAGCTAAACAATCCTCCTCTTCTACTTAAATCATCTTTGAAACAAAATTATTTTCTCAAGATTTTTTTGAAGCAGTTGGCATGGTAACTTCTAGAAGGTCATGGTTTCGACAGAGTATTGAGACCACAAGGAGCCCATGAGGCTGCATGGTTAGGAATGAAGCACCATCTGGGACTCACAGTCTTGAGTGTAGGCCTGGCTGGCTTTCCCATAAGGCCTGGGGATGCAGCTCTCCAGTCCACAAAGGGCTCTACCACGACTAACTAATAGGTTTGGATTGTATTCCTGCCTGCTCTTTGCTTCTTGCCGGGGCAAAGCTTATTCAGCTTCTATATCCTGAGCAATTTGCATTCAGAAGAGCTGATGCTAAAACGCTGAGCCTGTTTATCTATGCACCCAAATAACACACACGTCAGGAGAGATGGAAGACTTCAGGGAGAAGTGAGCCTCAGAGACATGCTTGAACATAAGCAGGGGAAGTGGTGAGTTTCTCATGAGCCACACAGGGACCATAGGGTCTATGCCGTCCCTCATTTCCTTCAAACACAGGGAAAGTAACCACAAGCACGGAATGGCAGGAGCATCCAGTCCAAGGGACGGGAGGTAGGGAAGGAGACAGGTTGATTGCTGAACAGATTTGGAATATAAGATACCATCACCAATTTGAAACCTAGCCAAAAGCCAAAACAGAATAACACAAACCCTCACTCTTCTAATACAAACTGGCTTCACGTAGAATATTTTATGCTAATTCATAGCTCAGGGTTTGATCCTTGAGCTCTGTCTGGTGCAGGCAAATTGTCTGCATAAGGAGTTGTGGGACTTCAGGGATGGCTGCTTTAGCCCTGGAGTAATTTGCATTCCCAAGAGTCAATATGAAGGAGATGGGAGTGCATCCTTTGCACACCTGAATCCCAGGCAGACCTCTGTTGGGCTCTGTGCGCTGCATTTCCATTTCCGCTCATCTCCTAGCATATGGCCAACATTTCTTTTTGTTCTGCTCTGGTCCATCCTATAGATTGTTATGAGCAGCCTGCAAAGCTTTTCATGGGTTTGCTGATGATTTTTTTCTAATGCCCAGGGTTTCTTCTGGCGATTAGAAAGAGAGGTTATTGATCCTCCGAAGACAATAGCTTGCTGTTCCTGCGATGCCCAAGAGCATTTTGCAAACGAATAATCAATCCCATTGCTGGGTCTACTTTCCAGGACAAGCATCTTAGGAATGTATAAACACTTGTATCGACAAGGGCACATTGTAGTCAGAAAGGGCCACACGGTAATCATGTCCTCATTTGTAGCATTACTTTTGCAGATTTTTCCTAGCCATGTTTCCACCAAAAAAGGGGTGCTCAGAGGTGTATAAGTGTATAAGCATGGACAAATTGAAACCAAACTAAACCAAACAACTACACACCCCCTCCCCCCATAACCACTCATACCAGTTTTAAAACTAGCACCAGTTTAATTTTCATGTTATTCAATTTTTCCAAGTCTCTGAAAAAAATAAAACCAAATCAAAGTATTTGATCTATGGGCAAGGACTCAACATGGATTTCTCTGACTCATCTTGGGGGTTCATGACTTTCATTTTGGGGTGCAGATCATACTTTCAGGGACAGACGTAGGCAGGTGAGCCTGGTCTTGTTTGTACCTTCAGATGCTCTGAGAGCTGAGCCCTGTAATCAGCACCCGCAGATTCAACCGGCGGGTTGAAATATTTAGGAAGAACGTCTTTGCCTGTACTCTGCATGTGTAGACTTCTTCCTTGCTGTTATTCCCTAAAGAACACGTTGCAGCAGCTACTAGCTTAGCATGGCATAAGCTTTCCATTAGAGCAGCAAAGTCCTGAAAGCATCAACTCAAGAACAGAAAAGGAAGCTGGGTCTGAAGGTCAATGGGAGAGCACGTGCCAAACACGGGATGCTTGGGTTTGATCTCCTCACCTCAGGAGTGAGAGGAAGAAGAGGAGCGCACAGAAGAAAGCTTGATCTGGATCCTTGGAAGTGAAGTTTTCAACTCACTGTTCATCCTGGTGGGAACCCGTGGTGAAAACCCTCACGGTAGCTGGGAAGCAAAGGGCTAAGAGAGGCTCGGAGGGACCAATAGCTCCTTCAAAGGAACAGCAGCAATTAGATAACTTTTTACAACCGAAGTTCACTTGCTAAAAGTGCGTGCTTCGAACAGACACACACACACACACACACACACACACACACACACACACACTCCAGGCTGGAGACAAAGACTTTTAACATGTGGAACTTGAGAGGGTATTTGGGCTCCTACGTAATACACATATATGGCTCTTTACATCTATCCGTCTGTCTGTCTGTCTGTCTGTGTTCGTGTGCACGCTCACATTGGTGAATTGGTCAACGGATAGCTTGTGGGATTTGAGCCTCTCAACTCCAGCACAAGAGTTCTGGGGTTGTCAGACTTGGTGGCAGGGGCCTTTACCCTAAGCTATCTTGCTGGCCTGTACTGTATGGTAAGTGATTTGGAGGTGCTGTCATATGCTGTACGCGGTCTCTAGGCAGCTGCAATGCCAGTTTGCACATGGGCTTGAGCATCTGAGAGGTTGTATCCTGCGGCTTTCAGGAGCCAGTGCTCTGAGGATATCAAAGGACAGTTGCACTTTTCCCAAAACGTCCTTTGAACTTACAGCTTGAGATCCGTGCTTAAGGTTTTGAAAACGTGGGCAGAATCAGACACATCCCTCACGTGGCAGTTCTCTGGGCGTGGAAAGAAGGAACATGCACCACTGAAAACCTCTCAGAGTAGATCAAGTCAAAATAGGTGACTAGAGCCACCCTAAACCTGGGTGACACAAGCTGGGACAAAAATGAAGATGACTCAGAAACTAGTTCTGAAGGCAATCGCAAATGAGAACCCAAAGATGCTTTTAGTAAAATCAAAACACAAATGTTAAAGTAATTTAAAACAAGAAGATAGATATTTGCCTTGGTTTTTTTTTTTTTTTTTTTTTAATGTTCTTGGGCTGGAGAGACCACCTCAGCGCTGGGGATCACTGCTGTTCTTGCAGGGGCTCCAGGTCACTTTCCAACCCCTATCTGACAGCTCACAATTGTCTGCAACTCCATTTCCAGGGACCCGATGCCTTCGTTGGATCTCTGAGAGCAGCAGACCTGCATGTGGTGCACATACATATTTGCAAGCAGACGCGCACAGACATGAAAAGAAATCTTAAACAGTAAAACATTCTCATTACTTAGTATATTTATTCTACATTCTTCTCTCTCTCTCTTTCTATCTATCTTTCTTTCTTTCTTTGGTTTCCGTGAGTAGCATTTGAACCCTCTATGAATATTTGAAACCTACAACTCAACCAAGTATTTCTGTTGAACTGGTGACTAGATTAAAAAAAATCATTTTTATCTTCTCTCCTTATTTCTGTTTACTCATTGTGTTATGTATGTGTGTATTCTCACATATAAACATACAGGTGTCCATGTATCTAAACTTAAACAGGCAGCTGGGTATGGCTTCAAAGGCCGTTAATGTTAACTGCAGAGGTAGAAGAACCTCTGAGTTAGAGGCCAGTGTGTTCTACATAGTGAGTTTCAGGCCAGCCAGTCTAAATAATAATAGAATCTCTCTATAAGGAATATCTAGTAGGAATTGAATTATCTTGAAATAAAAATGAATTGTGTTGTATCTCAATTAAGACTATCTCAAGTGAAAGCTATATTATTGGTGGTTAGATTACAGATCAGAATTGACATAGGATGAGTGATTCTGTATGTAAAAATTTAAGACAAAATTTAAAAATAAATTTTGTTTTTTGAAGCAGAGTCTTGGTTGACCTAGAGCTCACTATGGAACAGGCTGGCCTTGAACTCACAGAGGTCTGTTTGCCTCTGCCTCCTGAGTGCTGGGATTACAGCAAAGAGAATTTTAAAAGTATAAAAGATGTCTAACTAAGAATAGAAAAAAATGTACATCTAAAAGGAAATAAAAATGATGTATACAGGAGAATGATCAGCCACAGAGAATGTAAATTAGGACACGATATCATCTTTCTCTCCTCCTTTGCCTAGCAAATTAGGAAGGGCTGAGAACATGCAATGCCATGCCCGACAGGGGTGTGACTACATGGGGCTTCTGTACATTGTCAAGGAAGCATGAGCTGATGTCTGCTGTAAGCCTCAGAAATCTCTAAAAGGGTTATCATTTAGCCCAGTTGTGCAGCCTCCAGGATCTCTCCTGTAGAACTTACCTCAGCAGCTGGAGACACTTCTGGATACAAGGGAACCTTCTGCTGGGTACCTTCAACATCCCACTGAACAGTGAGGTGGACGGTGGTCCCTTGGCCAAGCCCTGTGTCCTGGTTCACTTACACATGTAATGGGGAGAAAATGCCCCAGCAGAGGGCTAAATGGAGGGAAATCAGCCTTCGGAATTGTATGTGAAACAGTCACTTATATTAAAAACAAAAAAGGCTGGGTGTGATGGCACACATCTTTAATCCCAACACTTGGGAGACAGAGGCAGTCCAATCTTTTTGAGTTCAAGACCAACCAGGTTATGTGGAGACATTGTCAAAAAAAGAAAAAGAAAAAAAGAAAAGAAAGAGGGAAGACAAAGCAAGACTCTGGTGGCTGGAAGTAGTCTGGAAAATAAAAGAACCAAATGTAAACTATAATTTTCTTCTTTTTTCTTTTTTAATTAATTAATTTAAAACAAAACAAAACCTACTTTCAAAATCGTGCTATGATTTGTATCTTGACTGTCTCCTAAAGGTCCACGTGGGACAGCTCTGGTCCCCAAGATGACATATTAAGGCCTGAAAGGACTTTTTTTTTTTTTTTTTTTTTTTTTTTTTTTGGTTTTTCGAAGCAGGGTTTCTCTGTGTAGCCCTGGCTGTCCTGGAACTCACTGTGTAGACCAGGCTGGCCTGGAACTCAGAAATCCACCTGCCTCTGCCTCCCAAGTGCTGGGATTAAAGGCATGTGCCACCACACCCGGGGTCTGAAAGGACTTTTGAGAGGTAGGGATAGTGAGGGAGTCAGGTCTCAGAGGTTGTGTTCATTTTCTTTCCCGTTGCTACGATCAGACAAAAGGGACAAGAGGTTCATTTTGATTCCTGTGTTCAGAAGTTTAGGTGCATCATGGCAGGAAGGCGTGGCTGAGCTCCCGGGGTAGGACAGTGTGACAGGGTCATTTTACTTCATTGTATGTTAGGGAGGAGAAGGCTTAGGTTCCTCTCAAAGATCTCACAGAGCTATCCTGTGAGAGGCTTGGAAGGGGACACTCTGAACTTAAATCACAGTAGGGGTCCTCTCTTGAAGGACAGAGTGGGACCTCTACTCCTGTTCTTTCTGATTTTGTTTCTTCTTCATGAAATGAATGGTTTTTACTCCATCCTGAGATGTTTCAAACCCCTGCCAGACATTGACATTAAAGGCCTGATGGAAACTCTGACACCAGGAGTCAGAACAAGCCCTTTCTCTTTACATGTTAATTACTTGGGTATTAGACTGATAGAAAGCAGACAGACACACATTATAAAACTTGAAGCTATCACTAATAACACATCAGGGCACAGGCTATAGGATAAATGAGTGAACAACAGGGATCCCATCCTGGGGAAAGACGGGAAAAAAATGCCACTAAGGGAAATGGGTGAGTTTTCCAGAACTTTTAGATATTGACATCATTTAAGCGGAGTCATTACAGTGAAGCCTGTGGTATGTAATTGAGAATTATCCAGTTACATAGGTCACGTAGGGTTTTTTTTTCCCTGTTTCCTTTTCAATTGCCTGAAAAGCTTCCGATTGTCATGTTCCCTGAGCTATTTTCAGTCCTTTTTGGCCACCCCTGCATCCTTTTAGCTTCACTTGGGAAGCCAGATGCTTAGAGCCCTCCAAGACTGGAGGCTAGGGACTCCAAATCCTAATTCTTCCGGACCCATCATTGCCTGGCCACAGTGATCAGTGACATCAGAAGTTGTTACATGGAAAGTTTACAGAGCTCTTAGCTGAAATGAGCAGACTGGGCAGGCGCGCTTCAGAGTCTGGAGAGAGGAGGCCATTATAAGACACCCGGGAAAAGCCGGAGAAAGATTAGATCGGCCCCTCTCCTCCCTCCTAGCCACCTTCCAGGCTTCAGATGAAGCACCTTTTCCTCTTACATGCAGTCCTTGACATTCGCTGGACCTCTCACCCTGCTCACGGCCACAGCTTGTAGCGCGTCCTTACTCCTACCCACAATCCCATCTTGTCCTGTTGTACTAAGCCCCATGAGAGCGCCGAGGGCTTATCCAGTTTACTTCTCGCCATTTTGCCAGTACCAAGATCAGAAAGAGGCCTGGTATGCACTGGGTGCCGAATAAATATTTGTTTAATGGATGAATTTTTCCGGTGTGATCTAAACTAGAGAAAGAACTCTTGGCACAGAACCAAATACTGATAGCTCTGGGAATAAGCCTACTAAACGCTTTATTATTTTTTTTTTCTTTAAATTTTTCATACCAGCTTCACACACACTCACGCACTCACGGACGCACGCACGCATGCGCGTACTTACGCAAACCCTGCAGGTACAGGTGCATGCTCTTTGATTTCTTTAGCACTCACTAAGTTCAAGAGGATTGTACTTGGCCTGAGTGATGAAAACGTGCTTCGCTTTAGGCAGACATTTGAAACCCCAACTAAGCGCCTTTTAAAGCCCCTTAGAAAACCAAATGCATGCAAATAGCGCTTTCCTGTAAACACAAGTTAGCACAAGCTAAGAAACGACCGCAAGCCAGGCTGGCTTTCTGGAGACGCTCTCCCCCTCCCCCAGGCTCGGTTTCCTGAGATTCCTAATCAATGCTCTCACTTAGCATATCTGTCATTCCGCAATCCCCACTTCCTTACCTTTTGTAAACTCAAAATTCTTGGAATTCAATTTAGAGGCCCCAAACACCTTGTACTTCTTTGCACTTAACAGCTATTGAGCACGTGGCTAGGAGCTGACCTTAGTGCCAACCGAGAGATTTTAATCTTTCAAATGAGATTGCACCTGCGCTCTGAGGAAGCTAAAGGGAGTTTACAGAATGATTAGCTCATGGTCTAGTTGGGACTTGGGTCCTTGTGAGGAAGTCCTTGGCCTGGTAAGTCTTACGCACCGACTCTCTCTCTCTCTCTCTCTCTCTCTCTCTCTCTCTCTCTCTCGGGAACCTTTCATGAAAATAACTGCACACTGTTTGAATGAAGAAACGAGAGGGCATCTTCTCAGAAGCTGAGGTAGTCTTTCTTCTGTAATGAGCTTTGAGTAGCAGAGGGATAAAGCATTGGTCTTCCAAATATTAACAAGGAGGACAAATGAAAATATAAAAGAGAGATTTGAGATGGAAAAAAAAAGAGAAGAAAATAAGAGAGATAAGAAAAGAAGAAACAGCTAAATGTGTGCCTACCCTTTTATGGAACTTTTCAGGGAGAGAATTTTGAGGTGCTCCGACTCCCCAGATAAGAGCTGATTCCCTGTTTGAAGAGGAACACACGCACACAGCTTTCCATCTCCATGTTTGGTGCCCACAGCCTCATGACAGATCTTCCATGGTGGTTCTTATGACGTTGTGCAAAGCCCCTGGGAGACTCCTTCTGCAGGTCACTTCCCTAAACCTGTGTTTAATGGGGAGGTGGGGAGAAAAGGAGGAGGGGGAGCCACCTGGAAGAAGCACCCCTCCACACGTACCCCTGTAAGCCTTCTCAGGCAGTTCCCACCTGCAGCCTGTGGCCCCCATGCACAACAGAATAGTCCTGAGTGAGGCTCCAAACGCAAAATCATAAACTTATTTAAAACATTATGAGATTATTTTTGCTCTTTTGTAACTCAGTTGCAAAATTCTCAAGTGTGAACTTTGTAGATAGCTATGTTGTGCTACAATGTTAAAAGGCTAGACATATCGGCAGGCCACCTAATGCTAGACTTAGTGCTAGAGACAGAAAAGATGCTAGCGGTAGAGAAACCATTAGTGCGGTATGCAGGGGTAGAGTGCTTCTGTCCCTACTGAATCAATTGTCTCTGGTAGACGCGGCTTTCGCAGAGTTTGACCTACAGAAAAGAGTAAGTGACTTGGGTGCAGGACTCGGGCAGTAAAGTGTCCTCGTGAACTGGAGATCCACAGCATGGAGATCTGTGCTAAGAGGCTCAGCAAATGCACGGATGCTGGCGGCCGAGCAAGTTCTTTTCCAGAGATATAAAAAGAAGTCGTTGAAATTAGTGGTTTTTCACCTTTGCAATCTTATTAAGAGTTCATAAATCAGATCAGAAAAGTGGTTCAGCGGGTAAAAGTGTCCGTGTTTGTGAATGCCAAGCCCAACATGTAGAAGGTGAGAACTAACTCCCGAAGACTGTCATGATGCACCTGTGCTCCTTGGCATGCATGCACAGGCATGCACGCGTGCGCACATGCACACACACACACACACACACACACGTCACACACTCTCAATAATTTCCAAACTGATCAAACCAGAGAAAGCCTTTAAAAAGTTATAAACCATCATTTATTCACTATGATGAAAGAACCACCAGAATGCTGCACTGTTTCCAGAATGTTCCTTTGCTTTTTCTGCAAGTCGGGTCCTCCAGCTGATAGTTGGTACAGGACAAGATGAAGCTCTGGCTGTTTCTCTGGGCCTCACCAAGGGCAACGGCAGTGCACAAAAGCAATGCAAATGAGTAATCTCAAGACAGTTTTCTAAAAACAAGACAATCCAGTGGTGGTTTTGTTTTGTTGTTTATTTTATGCTTGTGGGTGTTTTCTCTGCATGTATATATTTCCACCATGTATCTGTCTGTTGCTTTTGGAGGACAGAAGAGGGCATTGGAACCCCCTGGATTGGAGTTGCAGATGGTTGTGAGCCACCACATGGGTGCTCAGAGATGAGCCCAGGTCATCTTGAAGAGCAGCCATTGCACTTAACTGCTGAGTCAGTTTTTTTTTTTTTTTTTTTTTTTAAGATTTATTTATATATGTAAGTACACTGTAGCTGTCTTCAGACACTCCAGAAGAGGGCGCCATATCTCGTTGCGGATGGTTGTGAGCCACCATGTGGTTGCTGGGATTTGAACTCTGGACCTTCGGAAGAGCAGTCGGGTGCTCTTACCCACTGAGCCATCTCTCCAGCCCCTGAGTCAGTTTTTGAGTCCTGGGTGTTTAGAGACAGGCAAGAGCAAAGATGAAGACAATTCCTAAAGGCCTTCTGAGTTTCCCGGATTGCGACATGTTCCTTTGTATTTGTGTGTGCCTCATGACTTTCATCGACGATGGGAACAGGGGACAGAAAATGGAGAGATGAGGCTGGGCTTAGATTGGGAATGACGGAGGCCATGTGGCATCTCCAGAAGCAAGCAGAATTGTTCCTTTAATTGGGACAACTGAAGGGCTGCAGGCTTGGCACAGGGGTGGAGACTGTGCACTCGGGGTACAGGAGGCTTGGAGAGATTTACAGGACTTTAAAGGAGACTTTGCTCATGGAAGATACCATCTACCCATCAGTTCCTGACAGTCTCAAAGTGGAAGGTATCACTCAAAGACATGCGTTGATCCTTTTATTGGAAGCGTTCCAGAACTTAACAGTCCACTGGTGTTATCAGTTTTCCTGTCCTGAGTTTCTCAGTCCACCTGAGCCTTTTAGGTTATTAGCCCTTCGGTGGGGACTGCAAAGCCACAGTTCTGAGAATGGCCTTGCTGGAGGACAGCAACGCCAGAATAGAGTCCTGGCTCCTGGCTTCCTGCTATCACCAGCCCTTGTCTGGAAGGTGCACACAGACAGGTACTTGGGTACCCCCATATCCCACCACAGTTTCTTTCCAAGTCCTTTCAAAAGCTCCCAGATTAGCAACACAATGGTATTCTACTTCCTGCCCTATACAAGCTCGGCCTTTTCTCTCTTGTAAGCTTCCAATCTACCTATGATAAAGTTCAGTCTAAAACCCTCAGTGGCCTGTAAATTTCATTCTTCAAATTTGCAAGACAAGAAGCAAGAGGTCACTGGTTCCAGAGTGGCTTTGGTGATAGCTATCAAGTGTTCCAGGACCCTGGTTCACCAAGGGCCAAGAAAGGCTGAGGCAGTCTCAAAGACAACCCAAATCTCCTATATCATCAGTAAGATAAAAGCACTCTCTTGGTTTCTTTCCCTTTCATTTGTTTTGTCCAATTCTGGTGTATCAGATGTTACTACTACTACTATTACTAGTCTCCATTAAAAGCCCATTTGTTTTCTAATGAGAGACAGAAAGGGAGTAGATCAGGATGGGAAAGGAGGTGGGAGGAACTGGGAGGAGAAGAGGGAGGGGAAACTGTAATCAAGATAATGGTATGTGAGACAAAAACCTATTTTCATAAAAGGAAAAGAAAAATAGAGAAAGATATCAAGCAAACCAAAACAAATGGAGTAAAGCATTGCCAAGAGGTTGGGTGGTTCGTGGTTTTAATCCCAGCAGGTGTATCTCTGGGTTTGAGGCCAGTCTGGTCTACAGAGCGAGTTCTAGGACAGCTCAGGTTCTACAAAAAACTCCTGTCTAAAAAAAAGGCACTGCTTCTGCCAATACAGATCTGCAAGAATAAATTGTTTATTAGGATTACAGACTTTCATCCTGGGAGCTGTTCCCCAAGGCGGCAATGTATGCCAAACATTTGAAATCCCTGCTTTATACTCACAGAGACAAGTTCAGTACCTCATCCCTAGCATTTTAGCACATCAGTAGCAGAACCAGAGGGAAAAATCAAACCCCGATAAAGCACAAGTCTCCATGTGTGGTCCCAGGCACTGATGGATGGAATAACTGGAAGAGCGTCCGATCTGAAATGGGCAGCAACATGGAGGGTTCCCACAGCACCCCAGAGGGTGAGGACAAGGACCCAGGGAGAACCTGGCACCCAGGGTTTTCATCTGCAAAATTGGAAGTCAAGGTGAGCAGAGGTGGAGGAGTTAGTTTGTCCAGGGTTAGAGCTTAGCAAGGCACTAGAAATGGTTCCCAAGACAGCACTGGGCAGCACTTGAGGAAGAGGCTGAACTAACTCACTATAAGTTCAAGGGCCAGAAGGGCTTTAGACCCAAGACTTTGGGGACAAAGTATAGAAAAAAAATTAGCAAAACACAAAAAATTTTCTCTCTCTCTTTTTTTTTTGCCAAGGAAGAAATTTAATCAGAGCAACATCAGAGAGTAAAGGCAGGAAGTATTTGTGTGTGTGTGTGTGTGTGTGTGTGCATGTGTGCATGTGTGTATATGTATGTGTGCATGTGCGTATGTGTGTGTGTGTGTGTGTGTTTGCATGTGTAGAGGCTAGTGGTTTTTGGGGGGGTGTCTTCCTCTGTTGTTTTTCTACCATATTTTTCAAGACAATCTCTCATTGAACCCGAAGCTCACAATTTCCACTAGAGTACCGAGCCAGCAAGTTCGGGGGGCTGCCTGTTTTTGCCTCTCCATAAATGGGGTTCCAGGTATAGTACCACCCCAGCTTTTATGTAGGTGCTGAAATTCTGAACTCAGGTCAGTGTTACACAGTGGTCACTTGACTCACTGGGCTACCTCCCATTTTCTATTGTTTGGTTTTTAAAACAGCAGAAAAGAAAAATAGTGGGAAAATGTAGCCATCATCATCATCTGACAGAGAGTTAAGTATGTAGAAAATACAGGAGCTGTCGATGATGCTGTCAGATCGGTCATGGCAACCAACAGGTACTGTTAGCATGTTTCTCTGACTGTCTCAAGCCTCTGCATCCGAAAGACAAATCCAGGTCTTGAATTCGTTCATTCAGCATTTCACTCAGAGACTTAGCAAGCATTTACTGTGAGGGTCTGCCTCATGTCACTCTCTACGCTGGCCATGAGAACTAAGGAGTTAAGACGTACACAGTGCATGCATGCCCTTGAGAAAGCCCAGGTCAAGACAAGAGACAGTGGCTTGGAAACTGTTTAGCTGCAAACTAATGCCACATGAGCAACAACAAAGGACGCTTCTAGGCTGTGGCCTTGCATCTGGCAAAAGGAATCCTAGTTCATTTAAATGATGCGTTCATATACCAGCAAAGGACCATTTTCCAAATCCTCTACTCTTGGGGCCATGGAAGGCCGTGTCAGAATCACTCATCGTTTCAGAGAGGAGAGAGGGCAGAGACAGGGAGGTAGGAGGGGCTGAAGGGCATTTGTGCTGGAGAAGCTCATTACAGTAGCATTCAGCAGTGCTCCATACTGAGTAGCAAGGGTTTTTTTGTTTTTTGGGTTTTTTTTTTGTTTTTTTTTTTCAAGACAGGGTTTCTCTGTGTAGCCCTGGCTGTCCTGGAACTCACTGTGTAAACCAGGCTGGCCTCCGACTCAGAAATCCACCTGCCTCTGCCTCCCAAGTGCTAGGATTAAAGGCGTGCACCACCACTGCCTGGCTGAATAGCAAGGTTTTTAAGGACCCCAGAGTCTGGCTGTCCTGGAACTCACTCTGCACACTAGGGTGGCTTTGACCTCACAGAGCTCAATCATTTTCTGCATTTTGAGTATTGGGATTAAAGGCGTTCTCTACCAACGCCCAGCCACAGATGGAAATTCTGAAGAAAATGAAGAGACATGTCATGAGTCTGATGCCGTCTTCTTTTCAAGGATTTTCTTCTGTGTTTATTAAGACGGTCAGAGTGAATTTGAAGTGCCATTCTAGAACTTTATTCTCAGAAGACATTTTTGTCAGCAATTGTGTCCAAATTACTGGTGAGCCTACATGACCAGGCTAGACCTGAAACTCATATTTTTCACTTTTAGGGGTTGGTGGTGATAAGATAATTAAGAGGAGGAATAAACAATTCCAAATTATCCCTTGGTGGTGCCTTCTATGGTCAAAATTTATGAATAGCGTAGCTCCTTTTTCTTGAGAGTCTCAGTGTATGTTAGCATATTAAAGGACCTCTCTTGTTGTTGAATATCAAGTTCAACCACATGTCCCTTCCTCTCCATCTTATTTCACTGACAGATTCCTACAGATGTCCCAGGCAAACTGCATCCTCATACATCTCATACATCCCAGGCTAGCTTCAAACTCAATGTAGCTAAGGGGGACTTTAGCCTCCTGATTGTGCTCCCATCGGGTGTGACAGGGCTATAGGCTTGGTGTTCAGTGCTGGAGTTTTAACTTGGGCCTTAGTGCATCTTAGATACAGGTTTAAAGTTTACTTTTTTCTTGTTAGTTAGAAAATATTATAACTTGACATTATAACCAAACATTATAACTTGAGATAGAGCAAGAACTGACAATAACTGAAATACTCTATAAAACATTTTTTGAGTAAAAAAAAATTTTTTTTCAAATAGAATTTCAACCTAGAGTGTTAACTATAAAGCACTGGTGACTGCATTTAAATGTCACTAATTAGTTTTACCTCCAGAGCTTCCACCTCACAGTAAGAAAGCAAGGTAATGGACAGATGGGAAGAGTTGGTTGGGCTCAAGGACCTTTGAGAACAGGCTGTGGCTTTCTGTTTTAAAGTGTAGTTTTTGTCATCTTGAAGTTCTATGGTGTGTTTACATTTTTATTTATTTGTCATTGCTGTTGTGGACAGACATAATGGTAGAGGGTCTGAGTGTTTTATGGCCTTTGCGTGAAGATCAGAAGATGGCTCTGCCGATTTTGTTCTCTCCTTCCGTCATTACATGGGTTCTAGGGATCCAAGTCAGGTCACCAAGCTTGCCTGGCAAGTGCCTTTATTTACCAAGGCATCTTGCTGGCCCATTAGGAAATTTTAGAAAAAAATGGCTATATAGAAGTTGAGGATCTGGCAGTTCATTATCATGAAGAAATGACCAACTTAGGGTGAATCTTTCCAGGCACAGACATCCATACAGAAGCCCTAGGGGAGCTGTTAGCAATTCCTCTAGACTCTGCCCAGCCATTACCTAGCAACAGCTTGTGTCTCCGCCCTCCAGGTATGAGACAGGAGCCAGGCTTATAAGAAGACCACTGGAGACCTCTGTGTCTCCCTCTCTCTCTCACACCTCCCCCTCCCTCCCTTCCCTCCCTTCCCTCTCTCTTCCTCTAACCTCATGTGTCCCTGCCGCCTCTTCCCCTCTTTGGTCCTTTCCTCATTCCTCTCTCTAGTCTTCTCTGTCCCCCTTCCTTTCTCTGCCTCTACCCCTTTTGCAGGTCCCCTTCCCAGCCCACTAATAAACCTTCTTTATATTAGGTCTGTAGCATGACTGATTCCTCCGGGGGACACTTTGGCAGGGCCCGCTGAGGTGCTCCTTCCTGCCACACTTTGTCAGACACAACAGGAGTGGCCTTGCAGCTCACTTGGGCTATCTGGTCACAGCCCAGCCGTACGTAACCTTGGCTGACCAGGCCAGCCTTTCTCTCTAGATCTCACTCTTGCCAAGCCCTGGGCTCTGGCTGCTGGAGCCACAGACTCTTAAAGGCAGGCATCGCTTTTTCCTGCTGTGTGTCCTGTTCACTGTCTGGAATTACTGTTCTCCAGACGTCTGCTTCTTCTCTCCAGCCAAAGCCAGCTGGACTCACTCTCAAGGGGGACACAGAGTTGGGGCGTATGGTGTGTCCCTGTCCTGCAGTATTACATGGCCCTGGGCTGTCCTCTCCTGTGTGTCTTGTGTGTGTGTGTGTGTGTTATGGGGGTGTGGGGGGGTTTGTAGCACCATTAGCCACAAAGTGTTTGTCTTAAATTCCAGTCCTGAGCAAGGAGTGCTCTGATATATAGTCTCTGGTGTCCCCTTCCAGTACCTAGCACAGGGGTGCTGACCTGTCAATTGGTTCATTATGTTACCTTAAAAAACAACAACAAAATAAAACTAAACCAAACCAAATCAAAAACCATTGGATAGGAAAGACACTTGCTTAAGTTAATGTGTGTGTGTGTGTACACACACACACACACACACACACACACGCCCCATCTGTCTCTCCATCTGTCCATCTGTCTGTTTGCCTGCTCAACGAGTTTGACTTTGTCTTCAGTCACAGCTTGGGAAGCCATAGGAACCAGACATCTGTGCCCTTAGCTCCAAGGGCAGTGGTGTGTGGGTGACTCGAAAGCTGGCTGGGGCTTGTGGAGCAGCTGTGAGCGCGCAGGACAACCCTTTTGTTCAAAGAAAAGTAAAGACAAAGTCTACGTGCCGATGAGGTAAAGAGAGACCCTGGTTCCTAGGACAGGAATTTCAGAACTTCAGTGGTGTCAGTGGTGTCTTTGTGGCTGGTCCCTAATCTTTTCTTTTTCAAATTTCTCTCAAAGGATGATTAAGACATCTTTAATTAACCATTAAAACCCAAGTGTTCGAACACAGAGGACAAGATTTACAAAATCCTTTTAATTACCGGAACCGGATTCCCATTCCCCCCCCCCCCCCCAATCTGTAAATACTGGTTTACTCTGGAACCAAATTTGGCTTTAATGAAACTGGCTGTCGGGGGTGGGGTGGGGGGTGTTGAGAGCTAGGAAATGCCTCAATTTGCATTCACCCTGCTTTTAATGGAGCTGGCTTCACAGTGAGGATCAGAGGCTTGGGTAATTTATTGTTGAAATTGGAAAATCGGGCAAAAGGGGATTTGCTTCCCATATAGGAATTCATGGAAATTACACACACCCTTGCCACTTCTGATTTATTCAATGTGTAGTAGTGGGATTGCCGGAAAGTCCTTCAGTGATATGAGATTAGCTCTCTCTCTCTCTCTTCTCTCTCTCTCTCTCTCTCTCTCTCTCTCTCTCTCTCTCTCTCTCTCTCTCTCTCTCTCTCTCTCTCTCTCTCTCTCTCTCTCTCTCTCTCTCCATACACACACACTCCATTGATTCGTTGAAACTAGCAGCCAAGTTTATGGTTCTAATGACAAGGAAAGAAAACCCAGAGCCAGTTCTCCTCTGTTCAGCTTTTTATTTAATATTCAATAAGGTGCACAGTTTGTTGAGAAAATAAGGGCGGTGTTTTGCCATCCCCTTACGGATTTCAGTCAACACACGGAGGTGTTGGGAATGATCTGCTAAGCCCGTTTCCCTGCCTTGAACCATCTGGTTCAAATTCTGTCTACCTGCTTGGGGTGCAGCAGCTTTGTCTGGCTGTACAGACAGGGAAGTCACAACTCATTAACAGTTTAGGGTAAATCCCTGTGGAAATGTGCAATTTTACTATTGTGGTAGGTCTCCCCTAGGGAGCAAATTAGATAGGACTTTTATGTAAACCAAAGAAACTTTAGGTATATTGGGAGATCTGAAGAGGACCTGGAGGTGGGGCGAATAGAACTAATCTATTATTTTAGATGGGAACAAAGTTGTGTGTCATAATCTGACTGGTCGCTGAGTTCAGCGGGAAGTGGCCAAGTGACACTAAAATACATTGAAATAGGGACACATGCATAGTAAAGAAACAGAAGCAGATTGTATCTCAGTCTCCTCCAGGAGTCAAAATCCAGATGGAGACCAACTATGACCTCTACGGATTCACCTTGATGTCTCCATATTGGAGGCTAGAAAGCATCTTCTGGGGCTGGAGAGATGGCTCAGTGGTTAAGAGCACTGACTGCTCTTCAAGAGGTCCTGAGTTCAATTCCCAGCAACCACATGGTGACTTACAACCATCTGTAATGGGGTCCGATGCCTTTTCTGGTGTTTCTGAAGATATAAATGAAATAACATAAGTCAATCATGCCTGAATCACAGGGTTTCAGCCAGAGTGTCAAGTGGAAGCTCACTAGTGGTTTCTGGGAAGTGCTTCTTTTCTGGTCAGTTGGAAGAGCTACTGTCAGACTCGCTTCCTTCTTGACTCAAGGAGAAAGCTTTTGTGTAGATGGGATGTCCTTTGACTGTCAAGGGCAAGGTTATAAAAACTGCAGACACCAGGCCCAGAACTGAAGTCAGTGCTGTCTTGCTCTAGATTTCTTCTTTGTTAATTTAGCCACGGTCCTGATGACTGGTGGCCGAGAGAAGTGCTGACAATCCCTGCCGATTCGGGTTCTTAACGGACAGATTCAATCAACCATGGATCTGAAATAAGCAGCAGGAAATGAGAGACTAGGTTTGATGTGCACAGCTTTTTTTCTTGACACTATGCCCCAAATAGAATAATATAATAACTATTGACATTTTGCACTTAGACTATATCAGGCATTATAAGTCATCTGGAGGTGAAAACACTCCAGATGTAAGTAGATTATATGCAATGTATGGAGACATATACACCGGTTATATTCAATGACTATACCACTCTGCACAAGGGACCTGAACACCTGCAGTTCCTCATGGACACCATTGGAATGTTGTACTCAGGCGGGCCTTGAGAGGGACCTGGGGTCTCACAGCCTTGTGAACTCTGCTTCTATAACCATAGCATCTGGGTTCTCCGTGGGTTGGGTTCTCTATGGAGGTCTGGAAGATGCTGTTGGGTTTTAGCACATGCGGGTTGGTGTGGTATTCACTGAGTGAACAAACCAAAGATTCAAGGAGAAGGGTGAAAGATTCCTTAGTGCTTCCACCAGGGAAGTGGTCCATCAAGAATGTCCCCTTTCAGCAATTCCATGCTATAACAGCAAAGGAAAAGCTGGTGTTTCCTTTTTAGAGGCTGTGACGTACCTCTCACAGATCCATTCTTTGTTGTTGTTGTTTGTTTTTTCAAGACAGGGTTTCTCTGTATAGCCCTGGCTGCCCTGGAACTCACTCTGTAGACCAGGCTGGCCTCGAACTCAGAAATCTGCCTGCTTCTGCCTTCCAAGTGCTGGAATTAAAGGCGTGCGCCACCAATGCCTGGCTCATGGTCCTGTTCTTACACACATTTCTTTGGCTACTTCTCTCTTCCTGCTTCTTGAGTTTTGGTGAACCAGTTGATTTGTTTTTTTATCATTATTGTCACGGCTGACCAATGATGCCAATTCATGCCCCACCAGCTCCTCCCACCTGTCCGTCTTCCCTGAGAACTCTGCCTCAGCAGCAGAAGTCTCACTTTTACACAATACTAGCCTAAAGGTCTGACGTAAGCTCAAGAGGGCATATGCAAACTTAAGAGTGCCTGACATTTCACCTGTGAAAGAGAATCTCTGGTGACAAGGAAGTGAAGAGAGGATCCCTGCTCTATTTCCTGATGCAAAACTGGAGAGGAGAACACAAAGGAAAAGCCAACAGAACACCTGTTCTTTCCCTGTTCTTTTGTTTGGGGGGAGGCCAGAGAAGGGGAAGAATCAGGGAGGGAGGGAAACGGGGAGGGAGAGGGAGGAGAGGGAGAGATATTTTTCCATTGACCCAGTACACAGAACAAAATAGAAAATGAGGCCACAAAAACCTGACCACTCATTTTGGAGTTTCCCTAGAGGTGTCTTGCTCAAGGACAAAAAGTCTCTCCTAGGAGGAGTTTCCCCTTTGCCCTGGAAACAGTCCAAAGGCAGAGCCAAGTCTAGCAGGTCAAAGGTCTGCTATCTACAAGACTTCCTTGGGGTTTTGGACTCTTGGCAGAAAGCAGCAGATTTCCTCTTTGGTGGGAAGTCCTCCAGCAGTGAGCAGGTTGGGGGAGGGAGGGATGGCAAGGGACAGCCCTTCCCACCACTCCAATTCAGCATTTAAATTGGAAAGGACTGCTGTCCATGGGTTCATGGGAAGGGACAGTGTGCTGCCTTCCCTTGGCCCTGACAGGTGTGCCCAGTGGGTGCTGAAGGCAAATGGGGAAGAATGGAAGAGCCTAGGAGTGAAATGGCTAGGAAAGTGTGGGCAAAGGGCATCTTGGTGTTTCCTAAGGCCTTAGACAAGTTCTCTTTCTATAGTGACGGCGGCTGCATACACTGCTCAGTGGCTACTTACCGCCGCTGATGCACCGCTCCTCTCTAACGGGTTCGTGCTTCCAGAGATGGTGATAGTGTTCACGCGTGCTCTGGAAATGACTGGTAGAGCCGCACCTGCATTTCCAAGAGCCTCACGAATTACCCGCTTCATTCATATAGAAAGCTGCTTACTTCTCTCTCTCTCTCTCTCTCTCTCTCTCTCTCTCTCTTTCCTCCAGAGGGGTCCGTTTGCTTGGGCGACCCTCCAGAGGGTAGAGGGAGAGACTTACCCCTCCCTGTTTATTAAGCAAAGAAGGGAAGCAGGTGTTTGAAGAAAAACAAATGAAGAGTGGGGTGCAGAGCAATGTGAAACAACATGGCAGTCTGATGAGCTTTCCAGAAGCCAACGTGATGCCAGAACGTGATGCAAGAAAGGAAAGGGCAGCCGTGGAAGGCTGATAAGCTGAACTAAGGAATGTGAGTTCGCTCCCGGAAGCAGGAACATCAGGGAGCATACAGGAAGGTGTTTAAGTTAGGAAGCCGCCTGACCTAATTTGAAAGGCTGCTCTGGTGTCTAGTGGGGAGAGCCTCATCCTGAGCGGGGGCGCGCGCGCGGGGGCTGGGGGGGTCTCCGAAGCAAACGGACAGAAGCCTGAGTGAAGGAGAGGGGAGATACGAACTCACGAACGTGGAAGGCGCCGCAGAAGGGGAACTCAACAATCGGATGAGACCCGGCCATTTGTATTTCCACAGGGACAGGGGGAGGGGAAAAGAAATTTATGCTAATCAGCTCTTAGCTTGACACAACTAGTGACACCCGTCTGGAAAGAGGCAGTCTCAACTGAACACTGGTCTGCATTGGATTGCATTTCCTTGTTTGTTAACTGGTGTAGAAGACCCACTGTGGGTGGTTCCATTCTTAGGCAGTTGGGCTTAGGCTATTATATAAGATAGGTAGTTGAACAGCAAGCCTGTGGGTAAGCAAGCCAGTAAGCAGCTTTACCCTCCCTCATTTCTGCCTTCATGTTGCTTCCTTGAGTCCCTGCCTGCACTTCTCTCAACGCTGTCCTACCGTGGGGTAGAAGTGCAAAATGAAATAAACGCTCTTTCCCCCAGTTGCTTTTGGATACAGTGTTTATCACAACATTAGAAATCAAACTAAGCCAGGGGTTAAATTTGGGGAGTAGTATATGATTTTCAAGTTGATTGTTGAATGGACTTAAAGAACAAATAATGATTTGTAAATGATTCAGGAAGTTGAACGGGCTGAAGAACAGGCTGTCTTGTGGTGACAATGGCTGCCTAGAGGTGGAGACGGTCTTTTCTTTGTCTTTTGAGTTTAATTTTTCCTGGCTACTGGAGGAGCCTGGGAGGAGACAGAAGGCAACCTTGCCCTTTTGTTGGGTCTGGTAAAGTAATTTCAGGGGGAAACTCCTTGCTGAGCTTGGGGATCAGGGGGAGACAAGGGGAGGTTAGCGAGGCCTTCCAGCTGTCTTTCATAAAATACTCAGCCTGTCCCAGGGCTGTGCTTGGGTGTTTCATTTTCTGAGACCCAACAGACTCCTGTCGCAAGTCGGAAACTCATATCAGGATCTGTTTGTTTGATTTCCTTCCCTCCCTCCCACCCAACTCCGACTCTATCTTTTGAGATAGTATCTCTCTATGTAGTTCCGGCTGGCCTTGAGTGCGAGGTTCTCCCTCCTTAGCTTCCTGAGTGCTGGGATTGCAAGAGTGCATCACTATGGCTGTTTGTCACTTCCCTCGGGCCCCTCCTCTGAGCTCCTGAAGCACAAATGGCCAGTTTGGAGCACCTCTGTGTGCCTACTTGTCCCTGCACACAGCCTTCGTTTTGAATGAGTACAGTCTATCATGGAGAAAGCATGGTGAGCTCATGGCAGTGGGAACATGCACACCCCCTCACCCCCAATCTCAGGGGAGCCAGGAGCAGCAAGCCTGGGCCTGAGTAGCGTGGGCATCTAACTCTCAAAGCCTGGTTTCCTTCCTCTAAGGTTTCTAAAAACTTCAAACACAGTGGAGCCCGTGTTCAAAGCCATGGACCCAAAGGGAGATGTATCATCTACAGTGTATGTATCACCATTATATATATATTTTCTAAGCCCAGGAAATATGTGTTATGTCATTCCCTGGTGGGAAGTGAACTTGGAAGGAGAAGAGTATGTTAGCATAGGTTCTTCCGCTGTAGCAGAGCACACTGGTCAGGTTGTTGATAATGGGACGGACCATGCAAGTGAGGACCAGGGCATGTGGAAAACCTCTACCACCCATTCCATTTGTGATCTTAAAACTGCTCTAAAAAATAGTCTATTAAAATAATAATCAGGGCCGGGGAGGTTGGAGAGGAAGCCTCTTTGGATATGAGCACCGGCTGCTGTTCCAAAGGATCCAGGTTCAATTCCCAGCACCCACATGGCAGCACATGGTCTGACACCCTCTCACAGATACACATGCAAGCAACACACCTGGTCCCCACACCAGGATGCTTATAACTGTCTGTAACTCTAGCTGCAAGGGATTTAACAGTTTCTTTTGGCCTCTGAGGGCATCAGCGGGCACGGACACACAATACAAATACACACACACAGACAAACTCACACACACATACACACATAGAGACAAATACAAAGATAAACAAATACACACACATATATCTCAATAAAAAGTATAAATAAATCTTCAAATACAAACCCTTGCATAGGAGATGGGGAGTGGATGGTTGTCTGTGTAGAGGACGTTTTGTTTTCTCCCTATGAAGAAACACTAGATCTTCTCACCTGGAAGGATGTTCCCACGTGCAGTTCTGCCCACTCTGTAGTTTCTGCAATCTGTTCTTTTCCCAGAAACCACACTCAGGATTCTTCTGCCAAGGTCAACTCTGACCTTCTAAATTGCCACATTCCGGCCTCTTCCTTTCTTATCTAATTTGTCTCTTGTCCCTGACAGTACATTGTATTCTTTTTGTTTGTTTTAGAGAAGGCTGTAACCATGTATTCCTGGCTGGCCTGGAAACTCAGTCTATAGCCAGGTTGGCCTTGAAGTCAGCGATCTACCTGCCTCTGCCCTCAGAGTGCTGGGATTAAAGGTGTGTGCCACCACACCCAGCACGGCATTTCTCTTTGAAGCGCCTCTAGACCAGTAGGAACATCTCTCTGTCCTGCTGTGTCCTCACAGCTCTTTCCTTTTTCTACCTAAATATCAATATCAAAATCCAGCATTTAAAACCCAACACAAGGGGGCCAGAGAGGTGGCTCAACGGTTAAGAACACTCAGTGCTTTTCTTAAGGTCTTGAGTTCAAATCCCAGCAGTCACATGGTGACTCACAATCATTCATAATGAGATCGGACGCCCTCTTCTGGTGTGTCTGAAGACAGCTACAGTGCACTTAGATATTATAATAATAAATAAAACCTTTGGGCCAGAGCAAGCGGGGCCGATTGGAGCGAGTGGGGCCTGAATTCAATTCCCGGGAACCACATGATGACTCACAATCATCTATAGCTACAGTGTACTCATACATAAAATAAAATAAATACATCTTTAAAAAAAATAAAAAATAAAGTAAGATAAAATCCAACACGAACTTTTCTCCTTTCACAGAACCAGACACTACCGCTAGATCTCTGATCTCTGACATTGCTGTTACTCCATGGAGAAGGCACGTCATAGGCGTGTCGATTCCTTGTGTGAATTTAGCATAGTGCTTGCCTTCGACTGCACATGGACCATTATAAAACTGTATTCGGATGGGATTGGCATCTTCACTGCCCTTCTCGTGAATGGACAGATTTCTCCAGACAGAGGAACCCCAAGGAGGTTGGGGAGGGAGGTGGTTTAGTCATCCTGGGTTTTATCTTAAAAAAAAAATTCATCTATATGAGTGTTTGCTTGCATGCTTGGTGCCCACAGGGGCCAGAAGACCTTATCAGATTCTCTAGAACAAGAGCTATAGGTGGGTATGAGTCACAAGCTCAGGTTTTCTGGAAGAACAGCTGGTACACTTACCTGTGGAGCCACCTCTCCATCCTCACCCCAAATTTCATGTCATGTTTCCCATGCTTTGTATTTTTCTCACTCCTAATGAATTCTGTAACATTCAGTACAGCTCACACAACTCAGTGTAGCTACACAAAGCAACACAAAAATTGTGTGTTGGGTATAAGGTGATAGGCTGGGCTTCGGTGTACAAAGGAAGAACCAGTCATGTCCTTGACATGGAGTTCTGGGGCTGGAGCTAGCCGGAGTACAGACACTCACCACACTGATTATAACTTTGACTTGGTAGCTATAACATGGCTGCCCCTCTAGTGTTTGGGTTGGGTTGAGGTATAAAGTTCAATGTGCAGCTATCAGTGGTCACACAGTTTGTCAGTGGGAGGAGTGTTACGCAGGCGGTGAGTTTGTCCCCGTGTGCTTTGTCTCCTAACCACTTCTTAATTCTGTTTCTTCAAGACTGGTTCTTTCGGCCAGATGTCCACAGCCACCATGAGTTACCTTCTCAGGAAGTTTGCTGGCACACATCTCCTAGGAATGGAGAGGAGTTTGGACCGGATGACCTGTACAATCCTTTCTGACCTGGGCACTTTGTGAGGCTATGGCAGAAGGCTGAATTCCGGCGGCAGCGGCGGCAGCCTTGATGCTGGCCTGTTCAGCTGGGTAGAGTTAATCAGTAAACGGTTGCTAAGACAATATTTGAGAGGTGGAGACTAGTGAGTAAGGTGGAGGTGGAGCAGAAGAAAGTGCTCTTTGAGAACAGCAGTTAGAAGGAGCATAAAGGAAGCCCGATGGTGCTCCACAAAACCCAGATGGTGCTCCACAAAGTCCACATGGTGCTCCACTTTCCCCTGCCCCTGCCTTGCCCCGCCCCCGACCTCCCCCCCCCCCCCCCCCAGTTCCCCCGGAGCTCTTCACATTCACATACCAAACTCACCTGGAAAACACGTTCTGGACTTAGACCACAACAGACCTCTGACTATACAGGTTCACAGTTTCACTTGCGGGTTTTAACACAGTGTGTGATTGTTTTATAGTAACCAAGGGGATTTTAATCTACTCCTTAGATTCGAGACCTTTGTCTCACACATTCTGGGGAAACGGTCCACAGGAGCCAGTTTCACACTAGCATGGTGAGTGTGTGCTTCCTAAGAATGCAATGGATGAGCAGCCCGAGAGGAGAACTTTCTGAGTACTCACTTAAGCCTTCGCTGTGGACAGAGGGCAGCTGGGGCGCCAGGATCTCAATAAAAGACCCTGAGAAAGGGATAGATCAGATCAGATTTGGCTGTGGCGCTTCTCCAAACTCTTGGGCCCCCAAACCCATTGCTCCTTGAACTTAGGTCTTCCACTGTTGGTGTCCAAAAAGAACCAATCAAGTACAGAAGATGAACTGACAGACCTTCCTTGGAGTACAAGAGGAAGAGGTGGGCCTAGAGTAAATGCTTTGTCTCCAGCCCTGATTTCCACCTTTGATTCAGGACCCACAGATATACTTGTGTTCCATATAAAGGTAGGCACTTAGTTTTCCAAATTTCACTCAAGTTTTCTGTTGGATAGTTTTTTTTTGAAAGAGAGAGAGAGATAGAGAGAGGGGGGCCTGTTGCTTTTAATACCTTCATGTTAGCCCCCCATACTAAAATCTATTAGTTTGTCCACATTTCTGTCAGAGAGGCTTTTTCAGGATCATTCATACAAGAACATGCAAATGGACCCCAAAAGACAAAGGATGGTAGAGCAAACCATTTGGCTTTGGGACCTCATACTCAAGGGTGGGCCTCAAAAGTTGGTTTTTAGCAGGAAACTTGCTATATCCATACACTCACACACTTACACCCAAAACATATACACAGACATGCTCACACAACACTCACATAAATACCACATAAACACACACCATATACCTGTGCACACACACAACATACATACACACCACATATACATACACACATATACACCTCACACATACCACACACAAACACACAACGCTCACTAAACACCACACAAACACACACATGCTCACAGTCACACACACCATACATACTCAAACACACCACACACATACAACACATACACTCACACAACACTCACATAAACACCACATACATGCACACACACACACACCACACATACACACGCACACTCACCGTGAAGGTAAGCTAAACTAGTTGTAACAGAAAGTAGTTCTTTTGTTCCTAAGAAAATCACTTGCTGTCCTCAGAAGGTCAGATGTTAAAGAATTCTTACATCATGTGCTCGCAAGGGGCTGGAATCGCCAAGAAGCTGAAAATCAGTATCAGAACTCAGAATGGAAAGCCTTGGGCAAGCATTTCTCCTGCATGGAATCTGTTTGAATAGATATTCTGATGATTTTACTTCTGCTTTCCAGAGTTGGGAGATCTGGCAAACACGTAGAAGGTTCCTGTAAGCAAAAAATCCTGTTGTCCTGTGTTTACTAAGTGTGGGTTCACCCACTACCTGTGGATTAGGAGGAAAAAAAAGAGTTTTAAGAAATAGTTGTCTAGTAGTGGCTTTTGCTTTCATTGATGATGATGATGATGATGGTGGTGGTGGTGGCGATCTGAGGGTCTAATGCCTGCTAAACCAGCTCTCTACTCCTGAGCTGAATCCAGCCCAGAGTATTGTATTTTATGAATGATAATAGATCATGGTTACTATTTACCTAGGCACTGTGTTAATTACTTCATATACATCTAACTGGTAGCTGTTACAGATCTGTAATGGGCGCTGTTGTGGAAGATTGTGGAGCCTCCAGGTGATGCAGTCTAGGTCAGGGAAGTGAGTCACTGAGAATTATTCCAGAGGTATGCTACGTCTCTCTGCTCCCAGGTTGGCTATGAAGTGAGTTGTTCTCACCCTATATCTACACAGCAAGGATGCTCTGCCCTTACAAGGCCTAAGCAATAAAGGACATCAGGAGCCTTAATAAATTTTTTATTCTTTAGACGCTATTTCTGTCAGGTATTTTGTCACAGCAATGAAAGAATTAGGAGAAGCACACCACGTAAAAGGCGTCATGAGTGACCTGACTTACAGGTGCAGGACTTGGGTGGCAAGAAGCTGAGCACTAGCCTCAGGGTGAGGACATGATCGTGAGCTGCACAGATAACCACAGAGCCAGTGTCTGCTGATGCTCTTAGTGATTTTCTAGGTCATGATAATTTTTACGAAATCAAATTCAGGAAGTGAGAATGAGGTCCAGAGTCCTACAAGCAAAGGTCAGGGATGGGGTTAAGATGATGGCTGACTCCTTTCATCTTAACTAGATTGTTTAGGTAATGTATGTGGGAAACCCTAGATTAACTGAAATAGATTATTTGAAATCGTCGATAGAGAGACCCTCTTGCAACTTTAATTTTTCCAAAGCCTACTTTTAATGACTGTTCTTAATTGCTCTAATCTCCTTTCTAGCCCATCGCCAACCAGAGGTAGTAGAAAAGAAAGGATACAGGGGAAGTGGACCTGCTTAGAAATGGTTCATTAGAGAAAGTTCTATCTGCATTGTCAGGAAATCAACAGTTCAGTTCACAGGTGTCAGCAGTGGCAGCTCAATCCCCTCACAAACACTTCACAGATACACCAACAAATACAAATCAGCAGCAGCAGCACTACCTAGCAGAGACAGCCAGGCCTCAGTCCCAGCTCAAGTCAGCAGGAGGGACCAGGAGGGACACCAGGAGAAGTTCTGGGCTGTGCCTCTCTCAGCAAAGCAAAGATCAGCAACCTACAAGTGCATTGCCCAGCTCCCTCTGTAAGCAAGCCTAGCTCAGCCTCTGACACTGTCCGTCGAGTCCTTGTTATACTCCCTCCAAAACACCACTTGTCTTCCATGAGTCTTGCCTGAGCATGTCTGTCTGTCTCAGCTGGCATCACTCTGCCAATCAGCCCGAGTTGCTGGAAGTGGCAAGAAGCTGCAGCACACTACCAGATGTTTTTGGTGCGTTTCTCTCTATGGAGCCCCAACAAATGGAGCTCAGCTATGCAGTGTAAGGCAGACCAATACATGCGTGCCGTTTGTTAGTGAAGAATCCCTCATCACGTGTCCTTTCACAGACTTGCTTTAGCAGATCATCCTCTCTCCTGTATCTGCTTCAGTGTAACATTCCTTCACAAGTCTGCTTTAGTCTTTCACCTGTGCTCACTTCAATGAAACATTCCTCCACGTTTTTTTGCCCTAGCAAAACATCATCCAACACAACTGACTTTCCAAGCCATTAAGTTTCCACTTCACCCACACCAATGCACTATGATTCTCTCCCTCCAGCTACACAAACTAACGGACCCAGGACACAATTTGTATAAATCCCAAGCAGAGAGAAAGCTAGAGTGGTTGACCGGGTAAGCAAACTGCTTTCTAATCTAACTAATAAACTCTGAGGCCTGAGCAAATATGGACTCCCTGTGTAGCCTACCTCTTCCCCATAACCTAAGTAAACACAGTTCCGATGTTGAGTTTGCTCTCCAGGCTGAGGGCTGTCCTAAAGCTCCCCAAGTCCTATGCCTCAAGGGGTTGTCCCGATGGCATGGGACAGATGCTTTTCTGGGATCCCAAGGCCTAGGGTTGGTTCCTGGCCAGGATATTTTCTTAGAGTTGGAAACACCCATCCTCTTCTCCCTCACTTTGGCTACCACATCTTTGCCCTAACCCTGCATCACTCTCAGGCTACTTTGTGGCACTGAGACATTGTGAGAGTCTAGCCCAGCTTTCCTGTTTGCCATTGGTCTTCCATCTTCTGAGGTTAGTCCAGTGGAACATGACAGTATACGACAGCAAAATAACCAAGCCAGTTTCTCATACAGCAGAAATTTCCAAAAGTCTAAAGACTGCTTTACTTGAAGTAATTTTAAGAAGGCTTTTGAGTTTGAAAAAAATTGTCTTTCCTGTTAGTGGGATTGAACCCTGTGCATGTGTGTCGAGTTTTCTATCATAAGATACAAGTCCAATTATAAAGCCCATTTTTTGACTCCAGACTTTTAAACATATTTTATTTGGAGATAGGATTGCCTGATGTTGCCAAAGCAACATTCCATCCTCTTTGCCTGGACTCCCAGCTAGCTGGGATTGTAGGCGAGTGCCACCACAATTGTCTAGCTGAAGTTTTGAATTTGAGGTACCTGGTTTTCTATCTCAAGTCAGGCAGGGAGGGCAGAATCGCCATCTTCATCTCACGGTAACCTAAGAGGCTGTAGCCTTGCTAAAGTTCAGAACTAGTTGGATGTAGATGGAAACTCAAATTTCATCTTCATCCATATTAACTACCCCTGCTTCCCAAGGCTCAGGTAACATTGTGTATGTGGGGTGGGATGTAAGGGCCAGAGAACAGGGAGGAGTCTCATGAGATGCTGTTTTCTGAACCTGACACAGCCCTTGCACTCATGAATTTACGTCAGCTGCATTTATCCGCACGAGACCGGCACAAGATCAATCCGACCACGCCAGTCGGCATTCCAACCGTCAGTATTCCTTAGACTTAGTAGGTCAGAATTAAAAAGAGGGAGGACATTTAGAGTGGAGAGACATGTTGGGAGCCAGGGAGTTAAGCTGGGGTAGATATGATCAAGATACCATTTTTTATGTGTATGAAATTGTCAAGTAACAAACACAAAGCAACATATTAAAAAAATTCCCATTTCCTGTCACCAGATCCTGTGTGCGCCCTGTAAGAGTCGCGTTTAAGTGCGTCATCATAAAGTTCTCTTTCTTAGTTATTTCTTAAAGTTCTTCAAATCCCATAGATGATCTACTACAGTTTGCAGTGTTGCAGAGCACTCAGATAGCAGGTGGCAAGACAGCCTTAGGTTGGCCACACTGTCTGCCATGCCCTGTGGCTCCCTGCTGATCCTGACCCGGGAAGTGGAGGGCGGGACTCATCCCTCACTTAAAATTCTCAAAGAGACTAAAGCCAGAGCCTCAATGATGGAAATGAATTATGTGATTGCATTATATCAGTCACTCAAAGGCTACTAATTACAGTCATCGCCTTCCTTTGTAATCTTCCTAACCTCATGGTATTTCCTGACTCTCACATACTTGGCGTGATTATAACTATCGGCTGGGATGGTGACTAATTCCTTCAAGCTATTCTGTCTGCCTGTTGTTCGTATTTGTGACGGGGAACTATCTCTTTGTAAAGCTTACCCCAAAGGACAATTATTATTATTACTTTTATAGATGTAGCTTAACACAGTGCTGGGACATGGTTAATGCCCTATAAATGGTGGTTATAACAACTAAAAATCTAGGTCTGCTCAACACCTGCTGAGCAGGTAATTTTTGAAGCACTGTAAGTTACATCATAAGTTGGGAAATCTGTGAAAGGTTTTCAAAAGTGGCCACATCCGAAACTCAAAAAGGCATCTAGTAGATGAACTACTTTGCTCTTAGTGACTTCTTGTATTTGCCTTTATTATTATTATTATTATATTATTATTATTATTTTGGTTTTTAGAGACAGGGTTTCTCTGTGTAGCCCTGGCTGTCCTGGAATTTACTCTGTAGACCAGGCTGGCCTCGAACTCGCCTGCCTGGCTTATTATGATTACCGTTATCATCATTGTCATCATCACCACCACCACCACCATCATCATAAAGACTGACTGCCACCCTAAATGTACATACATTTCATAAGCAGCCATAATTTGGGGTTGTTATTAATGTGCTATACTCAATGAGGTGGAAGAGCTTTTAGTAGGTTTTCAGGCATCATCTTGTATTGATCCAGCCCTTCCTGAAGGATATCCAAGCTGGCACCTGTTTGTTCCTGCCCTACTTAATTACAGAGATCAAAGGTCCTGATCTGTCAGGACCAAAGGATTGAAAATTAAATACCGAATTCTTTTTTTTTTTATTTTTTTTTATTTTTTTTTATTTATTTATTTTTTTTGGTTTTTCGAGACAGGGTTTCTCTGTGTAGCCCAGCTGTCCTGGAACTCACTTTGTAGACCAGGCTGGCCTCGAACTCAGAGATCCGCCTGCCTCTGCCTCCCAAGTGCTGGGATTAAAGGCGTGCGCCACCACGCCCGGCCGTAAATACCGAATTCTTATGAGCAGGTGAGGCATAGAGTGAGCCTTGGGTGCCCACTGCGCTGCAGCCTTCCCGACCTCCACTTTGAACATTTAGTTTCTGACATCAACTCTGTTTCTCTCGTTTTAAAGCAACTTGGAGACGTCTTTTGCTCTGCTCTCTACTTAATCTGCGTCCAGAAGGGGACTGGGTATCTACCCTTAAACATTCATTGAGAGGGGGTGTACATTCGTGCTTGGACGTATATGTGATATGTGAGTGTGGGTGCCCGCATGCCACAGGGGTTTTTGGGTTTTGAACTCTGGTTGTCAGTCTTGAGTGACAGGGACTTTTACCCTGTGAGCCATCTTGCTGGACCTCGACAGCTGGATTTTAGGGACGAGGGCTGAGTGCAAGGAGCTCAAGCTTGTCAGTCTTAGATTATCACCAGATGCTGGGATCGGAAACAAAGCTGCCACTGCAACATCTCCACAAATGGACATACCTTTGCTGGTCTAAATCCCAAGCAATAGGTTTCTAACAATTACAACAAGCTTAAGTGTAAACCACAAGCCAACATAGTTAAAAACAATTTTGGTCTCTTTCCCAAGTGAGCCCTTTTTTTTTTAAAATCACTATCCTTTTTATGAATTTAATCCTAATGACTCCTCATGCAGTTACCTCATCACAGGTAGACTCAGGAGCATGTTTGTAGCTGTCTGCAATCATCCAAACTAATTTAGGACACAAGTTAGTGTATTTGCACTCATAAACCATAGATTATATCCTTTGAACCGTAAGTTCAAGGTGAAAGCCAATACAACAATTATAAACATGAACTATCATGATCACATGGAGTTTTTGTTTGTAGCTACAATTTTCAATGGCGAGACTGAGCAGGAGCTGTGTTCATTCCTGTAAGAGGTCAACCACACACAGGCACTTTTTTAAAAGAGAAAAACTAGCAATATAATGTTCCTTTTCTATTTTTTAATATATATTTTACTTTTTCAGTATTGCACCATTAAACTATTTCCCCAATCCTATATTCTTACCTTATATTCACAGGTAAGATCACATGCTTGCAGTGTAATAAATAAAAAATGTCACTGTCTGTCTTTTTGGTCATGATTTATTAGGTTTAATTCATGATTATTCCTAAAAACAATTTTGCCCTATGGAGAAGACAGTGTTAATTTACTTAAGGTGTACACTCTGGATGCCATACTGAGTCTGAGCTTCCCCCAGTGCTTGAACACAGTGATGTAAACCACAGGCCAAGAACCTTCTCCAGTATAGGGAAAGGTCTTCTTCATAGCTAGGCTCATGGTCAACGCACTGAGGTCGGCTAGTTTTCTGTCACTATAACAAAATACTCAAGATAACTAGGTTATAAAGATAAAAGGTTAATTTTGTCTCACAGTTTTGGAGCTTCTAGTCTGATTGCCTTGGTCTTGTGGTAAGGTAGTGCATCATTGAGGGAGGTGGGGGGAACACACAAAGAAGCGAAATTGCTCATTTTGTGGGCAAGAAGCAGGTTTAAGAAAAAGGAGGGAAAGGCTCGGGGTGTAAGAGTACATGCCCAGTAATCTAAAGATCATAAGGTCCCAGTTCTCAAATGTTCTGTTACCTACAAAGAGTCTTACCTTGGAGGACCAAGGTAGTAGCTGTAGCCGTGGGGCTGTGGAAGACATTCCACATCCAAACGAAAACACCTCTGCAGTAGAAGACTAATAAGGGACAAAACAATACATACACACCCTCATTTTAGTTGCACAAAATACTTCAAAGAATGAAGTCCAAAGTGACAGTGAAAACCATGTCTCCTTGTGACTCCTGATGGAGAATTGGGTAGCTGAGCAGGCATGTGATTGGGTGAGAAGCATAGGGTGTAATGTGATTGGGTGAGAAGCATAGGATGTAATGTGATTGGGTGAGAAGCATAGGGTGTAATGTGATTGGGTGAGAAGCATAGGGTGTAATGTGATTGGGTGAGAAGCATAGGGTGTAATGTGATTGGGTGAGAAGCATAGGGTGTAATGTGATTGGGTGAGAAGCATAGGATGTAATGTGATTGGGTGAGAAGCATAGGGTGTAATGTGATTGGAGAAGCATAGGATGTAATGTGATTGGGTGAGAAGCATAGGATGTAATGTGATTGGGTGAGAAGCATAGGGTGTAATGTGATTGGGTGAGAAGCATAGGGTGTAATGTGATTGGGTGAGAAGCATAGGGTGTAATGTGATTGGGTGAGAAGCATAGGGTGTAATGTGATTGGGTGAGAAGCATAGGATGTAATGTGATTGGGTGAGAAGCATAGGGTGTAATGTGATTGGAGAAGCATAGGATGCAATGTGATTGGGTGAGAAGCATAGACTGTAATGTGATTGGGTGAGAAGCATAGGGTGTAATGTGATTGGGTGAGAAGCATAGGGTGTAATGTGATTGGGTGAGAAGCATAGGGTGTAATGTGATTGGGTGAGAAGCATAGGGTGTAATGTGATTGGGTGAGAAGCATAGGGTGTAATGTGATTGGGTGAGAAGCATAGGGTGTAATGTGATTGGGGACGTAAGTGGGGATTAGTGCAACCTGCTTGTCTAGGGTCTTTCCTGCATCTCAGAGACAAAGATTTTTTTTTTGGGTGGGTGGGTGGGGAACAGGACTCACATCTTCCAAATGAAGTTCTCTCAACCTACTTTTGGGAAGAAGAGGGAGGAAGCAGTTGAGGATGCTCTCCGTGCTTCTGCTGTGGTCACTCATACTGAGGTGCTATGTCCCTGACCCCATCAGTACCATGTGCATTTGTTACTTCTCTGGTTCTTAGCTCATTTCTCTGCTTTGATACCAGCATGCCTTGAGCCCAAACCACTGGAGGGGTTGGATTTATGTGTATCCCCAGGCTGGGTCCTTAAGTTCTGATGTTTCTGCCAGTCTCCCGAGTGTAGAGTTACAGGTATGTCCTACAGGAAGCTAAATGTCCCTACTAGAGTTTAACATTTTTAAAGTGTGTTTCCGTGCATTCTCCTGTGTGTATATGTGTGTGTGTGTGTGTGTGTGTATGTGTGTGTGTGTGTGTATGCATGGGTGTATGTGGAGGTCACCCTGAGATGTTTTTTAACAGGAACCAATTACTTTGTTTTTTGAGACAGGTTTATCATGCTTATTTATTTACTTAAGTATTTATTTGACTACCTATTGCTTTTTACTTTTTTTTTTCTTCGATACAGGGTTTCTCTGTATAGCCCTAGCTGTCCTGGAACTCACTCTATAGACCAGGCTGGCCTCAAACTCAGAAATCCGCCTGCCTCTGCCTCCTAAATTCTGGGATTAAAGGCATGTGCCACCACTGCCCAGCTGCTTTTTGCTTTTTTATGTGTATGGGTGTTTTGTTTTCATAGAACTGGAATTCCTATAACCTCTAGAATTAGTGTTACAGGTGGTTTTGAGCCACCATGTAGATGCTGGGAACTGAATTCATGGCTCCAGTGCTCTTAACCGTTGACCCATCTTTCCAGCCCTAACCATGATTTTTTAAAAAAAACCTATGGTTGTTTTAGTGAGAATGTCCCCCACAGGCTCTGACATTTGACTACTTGATCTCCAGTCGGTGGTGCTGTTGGAGGAAGCTTAGGAGCTGTGACTTTGCTGGAGGAAGTGTGTCACTGGATCCAGCTTTGAGGTTTCTAAAGCCTGTGTGATTCCCAGTCTACTTCCTGCTTCTTGCTTGTGGTTTCAGATGTGGGCCCTCAGCAGGCTGTAGTCACCGTGTCTGTCTGCTGCTGTACTTCTCTAAGCTGGTGATGGATTCTTATCCCTCTGGAGCCAAAAGCTTAAGTACATTTTCACTTCTGTAAGTTGCCTTGGTCATGGTGTTTTATCCCAGGAATAGGGAAGCTAATGATCCAGTCTGTCACTGGCTAGGCTTACACTGATTTAGTCTAGGTTGACTGAGAGCCCAAGGTCCACTTGTCTCTGCCTTCTCAGGTCCTAGACCACAAAGGCAAACTACAAGGCCTGGCTTTTGAGAGGGACACAATCAGGTTTTCATGCTGGTAGGGCAAACACTTCCCCCACAGAGCCATCTCCCCATACCTAGACTAGAATTTTTTGATACTGGAAAGAATCAATGACTGTATTTTCCTGTCGGGAGGTGTTGGGATGGAACAAAACCCCCGTGTAGCATTTGGATCCTCAAAGGTTGATTGAAGGCTTTTATCAGTGTAATAAGAGTTCCAATGCCAGTCTGGTATACCTTTCTCTTTCCTTAAGACTCTAATCAGCATGAGTATAGGATCCTGGGTAAATGTCCTGTTAGTACCACAGGGTTCAAGGATAGCCTAGTTATAACTGGGGGCCCATGTGGCCCAGTCTTGTGGCAGTTTAAAGAAACTTTTAGCCAACAGAAACATGTAATTGATATCAAGTAATGTTTTTGCCGACAGGGCTTCAATACATAACATAGGCTAGCCTTGAACTCACGAAGCTCCTGCCTTAGCCTCCCGAGTACTGGGATTACAGGCTTGTGCTACCAAACCTGGCTTCAATGCTTTCTTTTATTTGATATTCTTCCTTTAGCTCAGGCTGACCTGGAACTCACTATGTAGCCTACCCAGGCTGGCTTCAAACACTTGGCACTTCTCCTGTCTCAGTCTCAGAAGTGCTGAAGACATAGATGCAAGCCACAACACCTGGTGCTTGCTTTTAAGCGAATGTCTAGACAAACAACATGAAGAGAAAAGGAAGTGTGCTCTAAACATATGTTTGAAATCCCGTCTTCCTATTTGAGATGTTCTTAGAGTGCTCTCTGCAGTAAAGAGCTGCCTTCTTCCGTTGCTCCTCTCAACTGCCCTCTCAAATCCTAGCCAATAGACAGTCTCAAGCCCTAACAGGCAAGCGCTGCCCCATCCAGGCCAGGTGCTCCAGCCCTCTCTACTCCTTGTTTCCTGTCCCTTTCGGTGAGAATCATACAAGGTCAGAGACTAGAATTGAATGAGCAGAGACCACTTACAGATTTTTTTTAAAAGAGATGTGTCTAGTTCTGTTGCCAGACTGGCCTTGAACAGTGACTCTCTTGTTTCACCCTCCCACAAAGCTCAAGCTGCAGCTATGTGTCACCCTGTCTACCTAAAAACCCGCTTCTTTGTCGCCTGTAGGAGGAAGGGATGACATGAACACTTACTGCTGACCTATGTCTTCTTTTCACTTTAAGAAGCAGCTGTGGGGCTGGTGAGATGGCTCAGTGGGTAAGAGCACCCTACTGCTCTTCCGAAGGTCCAGAGTTCAAATCCCAGCAACCACATGGTGGCTCACAACCATCCGTAATGAGATCTGATGCCCTCTTCTGGTGTGTCTGAAGACAGCTACAGTGTACTTACATATAATAAATAAATAAATCTAAAAAAAAAAAAAAAAGAAGAAGCAGCTGTGGAGCCTGGACCATCATGACTTTTGTATCTTTAAAGCAATGTTGACTTCATCCCCTCCAGTAGTTCTAGTGGACCAGGGAAGAACCTTAAATCTGGACAAGAAGAACTTGAACAGAAACCATCAAAAGCCAAGGGAACCTAGGCTGGAGCTTAGCAGACCAAGATGCCCAAAGGAGTCCCTGGATTCAGGTCTGAGCCTGGACTCATTCCCACTCAATGGCATCTCTGAGGCTTGTGCACAGCAGTTCTCTGGGCCAGCTCAGCCATTGGTGGTCACCTGTCCATGACCAATGGCCCCTTTGTTCCATGGGGAAGGGCTGACTGCTGAGCTGTGTCCAATGTCCTTTCCATGTCGAATACAAGCTCAGGTATCGCACTGAGACTGGGGGAAGAAGTTTGGGAGGGAAAAGGACATTTTAAAATGTGTGATTACTCTTGGCTATTGCTTTTTTTTTTTTTTTTTTTTTTGCCTCAGGGGACCAGAAAAACAAGTCCAACCAGTGTCAAACCCCAAGCGGTATGTGATTCTGTGTGTTCCTGTGGCAGGCTGGATGTAATGAAGTGCCCAGAACAGGCTATATTTGCAGGTGGCAGGCTCCCAGGGAAGGCCTCCTGATTACCCCGTGTCGGCCTCCTAACATGCCTAAGAAATATGCGACTGCCCCTTCCGCCCGGCTAAACTTCCCTGAAGGGTGTCCAGTGTTGAATCTGGAGACAGTTAGGTTAATTTTAGTGACTGTTGGCTTTCTGATCTGTGAACTCCCCGCCCCCCACGCCACCCTTTTTCTCTAATTTCATGGTCCAGTTTCCTAATTCGCTTCCTCTTGTCTGTCCACTCTGTCAAACACATTCTCAGATGACTGGCATTCTGTCTTCATCAAAGCTAAAGAGGGTTTTATGTTCACTGTGTTTTCTGGTTAAAAGTCACCGGAGTAAGTGCCCCCCACCCCCACCCCCAGTGGAATAGCTAGACACACAGTGTTTTCTTACTTGGAGACCAGGAAGGAACTGAACTGTGGGGGGCCTCAAAGGTTTCAGGCTAGGCATCATTAAAGGAATATAAATTTAGGATATAAAATCCAAGATGAATGGATACAAATTGTATGTTCTTTCTGACAGTGAGAATGCTTAGAAGCTTGCCTCAATAAAACTCCAATAAAATGCAGAGTATTTTCTAGCCATCCCCACTTTTATTTTCTCTGGAATCAGTGACCTGTAAGCTCCCTCATGACCCCTGGGTTGGAGGGACCCAAGGGCTGCAGGGGAGTGGCTCTCCTTCTCCCAAGAGGCTCTCCTGGGCCAATAAACCTTTATTTCTGACCTTTTTTCACTGGCTCTAGTGGGCCATGAAAACCTAAATGCGGTGGCTTTCAGATGCCTGGGAAGCTGCAAGGCCCCCTGAATCAAATCCTCTAGGGGAGTTTTACTCCCAGATCTTCAGGTCATTGATCCCGAAATAACAGCCTCGAGTCATCTGTGGGAGTCGTTTCTCTTGAGAAGGAGAGGCAGCTGAATAGGATGCAGGGTGATGTCACTAGACAAGCTTTCTCTGAGGACAGGAAGCTCTCACTTCCAGTGTCTGGGAGACTTGAAAAAGGATCACCAATAGGCATGCAGATGATTATCTTGGTGGGAAAGTCTGAAAGACTAATCAATCAAATAAGTAACTAATTACCCAGAGGCTTACTGAAGCCTCCCTCCCCCCTCCCCTCCCCCTCCCCCCTCTCCTCCTTTCCCCCTCCCTCCTCTCCACCTTTCCCCCTCTCCCCCTCTCTGCATGCATATGGAGGTGCCTTAGGGTTCATTGCTGTGAAGGGACAACATGACCAAGGCCACTCTTATAAAGGACAACATTTCATTGGGGCTAGCTTACAGGTTAGAGGTTCAGTCCATTATCATCCTGGCGGAAGCATGACAGCATCCAGGCAGACATGGTGCTAGAGGAGCTGAGAGTTCTACATCTTGATTTGCAGGCAGCAGAAGGAGACTATTTTTAATAGGCAGCCAGGACCACTCCCACAGTGACACACTTCCTCCAACAAGGCCACACCTCCTAATAGTGCCTTTCCCTGTGGGCCAAGCATTCAAACATATGAGTCTGTGGGGGGACCAACCCTGTTCAAACTGCCACAGGAGGTCAGAGGTCAGCCTCGAGCATCATTCCTCAGGAGCATCTGACTTGGTTTTCTGAGAAAGTCACTCAGTGGCCTGGAGCTCCCCAGGTAGGCCAAGCTGGCTCTGTTTCCAGTGCTGGGGTCCAAAGCATGCACTGATACCCCTGGCTTTTTATGTGGCTTCTGAGGTTGAGACTCAGGTCCTCCTGCTTGGGTGGCAAGCACTTTATAGACTGAGTAATCTTACTGGGATTTTGGTCCCAGGATCTTATGGGCAATACATGGGTTTTAAACCAGAGAGCAGTCAGTGCCCATTCTCTGGTGTGCTTCTGACTCCCCACGTGTTTCCATTTGACATGATCTGCATGGCAACATGGCATGACAGTGGCATGTGTGACAGCGGCTTGCCAGAAATACCGGAATGCAGAATAAGACTGATCGAAAATCCCTGAGCGCTCAGCCCACAGGGGGATGATTGGTCTGTCGCCCCTAAGTGAGTCTGAAGGCCCACATTAAGCAGGGAGTGGTTTCTGTAAGATTTGTCTAAATAAGAAAATTAAGTAGTCTTTTCTAATTAGGAAACTGATCTTTTACTTAAGCAGTTCCCAGTGCCTAGCCTGGGAGTCAGCCAATACCTGGATTCTAGCCTTGACTCTGACAGTGTTTAGCTATATGGCCTTAAACGTGGGCTTGGTACCTCCTCTTGCTACGTTCCTGTGATGGCAGTGATGTCACTTGCCAGCTTATTCTGCAGGGTGATTGTAACAACCACAGAAGACATTAAAATGTTTAGATGCAATAGCAATAATATGCCCATTGCACTTCTAGGACTGGGAAATCATTTTTTTTTTAAGATGAGGTCTTCCTTTGTGGCCAAGAGTGGCTTGTCACTCAGGCAATCCTCCTGCCTTAACCTGAGTGCTGGGATTGCAGGCACGCCTCACCAGGGTTGGCTCTATTCCAACTTTCTTATCTGCTGCCCTGTGTAAGTGTGCAATGGGCCCTCACAGCTCTGTTCTTTGGGGTGAGGGAAAGGGGCGATGAGGTGGAAAAGTTTCCGTGTGTGTCCCTTCAGCATCAGCAAGAACTTGCTACAGAATGCCTTCTTACTGTTTTATTTATCAAGAGGAGCTCCCTCAGCCAAGATGTCTGTCAGTTCACAGCTTGGATGGCTGAAAAGCAAACTGATTGCTATAACCTGTGTAATCTCAGTTATCTCTGTGCTTCCCGAAGCTTGGCTCACCCTTCCATTGTGTGCCCCATGACAGGATATTGAACACAAAGTTATGAGCTCGTGACAATCTTATGGGAGTTGTTCTCTCTCCCTGTTGTTCCCTCACTAGCCCACTGTGGAAGGTGACATAAGAGAACTGGAGCCGGGCGTGGTGGCGCACACCTTTAATCCCAGCACTCGGGAGGCAGAGGCAGGCGGATTTCTGAGTTCGAGGCCAGCCTGGTCTACAAAGTGAGTGCCAGGACAGCCAGGGCTACACAGAGAAACCCTGTCTCGAAAAACCAAAAAAAAAAAAAAAAAAAAAAAAAAGAGAGAGAGAGAACTGGAAAATTAATTGTTAAAGAGACCGCTGTTTGGGATGGGCAATGATTTGGGCTGATTCACTTTGCCTGCCCAATAGGTAGGTTCATATTTAGTAGTAGTTCGTGACCCTCAAACAGGTGATGAGTTATCATTAATTTGACCAGACAGCTACACCTGATTTCATTAAAACGTGCAGTCTGCTGACTCACTGAAATTGCTGCCTTTCAGGCTTTCCCCAGTAAATATAGCAGTCTCTTCGTTGTTGAAGTGGCTGGTAAACGTTAAGAGAATTCTATTGCGATCAATGATCTTGTTGCTAGATACATTACTCTCATCTAATTAGGAAGACACATTGTTATGAGACTTTCTAGTCATTCCTTTAAAAAAAAATAAGCCCACATTTAAATAGGCCATAATACATGCTGTATTCTCCTTTAAAAATAGTCAAATAATACAGGAAAAAAACTGCTTCTGCCAACCCCTCCTTGTCTCCCTATTTCCTACTTTTGTGTCTGTGAATATATAGGTATTTATAGATTGCCTTAGTTAGAGGTTTACTGCTGTGAACAGACACCATGACCAAGGCAATGCTTATAAGAACAACATTTAATCAGGGCTGCTATGGGTTCAGAGGTTCAATCTAGTACCGTCAAGGTGGGAAGCATGGCAGCATCCAGGCAGGCATGGTACTGGAGAAGGAGCTGAGAGTTCTACATCTTCATCTGAAGGCAGCTAGCAGAATACTGCCTTCCAAGCAGCTAGGACTAGGGTATTAAAGCCCATGCCACACCTACTCCAACAAGGCCACACCTCCCAAAATGCCACTTTCTAGGCCAAGCATATACAAACCATATATTTTTGTCTGGCATACATGGGTATCTACTTTAACTTGAGTGTGGTTGTATTTGCTTCCTTTTTTCCCTTTTAATTGTGTTCCCCTTAAAGCTATTTTGGGGGCCCTCCCAAGTTGTTCTATAAGAATATACATAGTATTTTAAGCTACTAGATAGTATTCTAAAATGTAGGCATATAATACTTTAACCAGATGGTCACATACATTCTAAATTTGCAAGCAGAAGTTTTGGGCAGAAATGTATGAAGATTTCTATGTCTTAGATGTAAATTTATTGTTTTAACTGATAAACAAGAGCATAAAAATTGTACATTTTATGAAGTGCTGTGTGATGGATGGTTTTATTTTATGGGGCCAAGGGAAAGGCAGTAATAGGTAGCATGCTGGCCAAGGTGTATTTCTTTTGTTTGTGATAAAGGCAGATTCTGGTTTCTGTTTCTGTTCTCATAATGGTTTCCTCCTGAGGCTCCTTCAAGGCTGTGTCTATCTATAGTCCTCTGATGCCGACGAATATGTCATTACTCAATGTAATCCTATCCCAGGAGCATGCGGGTGAGAGTGTTGGACACTAAACACTAAACACGGCAAACAACACACAGAAGTCCCCAGATGAAGAGTTTCATTCTGTGACATGACTGTGGGCCACATGAAGGCTTCATTCTCCTGTTTGGAGTTGGCAGAGGCTGACGACCACACAATGGACGGAGGTTCACTTCAGAGGACAGTTGTCTGTGACTCTATACTATGGGTTCAATACCCAGGTCTCCTGGCACCAGCCTTGGGGGCAGGGTGTCATAGGCTTCTCCTCCAAAACAGGGTACACCCTTTCTCTCCTTTCCATATGACTAAATTATTTTGCCATAGTGAGGAGATTTTTGATCTTGTAGGGGATCAGTCAGATTTATCTTTTCAAAAGGAGGAATTACTGCCTAAGAGGGAAATCCAAAGCAAGCCAGAAAGTGTCTAAGATGGAAACAGCAAGGCAGACACAGCAAACACAGTAACTGCATTTGCTCAGATGCATTGAATACATGCGATAGGTCAGGCTCTGCATAAGGCAAAGCCACTTATACTCACAGAAGCTATTTAGCCAGATCCGGGTCAGACAGTTGGCATGTTGTGGGCTTGGCTTGCTTCTAGAGGGTGGCCTCTCAGTCCTACCCATGGTGATGGTTCTCTAACCTGGGCTTTGCTTGTTCTGAGAGACAATTTCCCCCTACGTGGACTGTAGCCCCAAGCGCTTATGTCTTCTGATCATGATGATCTTGGTGGATATTTGAAGGTCTCTAGATAGTCAATATAACAGAAGGAAAGCCAGCTCTGGTCTACATGTTAGGCAAATTCTTTAGAGGAGAAAGAGGATTTCCTAAGCTGTAATATCTTGATTTAAAAAAAATCCCTCAAGTTATACACTCCTGGCAAGAACGCTTTTCACCAAAAAAGTTTCTACTGATTTCATTTTTTTTCTGCTGGAGCAAAGAAGGCTCCATGGTGTGAACTTGCACTGATCTCAGCCATCATGTCCACCACTGAATCATTCTGCCCGCTGTTGAAACCAGAGCACGGAGAGAAGGCAGAATGCTTTCTCCATTGTCTGAGACATAGAGCAACGAGTAGCCAAAGAACAAATCCCTTCCAGATCTTGAGAAAAGAACTGACTGTCTCTAGGCCTGGGGACTTCTCTGTTTCTGTGGGGACAACGGGCCACTCTTGTTTAGTAGACTTGGGGAGGGACTCTGTGTCTATGGACCAGTGGGTGCTCCAGTGTAATCCTTATGTCTCTTTCTTTCTACATTATGTACTACGTCTTTTTATCTCTAATAGGTACATAATCTTACATATTGCTCAACTCCCTTAGGTCTCTGGCTAGCCTTGGATCATCTGGTCATCACGTAAAAACATGTTTCTGCAGAGTTCGTTCTCATGAGTGCTATATTCAGATGTGCAGGCTGGAAGGGACTGATGGCCTCAGGCCACCGTATGGGCCACAACATCCCCTGTTCATTTGTAAAGCTTACTCCTCTACCATTTTCCTGCCAGAGTGGATACAAATCAAAGTATCAGCTTCTTGACTGAACTAACATTTTTTTCCTCTTCTGTAAAGAGAGATTTTCAGCCACATTTGCTTTGTGCTCCCGGCTGGTGGCATCACAGTGTGCCCTCTGACACTGTGGGAAGCCATAGCAATTCTCCCACTCTGCCCGGTCCCTTCTGGTGCTGCCTGTGACTATGTCCAGGTCCGAGCAGAGGTGAAACACTTGGTAGCAAAGCCTGGGGCACACACTCTGGAACTGTGTGTGGGAAGCTGTGAACCCTGGGGAAAATGACACACATACACACACATACATATACACATACACACACGCATACACATACACACACATACACACATACATACATACACACACATACACATATACACACATATACATACACACATATATACACACATACATACATACACATACATACACACATACATACACATACACACACATAAACACACACATATGTATACACATACACACACATACATACACACATACATACATATACACACATACACACACATAAATACACACACCACACACACACAAACACCACACCTCATGGAGGCATGCATGCACACAAATGTACAAGTGTGTATACACACGTGCCTACCTGCATATACTCTCTAAAGAAGACTCAAAGGCACTTTTGTGCAGTCCTTGTTAAACAAAGCCACTTCTGTTTCTTTTCATATATGAGCCTGCTTCTTTTAGGCGCAAAGGACATAAACAAGGTGGAATTTAATGTCTCTGTGGTGCTATCAAATCAGAGATCTTTCAAACAGATGCCGTGGTTATATGACTTTTATAAAACAAGCCAAGCAACTGAACATAGGTTTGAGGAAATGTGTCTCTGTGTGTGTGTGTGTGTGTGTTTGTTTATTGTTCAGAATGGGAAAGTGACTGGCTGGCCTAAATCAATTCTTTCTCCCTACCCCATTTATCACAAGTTTATGATAGGTCTGAAAAGACCCCTTTAATCTCTTAGCTGATCCTTTCTTTGTGATTCCTTTCAAGCCTTAACAATTTCCCATTAAGTCATCTTCAGATAAATGAAGGTGAATACAGAGTCTCCAGGGCTGAGTTGAGAGGGAGGGGGAAGGGGAGGGGGAGAGGAGAAGGCTGGAGATGCCTAGTGCAAGCTGCAGACTAACCTGAGGGCTCACTGTCTCCCCAGCAAGGCACAGTGATTTACAACCCCAGTCCTGCTCCTCAGAGTGCGTATCCCCAAGACATGAAGAATGGAAGGGGTGAAAACACCATTTGTTCCTGACTTTACTGATGTATAGGTTTTTAAGGAGGTTCTCCCGCCAGGACAGGTCACCCTTGACAGATGACTTTGCTACCGGCTTTGATTTCAGCTTCCCACCAGGGCGTGCCAAGCGAAATCCATTAAGGTTTAAATTGTCCTATAATTTCTGCTTGCTTCCGGTGACTCTACTGCATATATCCAGTCAACAAGTAAGTCATGCCCAAGGCTTGTCACTCACTACACACTATGAAAATGAAAGAAACACAGATGCATTTTTTTTTCCAAGCTGACACCTGAACCTTTCTTTGGTCAGGGAGAACTTGGCCAGGTGATGTTCATTTTTTCTTGATAAATCAGAGTCTTGTGAGAGTCTTCTAAGGGATGGGAGGTAGCTGCAAAGCTTCCTCTTGGCATTAATGTAGACAAATGAACAGTGCTGACATTACAAAGGACTTTCCAGCTATCTCATCTCCTGCTGAGTGATTCAGCCATCACTGCCTGTACTGAAGGATCCACACCATGTGACCTCAGAAGTAGCCTTCTTGACTCAAAGGGAAGGATGAAGAAGAGAAAAATCACGGAAAACGGCCTTAGTTCTGTTCCTCTTGAAATCTCTGTATTAGTAAGTGGCGGGAAAGTATTTTCATGTCTGACAGAAGTGGGTGATCTTTCTCTGCCTCATCCTCCCCTTCTCTCTCATATATCCTAAGGTGATGGTGAACTCACGTTGTAGTTAAGAATGACCTTGAATTTCTGATCTTTCTGCGTCTACCTCCTAGGTGCTGGGATTACAGGCATGTCCCCACATCCATGGTCCCCACTAGAAAGGCGGAGACAGGAAGACTGCCCTCTATTCTATCCTGCCTGGGTCACATTGTTCTGTCAGGCAGGGCTATATGGCAAGACTATCTAAACCAAAGAAAACACCAGAGGTTGAGAGATGGCTTAGCAATTGAGATTCTGTACTGCTCTCACTGAGAACCCGAGTTTGTTTTCCAGTCCCCACATCCAGCAGTTCACAACTGCCTGTAGTCCTAGGTCCAGGGAATCTGAAGCCCCCTGGCCTCTGAGGGTAGTGTAGGCAAACTCATAAACTCATACTCAGGCACACATATGTACATATACTTAAAAAAACTTTAAAAACAACAAACAAAAACTCCAAACAAACCCCAAACAGCAGCAACAACAAAAAACAAAATAAGAAAAAGGTACCCAAAGGACATATGCAATAATAGCACACACAAGATGGTTTCTTGGATCAGAGAAGCAGGTATCTGTGGCAGTCTGGCTTTGTAAATTAGGGTCCCTGGAAAAGTAGAAAATATTTGTGGAATTTGAAAACCTTTCATCATGGAAAATTTCAGACACACACACACACACACACACACTTTAACCTCCTCCTTTCATTACCCACTCTATATTGGCACAAGGAGATAGTACTTTGAATAGTCTCCATCAGTGTCTCTCAAGTGGATTATCTTGCTGGACATATTAGACACAATTTTTTATCTGTAAATAGGTCAGTCAGTGTGCATCTGTGTTAAAGGCATGGTATTCTCTCTCTCTCTCTCTCTCTCTCTCTCTCTGTCACATCTACAGTATAACTACAACACCTAAAAATCCCACCATTTGTTCCTCAATGCTGTTAATACTTCATGCACTTTTTGGACTGACTGGTTGGGGAACTTTCAGGCTATGGGAAGGGCAGGGAGGCACAGCAGGTCATTGGAGACCCTGTCCACACTGCTTCTGTCTGGTGTCCACTATAATTAGGCCATGACCTTTGCAGACCCTCACACAGCAACTAACTAATGCAAAGTCAAAGGGAGGGAAGCGTCCCAGACTTCCTGGCTTCGGGGAGTCTCCTTGGGTATGCTCCCTGCACGCTCTTACCCTGGGTGGGCTAGCCTGCACAGCCCCACATTATGGGCCAGCCTGCATTGCATGCTTACAGCAGCTGTGGGCACCATTTGTTGTGTTCATAGATCTTTTCTTATTTCTGGGCCCGCCACTTGGGTGGGATCCATGGCATTCTGGGAAAGTTTCAGATTGGATAGTAATTATGGAGTGGTGTTATTCACAGAGGTTTGGGGGAGGATGCTAAGGCTTAGAGTGCAGGAGGGGACAGCAAGGACAAGGAGGCCTTTGTCCGCCACTTGAACCACTTTAGCACAGTGTTCAGGGGAGATGGCCAAGATGGACCCCTGAGATGAGCTTCTTCACATTTTTTTTTCAACATTTCAGACAGAAGTCCCACAGTCCTACGCCTAGAGCTACCTGAAATATTGAGCTAAATCAGTCAAAACCTTTTAGTCCATTGTTTTAGGTTCATTTGTATTTTCTCCAAATTTGGGCCTAGCCACTACTATCAGTAATAATTGTGACAGGAAGTGACCTAGCATCCGTTTTCAGAGGCTTAATCCATTATCAGCATAGCAGGAAGCCTGGCAGCCTGCAGGCAGACATAGATAGAGCTGGAGAAGGAGCTGAGAGTTCTACATCCAGATCCATAGGCAGCAGGAAGAGAGCGAGAGCCTCTGTGCTTGGCTCAAAGCCCACCCAACAGTGACACACTTTCTCCAATGAAGCTACATTCCCCCCGCCCCACCCCCGCCCCCAGCAAAGCCACATCTCCTAATAGCACCACTCCCTGGTGACCAAGCATTCAAATCAGTGACCCTATGGGGGCCATTGTTATTCAAGTCTCCACAGACTCTCACTGTCTCTCTCTATAGGTGAAGCCAAGTGTCTGCTTAATTCAAGCCAACAAACATAACCCCCCCCCTCAACAAACCCCCTCACACACACACACACACACACACACCCCGTGGCCAACCAAAGCACGACTTTTATCTTTAAGGGATGTGTAACAATTTCCTCTGACTCATGAAGTCAGGAAGTGGATAGCCTCACAAGCCGGGAAAGCTAAAATATGCAAGACCCTCAAGGCCCCTCCTCAGGGGTTGTAGAATCAGTTAACAATTGCTGCCTAGAAGAAACTCCCACTAGCAGGGACTCCTGGGGACTCTGACCCATCTGCTGAGCTACCTGCAGCTTGTGCAAGGAGTCCGAGAGTCCTCACGGGGCTGGGGTGGGCTGATTTTGAATCACCCAAGCTTCGGAAAGTAACCTATACATGGATGGGTTTGTCATAGTGGACTTTGTGGGTTTGTTACTTGTCCGGTGAAATATCTTGTGTGAACAGACCTTTGTTCACATCTCCCCAGGTAAAGTTAATATAACAGGAACTCGGCAACTCCTGGCGAGAATGAGAACCGTCCACAGATAATCCAATAATCCACTCTAATGCATTGTTCTTCTGGCTCCTCAGTATCACTGGAATAAGTCCAATTTCTCCATAGCCATTATCTTCCAAACAACCATATGCCTTCTAGGTTCTCCCTCCCTCCCTCCTTCCCTCCCTCCCTCCCTCCCTCCCTCCCTCCCTCCCTCCCTCCCTCCTTCCTTTTTCTTTCTCCCTCTCTCTTTCTTTCTTTCTTTCTTTCTTTCTTTCTTTCTTTCTTTCTTTCTTTCTTTCTTTCTTTCTTTCTTTCTCTCTCTCTCTCTTTCTTTGTTTCTTTGTTTGTTTGTTTCTTTCTTTGTTTCTTTGTTTCTTTCTTTGTTTCTTTGTTTCTTTCTTTGTTTGTTTGTTTCTTTCTTTCTTTCTTTCTTCTTTTTTTTTCAAGACAGGGTTTCTCTGAATAGCCCTGGCTGTCCTGGAACTCACTCTGTAGACCAGGCTGGCCTCAAACTCAGAAATCTACCTGCCTCTGCCTCCCAAGTGCTGGGATTAAAGGCGTGCACCACCACTGCCCGGCTTCTAGATTCTTAAAACACATTCACTCTGTGAGGTGCCTGCGTTTCTCCTGCTTCTGTTGGGCACGGAATGGAAATGCTTCCTAGGTTAATGCTTAAGGCCTAATTTGTCTTAGGCTCCCATTTGTCCATTTCTAGCACAGATGACCGCCATTATCAGCCTTCCTTCGCAGGCTACTTTGGCTATAGTGCCACCATGTATAAGAGCATCAGTCTTGACTTAACCACTTCCCACGATGCCTCAGCTTTCAGTTCATTCTTCACAGGCTGCTTTGGTTTGAATGTAAAATGTCACTGACAGGACAGTGTGTTTGAATACTGGGCAACACTATATTAAGAGGTTGTGGATCCTTTAGGAGCCTCGCTGGAGTAAGTGGCTTTCTTGGGTAAGGACCTTGACAGACTATAGTGTGGTCTAGATCCTGGCTCAAGCGCTTTGCTTTCTGATTCTTTGAGATGTGAAGAAATTCAGTGACATGAACACTTCTGTGTCCCTAGCGCCAGCTGAACTGTGAGCTAAAGTAGATCCTTCTGTGGTCTATGCCAGATGCTTTCGACACATCAAAGAAAACCAAAGAGATAGCAGGGCCTTACCAGACAGCTACATGGCACACTGGTCCTCTCCTTTGAAACACTGATCACATCTGCAATTTTTTTATAGTGATTGTAGGGTTATGGGGTGATGCCTGTTTCTCCTTGAATGTTAACACATACAGACAATTGAAGCCTGCAGACAGGAACCCTGGTTCCTCTGCCACTCTGTCTTCCTCAGGGCTCAGCACAGTCACTGAAATCCTTTGCAGACAGTGTTTGAATGTGAAAGAAGCACTCCATCTAAGGGGAGGGTCCATGGTGGCAAATATGGAATGTTGACCATGGAAACAGAAGGGAGAAGCAGAAAGGCAGAGGAGAGCTGGAAGATATTTGTGGATTTCCGGCTTGATGGCTGTCTCCCCTTAGCGTGTTGCCCAACACATTGGTCCCAAGAGTTAATCCATTAAAGAAGGAAAGGGAGCCATAGGCATAACACATTGACGAGTGTGCCAGATGTACTTACTGCCTTTGGAGTTTCACAAAGAAAACTTATCTGACTGAAAATAATACAGTGGGAAGGAAGAGCTAATTTTGGATGGGGAGCACAGAGAAAATGATGACCTCTTTGACCTTCCAGTTACAGTACCAGTGACTCTCCAAATGAAAGCATTGAGCACCGCCAAGGTAAGGCTGGAGATGAGGGTGTAACTGGATGAAAATGTACTCAGCAGAATTCAAATTCGGTATGGATTCCAAGCATGCCAGCCATGTAAGAGAAGGGGCTTGGTACACATAAATGCTTTGCCTATACACTATGTTGGCAGAAAGTTCTGACCCAGGAGCAGATATGTTTAGGAATAAGGAGGTATCTGGCAAGACTCAAACTGCTTAGCAGAGCGATAGTACCTATGCTCGTTGTCTGGCCAATACCTCCCTCATGCCCTTTATTTGGGGAAGTAGATTAGTTGGGATGCCAAAGGTGCCCGGGTCAGTTCCTTTTCTTACACTTTCTACTGTAAGAGGTATCCAAGGAGTAGAGTAGCAATCCAATGAGACTTGTGGCAAGCTCTTTGAAAGAGATACATCAGTGTCCAGAGCCCTGCCATTGACAGTAGATAAATGATGTAAACAACCCCAATTCATGATCAGATGAGTGGACCCAAATGTGTGCACAATAGAGTATTAGTCAACCTCCAAAATGAGGGAAATTCCAACACATACTACAGTGTGGATGGACCTTGAGGCTGTTGTGCTAACTGAAATGTCAGTCATGGGAGGACAGCTGTTTTATGAGTCCACTTAGGAGCAAAGCAAGAGGTCCCTCGAGAACTCACCTTCACAGAGGCAGAGGGTATAGCAGTGGTTGGCAGGGGCTAAGGGGGAGAGGGGAATAGTTACACAGTTGGTAAGGGTAAGAAAGTTCTAGGAGCAAGTGGTGCCAGCTCTGGGACAGTGTGGATGCGCTTCATGCACTTCTAAAAATAAATAAAATGGAAAATTTTATTGGCACTTTGAACCACAATCAAAACAAGACAAAAAGATATAAACCATTTATGCTGGGTACTTTACCCCTCCCTAGGATGACAGAAAATCTGTCAAAAGGCATCCAGACAGAGGCTGATTTGGGCTTACATTCAAACAGTTTAATGCTTGTGTGAGGGGTGCAGCCAAGGCATGAGGAGGGCCAGGTCATATCAAGACTCTTGGCCATTTCCTGCAGGGTGTGAGGGAGGAGCTGAAGAGGAAGAAGAAGGCATTCACACTCATTCCTGGGTGGATGTGACAGCAGAGAGGCCAGGGGCCTGAGAAGCCCCGTGGATACAACAGATAGTCGCCTTCCTGTCCAGCATCGTCCCCTTAACACGGAGGCACGACTTCACATGTCACATCACCCTTGTCAGGATGTGCCGTGGAGGTCCTTCTCTCCAGCTGTGCAGCACTGCAGAGGTGGGGCATTGAAAAGACCCTGACCTGGGTCAAAGCCCAGTCTCCTGCAACCTCCCTTGCTTAACTCTTTGAGTCCCAGTTTATTGTCCATGTTCATTGTCCTTACCTTTTAGACTCATGGAAAGCCAATCCTAGTCAATAATTTAGAATTTGTGAATGAAATGCATACATGTCTGTGATTTTTAAAAGGAACTTCCTTCCCTACTAGACTAGAAGATTCTATGGAGACAATATCTCTGCTTCTGCTTTTCTGTGGCAGTATGCCTCGCCATGGTGCCTGGCAACCCATGCTAATGATGCTTTCTTATAAAAACCTATCGGGTAATAATGGCCATCTTTTTAGGGTTGCGCACACACACACACACACACATATATATATGTGTGTGTATATATATATGTGTGTGTGTGTGTGTATGTGTGTGTATATATATACACATACATTTACATATATATATATATACACATACTTATATATATATACACACATGTGTGTATATATACACATACATGTATATATAATATATGCATTATATTATATGTGTGTGTGTGTGTAAATACCCAGAAGTCAGAAGCCATAGCTCACTGTATTGGTGTAGGCTTTATTTCTAGGCTCCATGCTGTCTTATAGGCTGCCATTGTGTGAATTATGTGAGACAGATTCTCATATACTATTAGGTTCACAGCATCAGAGGGAAGGGAGCCCTGGGGCTTGTTGGTTCATTTCCCAAGTTAAATCCACCCATCCATTATCATTCTAGTACCCTCAGCTCTTGAGACTGATGCTCCCTTTTTAATGACTTCATTTTCCTTCGGGGCCTGTCTCTGAAGTATTTTATTTTTATTTTTTGTTTTTAAAGTAAAGTTGGAATTTAGTAAGAAAAATAATATGAATTTAATCATAGGTATTAAGGAAAAGGAAGAAGTACTTAAGAGAAGCACAATTTTACACACCCAAGTGTGGGTATGTATGGACTTCTCAAGAGAGAGAGAGAGAGTTGCATTAATGTGTCTTAACAATAGGGATTTATATGATTTCGGTGACTTCTGAGGTTATATTGTTCAGAGGGTTTAGAAGATTAAGTAAAAATGCTGTGGTATATTTATTTATATCTAAAGAACTTTTCTTTAGAAGATGAGATCACGGGTGGTTTATAGTGCATTGTGTGGGTTAATGACTCCGAAGAGAAAAGCATAGGTCAAAAATCAAATCAAAGAAGTCCTTCCAATACATATGTCACAGGGAAGTTGAGATGTGTGTTTTGACTGTAAACATAGTTCATAATTTTGTGAGATTCTCTTCTTTCTCAAGCAGTAGGGGTGTGGGGCTCCTCTCCTTTCTCATGCTCCCTTAATTTTCCTTGCCTGCCTCTCCTTTCTTCTCACTGTGCCTCTGAGACTCAGTCAGCTAATCTTAAGATAAAGGCTGAAATTCCATTTCCTGAAGCTCCCTTATTCTGAATAGGGATGTAGACCGTACCTATCAAATGCTTCGGGAACTTTCTGAAGCATAAAGTTTCTAAAAGTTGTGTTACTAAGGTCTAAGAAATCCCGGTATGATAATAGTCACACAAGAGGTTCTCTGAGAAATTAGGAATTATAGACAGACTATACCAAGCCACCTCAAACTTTGTTATTTGAGGCATTTCCCTCATTAGGCCATTGTCTTGGTTACTTTTCTACTGCTGTGAAGGGATACAATGACTAAAGAAACTAACAGAAGGGTTTATTGGGGCATACAGTCTCAGAGGGTTAGAGTCCATGACCATTATGGCGGGGAACATGGCAGAAGCTGGCAGGCATGCCCCTGGAGCAGTATCAGGGCTTGCGTCCTTATGCAAAAGTTGGAGGCAGTTAAAAACACTGGCAATATCATGGGCTTTGAAACCTCGAAGACCACTGCCATTGACACAACCCTTCCAACCAGGCCATACCCCCCAATTCTCCCCAAACAGTTCCATCAACTGGAGCTCAAGCATTCAAATATATGAGTGTATAGGGCCATTCTCATACAAACCACCACAGCTATACAAGAGGAATTATCTTTCTCTAAACACAACTCACTGCTTGGCAATTTCTTTTCACTATGGAACCTTTTCTCCAGTGTGCCCCCCTCCAAGATTGAACTTGCACCTCATTAATTCCTGAGACAGCCTGAAGATCAAGGTGCTTTGCTAAAATCATGGATTATGGAGTCGGTCAGGCTCCAATTAAAATCAGGGCCTGCCCCTCTTGCGCGCGTCCGACTCGACCAGCAAGAACGACACGGCACACAAGTAGGATCCTTCTGCAGCCAAGCTTTAATGCATCTTGAGAGGGAGAGCATAAGCTTACACACGGATGCGAAGACTCTGAGGAACCCAGCCCTGTGCCTTATATAGAATTTTTGTCCCGCCTCTGACGTGGCGCATCCTCACAGGGCCATTTCCAAACGGACAAGATAACGTACTTAACGGATGTATGTCCTCGCGGACAGGGACTATCCAGAGACATGTGCAGTAAGCCTTTTTACTTGTTCAAACACCCAGCTCATGTGCCATCTTGTAATGGCGAATGTGGGAGCGGCTTTCCACATGCCCCTTAGCTGTATAATATTAGGCTTCAGGTTCTTTGTCTATAAAGTAGAGAATCGTGATCTACTTCAGAGGTAACATTTCTCCTAGGCTCCACCCGACAGTTACCTAGCAACAGCCAGGTAGGAGCCTGGCTTGTATAAAAGCACTGTTTGGCCTCCCTTTCTTTTTCTCTGACCCCTTTCTCTTTGTCCTGTCTCTCTCTCTCTCCCTCTCCCTCTAACTTTCTGTCCTCTCCCCCGTTTCTCCCCACATGTTCCTGGCTGACCTCTTCCCTTCTTTCTCCTCTCTCTCTTTCTGTCTTTTTCTGTCCCCTTTCTTTCTCTGCCTCCACTCCCTCCTCACCCCTTCCCATGCCTCCAAATAAACTTCATTTTATACTAGACCCGTTGTATGGCTGGTACCTCAGCATGGGCCATTCTCTCCCACTGCATGATAAGACGCATCACTTATGAGTTCCAGAAAATGAGAGAATGTTTTTATCTGCTCCCATTTCCCTCAGAGGGACTACTTGACAGTTCTTCTGTGGAAGAAATAGTTGGATAAAGGGCATGCTCAAGGGTGAGCCCAAGACACAGATATGGCCAGGGTAGTATATTGAGGCCAGTTCACTGATATGAGGTGATTTCACTTATGGTTAGGAAGGTGGGAGGAGAAAGGGGAAGGCAGACAGACTGATGGTGGAGGGTGCTGTGCTGGTTGCTAGGGTCTTTCGGCACTGTCCCCAATCACTACTCCTCCCCACCAACTAGTCTGATTAAACTCACCAAATCAGTGAAGAAACACATGAAAGCTAATGAGAGGGCAGCATAGGTGAACGTAGACACAGATGCTAGGAGACTGGTTCTTCTCTGGGAATTGGTAGTAGTGGAAAGAAAGATTTTGTATTTACAGCCCAACCCCATCCCTTCTCCACCCTCCCTGTTCTTACTCTCTCCTTCCCCTCCCCTTCATTTCTTCCTTCTCCCCTTCATTTTCCTTCTCTCTCCTTTTCCCATGTCCTCCCTCCCTTCCTCCCTTTCTAGTACTCTCCTCTCTCCTCCCTCCCTTGCTCCTCCCAATCTCCTCTTCTTTGTCAGGTTAGAAAGATTAAGTCAGGTTTCTTAGAGCTCAAGGGACATGGAAATCTACCTGACTGCCAAGTTCATCAGGATTAGAGTCAATGCAACTAAACAATGGGCGACTTCAATTACTTTGCAGCCATTTATCTGTGGCTACCATCTTTGGCTAAGCTTAAATCCACAGCTGAGTAAAGTCTTTGACTTGTACTGTTATTTCAGTGATAGAGTTGAGCCAAGACCAAGAGAAGAGATGCCCAAAATAGAGGCTTTGCATCCAGCCAGACATTCCCTTGCAGTGGGTGATGTCTACACCTGAGCCTAGACAGGAGGGCTGGTGGGCTGAGCAATTCAGCTACTACTCAGGCCCAGATCCAGGGCTTTGATTGGACCACTGTGACATCTACCCCATGAATGAACTGCTGGAGCACATGAAGAGGCCAGTCCTGCAGATTAAACATTGCAAGATCTCCATGACACAGGGCAACCACAGGATATCTGAGACCAGTCATGGTGAGGATCCAGTATTGATAGTAAAAGACAAGCCAGAGACCTGAACAGGACTAATAACTCATTACAATTCACAATGGCAAGTAAAGATGTGCACAAAAGACACAGCACATAGGTGTGCACTGTGTAGCATATTGTGACACAATACAGCTTCCACAATGAGATGTTTTTTGTTTATTTATTTTCTTTTGCAGGGGAAGTTACAAGGGTAGGAGGCAGATATTAAGGAACAGGGAGGTGGGTGGGATTGGGGTGGATGGTGTGAAATTCACAAAGAATTGATAAAAATAAAAACAAAAAAGAAAATTAGGTGGTGGTGCTGGAGAGATGGCTCAGCCCTTAGGAGCACTTGTTCTTGTGGGGACATTGGTTCTTCTTGCACATACAGATGGTTCACAATCATTTGTAACTCCAGTTCCAGGGGAAGAGCATACACACATATAAGCAAAACATATATAAAATAAAAATGAAAAAAAATCAATGGCAATGGATCCGAGAGAGGCTGATGAGCTATTTTGAATTGGCTGCTTAGTGATGGGTTTTCTTCAGAGGTAACATTTAAACTGAGATTTGTCATAAGAAATGTCAACTTCGAGAAGGTCTTGGGTAAACATTTTTTAAGGGATAATGCTAGCAAGCTGACTATCTTGAAAATGGATCAAGGTAAATGCTACCGGGATTCAGAATGGTCAGGAAGCTTGAGGTGAGGACCAGCCAGTACCCTGACACACAGTAGGGTGCTAAGTAGCTGCCTGGTTAAATGTGCATAGTGGTCACAGAAGGTCAGTGAACAGCATTAGAGAAAGCCCTAAGTGAGCAGAAACAGCCTTATTATCCACTGGGTAAAGGGGAAAGGACTGAGAGACATGGACACAGCACATAGGTTGGTCTCACAGCTTCAGGGAACAAGCTTTAGGTTTAACTTTAGGTGGGCTGGAATGGAAAACTTTTGAGGATTTTAAACTAAGCAATGGCACTCGCCAACTTATTTTGAATAGATTACTCAGAGGGCTAGAGCGATGGCTCAGCTGCTCAGATCACTTCTTGCTTTTCCAGAGGATTTGGGTTCAGTTCCCAGCACCCATGTGGTGGTTCACAGTCATCTGTGCCTCCAGTTCCAGAAGACCAGATGTCCTCCTCTGACTTCTGTAGGCACCAGATACCACTCAGGATATAAACAAAGAACACATCTTAAAAAACCAAGCCAAAACAGACTGTGTGTTCTGTGTGGACCATAGGGAGGCATCCAGGCAGAAGCAGAGGGGTAGGAGGCCATGACAGTTGTCAGAGAGAGTAAGGATGACAGAAGCAGAGAGAGAGAAGGGTACAGGAGGGCATTTGGTGTCTCCTCGGAAGATGGCAGCGTTAGCTGAAACAGTGCTGTAACGGGGGAAATGCGGGTGGAGTCTTTATCCCAGCCCCAGACAATGGTGGTTCACTAAGGAAAGGAAAACAGACATGAAAGGCATGGGCTAATGTGCTTCAGACAAGAGAAAGCAAAGCAAGTTGGCTTGTTGGTGGCGCTGTGAGGAGCTATGCTTGGAAGGAGGATTAGGAGAAGAAAGAAATGGGTGTGTCGCATGCCTGAGGAAGTGGAGGGGCCGCTGTGGACGTGCTCAAGTTTACAGTGTCTGGGAGATTCCCATGTGCGGGTGGTATCAGAAGTCTCTCCACTGATATACTTTGATCTGCACAGTTCTTGCTTTCCAGACTGGCGAGGAAACAACAGGACAGGGGTCACAACTTCAGGGGCCATAATTGATATGTCTTGTATCCCTCACAGTGCTAGAACAGAGCCTTAGGTACATATTGAGATAAAGGAATAGATTTGATTGGCAAGAGAACTGAGGGCAGAGAAACTAAAGAGACAGAAAGCAAGGGTTTCCTAATTAGCTGCCATGGTTTGTTAAGCTCCTTCATTAGGCTCCAGCACTGCCTGTCCAGTGTGGGAGAAGTGACCTGAGAAGTGACAAGAGACCAGAGTCCATAGCGAGGGCATTCCTTTCGTTTCTCTGACCCTCTTCTGTCTCTTACTTGTCACTGACAATTAGATAATGGCCTCTGTTATGCACAGTTGGGCTGGGTTCGCCTGCAGCCTCCTTGCCTCTCATTGGCGCCTCTTTCACTCTCTGGGATGCTTTTGTGACACTCATCACTGACCTGACTCTGTATCCGAGGAACTCTCTCTGTCATCAGCACGCACATTTAACCAGTTCTACCTGGCTCCCCGCTGTGTCAGGGAGATAAACCAGTCCTGTCCTCAACCTTTTTGACCATCCCAAATCTCTCCTGTACTGTGCCTTTCTGCAGAAAATATCATGTCTTTATCATCTTCAGAGGGGTAGGTAGGTGTCTGTAGCATCTTGGGATACAGGTGCTAAGGGAAAGAGATGCAAGGCTCCTATATTCCTGTCCTGGTGGCAATGGGCCAATGTTTGGGAGGCAGACAGAAACAGGGCTGGCATCCTAGCTGTCATGTTCTCGTTCCCTGACTACTGGGATTAAAGGTGTGCACCACCATTATCAGTAATTTTCCTTTTAAAAAATGTTTATTAATTGACTCATTGATTATGAGGTAGGTGTGTGTGTGTATGTGTGTGTCTGTGTGTGTGTGTGTGTTTGTGTGTGTGCATACGCGAGTGTGTAAACACATCTATAGTGGTCAGAGAAAAAGTTGTAAGAGTAAATTCTCTTCTTCCACTGTGTGATTCTGGGGCTCTAACTCCGATCATCTGTCTGAAGGGTAAATGCCTCTACCTGCTGAGCCATCTTGCTGGCGCAGGGAAGATTTTCTAAAACTCTCCCACGGCTTGTTTGCTCAAAGGTGGAGAATTTCCAGGGAAGCTAATGAGAGCTTTATGACACTAATCCTACAATGATTTCATCTTCATCTATTTCTCTCAACAGGGATGCCAGAGATGTTGGAGTTGGGGTGCTAAGGGGAGGCAAGTAACCTAGAAGAGGACCAGGACCTGCCTTCTACCTTCACCAAGAGCTAGAGAATTGAGATGCGCTAGAAAGCAACCAATTGGAGTCTCCTGACAGTGCAATAATGTATATCCTTCCTCAATGAACCTTAGAGGTGAATTTGAGGCAGAAAGGATCCATAGTGTGTGTCGAGCATCCCTGGGAGAAGGCTGGGTTCAGCTCTATGTCCATAGGAGTCAGTAAACTCAGTGCCTCTATCTACAGGAAGAAGGAGGAGGAGGAGAGGGAGGAAGAGGAGGAAGGGGAAGAGGAAGAGGATGATGAAGGGGAAGGAAGAAGACGAGGAAGAAAGAGGGGGAAGAGGATCAGGAAGAAGGGGGGGTGGAGGAGGAAGAGGAGGCTGTAGGTTTGATGGAGGGTCGTGGTTTGTCACCCAGAGAAGTCTCAACTCCTACACTTTTCTGCATCTTATTGGGGTGTCTGCTTCATTAGAGCATTGCCTGGAGAGCCATCTAGTCATACTTGTAGCTCAGGTGGAAGGAGCCCAGGTCATGTGACTTGGATTGCTGGGGAATAGCTCTAAAATGATGCTACTCTTTGACAAGATCATTCTCCTTACATTCAAACTAGGCATTTCAAGTAAGTAAATGGGGCTGGAAGTGTGGTTCAGCTGGGATAGTGCTTGTCTAGCGTATGTGAAGCCTTGATTTGATTCCTGATACTGAATTCCACACTGGGCGAAGCTTGAGCGTATGTATGAGACCCCAAAGTCCCGCCTCTGCATTGATACATTTCCTCTAAGAAGGCCACACCTTCTCCATTAGGGCCACATCTCCTAATAATGTCACCTCCCATTGGGCCAAGTATATTCAAACCACCACAGCTGTAGTACTAGCATTTGTGAGGTGGAAGCAGGAGGGTCAAATGACTGACATTATCCTTAGCTACATAATGAATTCCAGGCCAACCTGGATACTTAAGCCTCTGTCTTCAAAAGACATTGTTGTTCAAAACATCTGTGTTCAAAAAACATCTCCCCACAGTCTGTTGGAGCACATGAACATTAGAGGACATGCCAGGTGCTGGGGGAAGCTACTGGTGGGTGATGGAGAGGAAGATGACCCACAGGTGTGCTTCATCTTGATTAGTTAGGATGCTCATGCAATACCAACTTTCCATCTATTTTAGGAAACCACTAGTCCCAAGATGGAGGGACTTTCTAGAAGCCCCAGAGAAGGATATGAGGTCACCCTTTGGGCGGACTCTTTTGAGTCTCTCAATGGCTGCTGCTGCTCCCACCCCAGAGTCTCCTTTTCATCTGTCTATACCCCTCCCTCTTCCAGCAAGAACTCTTTATGAACACAAAAGATGTTTAGGAAGCAAAAACTAATTTTGCAAAATGACTGACACTTGGTTGCAGAAAGGAAGCATTTAGGTGTCATTTACTTTCCAGAAATTTCCAAGTGGTCTCTGAAGGTCTCCAAAGTGGTGCTTTCATTATTGCCAAAAAGGGAAAGGGCCGAGACATGTGCTGCATTGATGTTTGAACTTGGAGCATCTCTTCCTCTCAGTTACAATTAGGCCAGCATTGGGAGCTTCAGATAACTACCAGGACTTATATGTTCTAGTGACACTTTGCAACACTGAAAGTCTATAAAATATGTTCTCCTGGCTGGTACAGGCCTGTAGCATCAGCTATGGAAAAGACCAAGACAGGAGGGTGACTTGAACCCAGGAGTTAGAGACCTCATGGCAATACAGTAAAATAATATAAAATTAAATGAAAGCAAATCTAAAAGTCTTAGAAAACGTTTGTCCTTCCCAGTTATGTGAGATGACGGGGTGGCTCAAGTGTGCCCGAGTTGAGCGTGAGGTGACAGATACACGTGTATATCTAGGCCTGACCGCATGTTCCAGCGTTGCCTCCAATTCCAAATATTTAGACCTGTGGTTGGAAAAGTATTTTGACTTAGGAAGAAGATGAAGTCTGCCTTGGGGAATGAGCAGGTGGCTCATCTCCGCCTTCATTTGTACTCTCCAGTTTGCTTTTGTGGAGAGCAGATCCCAGGCAGCCCTCCAAACCTCCGAATATGGATTGTCTGCTTAAAATTAGCAAGATGACCAAGCTGTCTGTGTCAGGCCCACTTCCAGTTTCCCATCGCTAGGTTCGGTGACCTGTTTGGCAAGCTGTTCCTGTCTCCCTTGCCAGAGAGACTGATGGGCCACTGGTGATAAATCCCGGCAAGGCTTCAGTCACCTCACACCGACTGCCAGCTGTGATGTGATTCTGAGCTGGGGTGTCAGGGATGCAGGTATGCACAACAGACTCTGAGCTGTCCTGTTACAGCAGGAAGATTTCCCTTTCCAAAATAGAAACCATGGCTAATAAATTTCTGATACTAGCTCCCCCCACACACATCCATTTATCCTTTGGCTGGAGAGCAAAATGAATTAGCCACGGAGCCAAAAGGCACAGGTTCAAGGCTTTGCTGTGAACAAAACTTTAATTAGGAGTTTTGATTATGTCTCATAAGATATGTAGGATTCCAAGCTTTATCAACCCTTGGAAGAATCTAATGGATTGAGAAAAAAAATGGTCTTTTTTTGCTAACAGGAAACAGAAAGAGACTGATTTTAAAAAGCCCAAAACATGGGGGTCTGCTGTGAATTAGCATGTTTCCCACGGGCAGCTAAACAGTTTCAGATATAAATTACTTTCAGTGCCTTTCCCCCTCTCGCTCCACACAGGAGCTTGTGTTTCCTGCTGATTAACAAAAAATGCCACTGTATTTCCCAGTCTCCCTGAGCCAGCCAGCCCTGCTGTTTTCTGTGTGTTTCAGACTAATAAGGGGGTGGGGGAGGGTAGGTCTAAGACTGAAGTTGCCTAGAGGCTTAGGCTACCAACTCCGGGGCTTTTGGGGATGGCACAGGGGCTCTGTTGAATTGAGGTAGCCATTGAAGCCTCCAGATTCTATCACACAGGGCTTTGTCTCTCTTCCTGTTCTGTCTCTCTCTGTATCTCTCTGTGTCTCTCTGTCTCTCTCTCTCACCCTCTCCTTCCCGCTATGCATCCAAGGATGATTCTGAGCTTCTGCTCCTCCGTCTTTCACATTCTGAGCACCAGGACTGCAAGCACACGTCGGTTATTTGGTGATGGGGATTGAACTTAGGGCTTTGTGTGTGCTAGGCAAGCACACTACTGAGCTGCATCCCCAGCCTCACTAAGCATTTTCTTTGTTAGTGTCCTCTAGTTAAAGGGCTAACTCCAGGACCCCTGACTGCCCACCCTGGCCAGTCACTGTATCTGCCTACAAGGAAGGGTCGTTCTTCCTTTAGGTCCTGGCATCTCCACCTGCACTCTCTGCACTTAAGTATTCATGTTTATTTTTGAGTGGGATAAAAACATTCTTCTCTCATCCATTCTCATCTTGTTTCACCACCTCCTACATACAGGGCATTGTGCTGAGTGTCAGAGATGTCACTGTGACCCAGGTAGATATAGCCATGCCCCAAAGAGGCTTGGAAGACCAAGGATAAAAATATGATGTATGTCAAGAATGAGTCAGATAGGCTGCTGTCTGGGGCAGGGGACAGGTGGGAAAATTTGTCTTGAACAGAGCAGTCAGAGAAGGTTCTAGGAAAACGCCTGTAGTTCATGGATATGTGATGAAAGTGTATTGCAGACAGGGAGGGAGGATTATAGTAAAGAAATGAAGACTATCACAGGCGTTGAGTTTCTGGGACCATCATCAGATTTCAAGTGGCTAGAGAGGCCTAATATTAAATGCATTCATTACTCTTCACATCACTGACGCTGAAATACTTGACAGAAGGGACGAAGAGAACAGGCTTATTTTGGTTCATGGCTTCAGGTAGTCTGTTCTGGGTAGTTTTTGTCAATGTGACAAGAGTCACCTGGGAAGACGAAATGTCAATTGAAGAATTGCTTCCATTGGATTGGCCTGTGGGTCTTTCATTGATATAAGAAGGCTGAGCCCACTCTGGGCAGTGCCATCTCTAGGCAGTTGGACTTGCATGAGAGAGCTGAGAAAGCCAGGAAGCAAAAAAGAAAGCAGTGTCCCTTCATGCTCTCTGCTTTACTGTCTGCCTTGATTGAACTCCAGCCCCAACCTCCCTGGAGAGTGGACTGAGATAAGTCGAATAAACCCTGTCTCCCCCCCCCCCCCCGCCCCCAACTAGCTTCTGCTCAGTGTTTTGTCATATCAGCAGAAAAATACATTGAATGTTGGGTCCCAGTCACTTGTGGTAGGAAAACCAAAGCCTAGTGTCTCAGGATCCAGTCTGTGCTGGAAGGAGCATTTGGCCATGGCTCATTGACATGGTAGCAGATCAGGAGGCAGAGAAAACAAGTCAGAACCAGGGACAGGACAGCCTTCAGAACCTGGCCCCTAGTTACCCAGTGTTCCTAGCCAGGACTCCTAAAGGGACCTAGCCTTCAGGAAAGCACACCCAAGCTTTCAAACCGCAAACCTGTAGGGAACATTTCCGACTCAAGCTCAAGGGAGGATGCTACTCTACACGACTTCAGGGGTCTCTGCTCCCTCTCTTTCCCCTTTCATAGCAAGAACGGTATGGGTGGTAGACTAATGGGGGCATTGCATAAAACACATAGTTCCAAATGGTATGGAGACAATAAAGAGGCCATGACATGAGCGGACTCAGTGAGTTCCAGGGGCAGAGACAGAGCACAAGACACCCAGAAAGAGAAGGGACCACAGAGCCATTTCTTCTCACCCCTCAGAGCTGGAAGCTGACCAGCTTCCTGTCTCCTCTTGGTCCTCCCTGACAGTACTTAGCAACATCCCTTTTTTTTTAAATGCCCATATCTATCCTGGCAGATTCCTTGAGGGCAGGGATGCGATGCATTCGTCATCCCCAACAAACCAAACACACCGCTTATTTCCACGCCCATAGAAACGGTCCCATGAGAATTTATCGAGTGATTAATGCTGAATACTTAAAATGATCTTTAGGGAGATGAGCCATTAGGAAGGTTGGGCCAATTTCTGCTTGTTTTATGGCTTTGGCTCAATGGTTGGTTGTAGGAAGCCCATAATTATTACTATTAATAACAAAAAAAATTGGCCTGGATTGAATCTTTGCTTTATTCTTTTGATGAAGCCTTTGGCCTGGTGACAAGAGTGTCACTGAGGGCTGGGAAGCAAATGTCAAGTTGTTGGGCAGAAGTCACAGCAAGCACCTCTGCATCACTACAGTGATGCAGTGACGTCTGAGCTGTTGGTTTCCAGGCTGAGGCTCTCTGCTTCCAGTTCAGAGAGCGACATAAGCCTTACTTCCTGCCCACTGACCCTTGGTCTAGAGGCTCCAGGCCAGTCTATCAGAGGCAACTTTGCAGGCAGGCAGGCCCCTGAGGAAGTCCATGAAGCCTCAGAAAGTCACAGGGGTACTTGTTAAATTAATACCATGTCTATCACGGAAAGCTGAATTAAAAAAAAAAAACTCCACCAATTAGCAAAATCCTTTCTTCAAATTCGCCTTTATAAAGGGCTCTAGGTAAAGGATAAGAATTGAAAGGGACACTAGAAATTGCACTGAACTGCAGGCAGGGTGGGATGTGCTTTCAATTCTAGCACTCAGGAGGCAGAAACAGGCGGATCTCTGAGTTTCAGGACAGCCTGGTCTACGTTGAAAGTTGCAGGATCTGAGGCTATCCACTAAATCTTGCCCATCAATACAATTCTTTGCCTCCAAACCCCAAACCATTTTTAGTTAAACGGTGGTAGTGGTGACAGGTCCAAGGATCAGGAACCCAGGGGCAGTGTGTCCCTGCATGGTGGGGTGATGGGATCTGGGATAACTCCAGGAATTCTTATCCCATTCTGAAGCCATGCGAATTCACTTACAGCCAGAAAAGTCTTGTTCGGTGGCAGGGAACCTTGTAGAATCTGGACAGGCGATGTGATGTGGTTGTAGGACAGAAACGGCAGATGAGAACCAAGATAATGAAAAGAATTAGTGTCAGTCATTTGTTGCTTGGCTCTCAGCCCCAGGTAAGCACTCAGCCAACACCCAGGGAAACTGGGCCACAGTTAACTGGGTTTGGGGCCAGAGGCGGTAGGAGCGTTTATTAGCTAATGGAAACAATTTTGTGCTGAGCAGGAAGGGTTCAGGAGTGACAGAGGAGCTTCCTTCTTAAGTCTTCTCTTCCTGAAGACACTGCACAGCCTGGTTTACTCTGGGCGCAACACCCTGTAATTACTGTCAGTTGAAGTGAGAGAAAGGAGTATACTTCTGACTCCCTGCTCTCTCCTTGCCTCAAACACAAGCTGGAAAGGGTCAGGAAAGGAAAACAAAACAAAACTCAAGCTAAGCAAGAAGCTCCCCGGACTTTGGACTCTCACGGAGGATGAAATGTCAATAGTTAAACACAAAGAAGAAGAAGAAGTGCTATAGTTTATCATGTTTGGGTTCAGAATCAACAAAGGCCCAATTAACACCCATTTGGGAGGTTAGTCATTTTGGTACTTGCAGATAGCTTTTTAAACAGGACTGCTTGGAGTCTGCAGTGCAGGGGTAACTCAAGTGTTGATAAAAGGAATGTCAGAACAAATAAAGATTCCTCCAGAAAAGCTGCAAATGCAGTGGGGTCCGGCGTCGGGGCTGACAGCTCAGGGCACCCTGGCTGAAGTCAGCTTTTAAGCTCTGGGTCCAGTTGCTCTCTGAAGGTTGTTTTGCTACATTTTTGTTCCTCTTGTCCGTCTTCACAGGGACCCACATCTTCCTGGATTTGTAGTTTGGGCCTGAGTTCAAGAGTTGAGGTTTTCAGCTTGGGAGTCAAAGTTTGACTTTTCTCCTTGGTCTCAAAGTGTTTTGACATCACTGGTGCAATCGTGAAAGGTTGTTACATGGGAGAAACTCTGCCTTTATTCAACCTTAACTGTATTTGCTAAGTTCCTCAAAAGTGCTGAACCAGGAAAGTGGGAACTGGCTACAGAGTGGCGATTTGTTATAACACCTGGATCTGCTGTGGTCAGCCTTGATACAGCAAGGCAGGCCCCAGAGTCCCAGATGTGTGGGTCTCCCTAGGCAGTACTTCCTCTGCCGCGCCCAGAAGGATAAGGACAGTTCTTTTTTTCAAGCAAGCATAACGATGAAATTAATTACACAGTCCATGCCCCTCTTCCTTAACTCAGAAGAACAACAGACCTTAGAGCTGAATGGGACTGATGCAAGTTTGCTTTGTACTCGAGGAAACTGAGGCCAGGAGAAGAAGAGAATCTCTAGTCTCCCCCAGGTCCAGCAGAACTAGACACAATGCTTTGCATTGTGATACCCACAGTCAACAAACATTTACTCATTTAGATCTGCCGTTGTTCCCAGAATTTTCCCAGAACCTGTGGCTCTAGGTTTGATGGTCAGAACCCCCAGGGTTGCCTTTGTTCTTCCTTCTTCCTGGCCAGCATGGCAGACATCTGCAGTCTATCACCTTTGTCAGAGTTATCAGAAATACGGTCCCCTAGCTTTTCTTACCCTTCAGAAGCAGAAACTTCAGATGCTACTCAAGATCTGATTTTTAATGATCTTCCCCAGAAAAATTCTGTGTACCCCAAGAATCACTCCACTTGGTCCAACTTCATATTTTGCAGGCCAGGTGGGGCTGTATAATCAATAATTAACATGAAAAGAATATTGTAAATGAATGATATATCTTACGACTGAGAATATGGGGCATTTGAAGTTTCTCTTTCAAATTCTATACTTACTCAATAAGCAAAAAAAGAAAATGTAAATGTATGACTCTTTTGCTCCCCTGGACTTAAAATTTTTCTCAGTAACAAAGAAATGTTGGCATTTTTTTCCTTTGGCCACGTGAGTAGTAACAAAGTTACCTTTTTTTGCCTAAAAATTATTTTATGCCACAAATGATAGTTTATCTGGGTATAGAAGACCTGTTTAACAGCTGTTTTACTTCCACGTGGTAAAAAGATTACTCTGCTGTTTTCTAATTCACTGCTGGTGCCAGTTACTTGTCTCCTCTGGTGGTTGCATGTCTTTCTTCTTTAGTAGCCTTTAAAGTTTCCTCTTTGTAACATTTTTTTTCTACAAAATTTTTTTTGTTGTATGTTTACTATTATGTATTTTCTTTGGTACTCAAGGTAACTTTGAGAATCCATATAATTTTAGTATATATATATATATATATATATATATATATATTTTTTTTTTTTTTTTTGATATAGGGTCTCACTATGTAGCTCTGGCTGTCCTGGAACTCACTCTGTAGACCAGGCTGTCCTGGAACTCTCGGAGATCCACCTGCATCTGTCTCCAGAGTGCGGGATTAGAGGGGTGAGCCACCATTCCCAGTCCTTTAAAAACTTCTCAAGTGTCTTTAAATATTCACAGGTTTTTTTTTTTTTTTATCTCATTCTTCAACTCCTGAGACACATATCAAGACCTTTTAACTACTATTGCATATTTGTTTGGTTTCTTCAATTTTTGTACCTCATTCTTTAATATTGTCTTTCAATTACTGAAATTGTCATATTGAAGACAAAGTAAATTTTACCTAATATGCTTTTTAATTCAAACACTCTTTCTTTGTGCTCCCCCTCCCTCCCTCCCTTCCTCCCTCCCTCCCTTCCTCCCTCCCTTCCTCCCTCCCTCCCCCTTCCTCCCTCCCTCCCTCCCTTCCTCCCTCCCTCCCTCCCTCCCTCCCTCCCTCCCTCCCTCCCTCCCTCCCCCTTCCTCCCTCCTTCCCGGTGATAAGTTCTCACTATGTACTTGAGGTTGGCCTCAAATGTGAGGATACTCTTGCCTCCACCTCCTATGATTTACAGAAACATACTTTTCATTACCAGGACTTCCAGTTGTTGGTATTTTTTTGTTTGTTGTTTTTTATATTTACCTGTTCTTGTTTCATTTTTACTTGTTTTATTTCACAAGTTAATGATCTCTTCATGGATAGTTTTTTGTTTTCTTTTTGAGGATCCTAACTATTCCTATTTTAAATCCACTTTCAGGATCAACTTTTACTTTCATTTATCCCGTCTTGATTTCTTCAGTTCCATTTCTTAGTTTTAGAGTTTTGATTACACAGTACTTATTTGAAGTGATGTCATACAATCTTTCTCTTTTTTTTTTTTCTCCTGTATTTCCCTCCCTGCATATTTTGTTCTGTCCTACAGTTCTTAAAATAGCTCCCATTTAGGTGTTAGGGCCCCAGATCATAGCTTGGCTTTATGCTGGTGGGTCTGGATGCCCATCTGTTCCTGACTTTGGAGGTTCATTTTCATATAAGCCCTAGTCTCAGTTGCAGCTGCAGCTCTTTGAAGGCAAGAATTCTTACCATTTTCAGGTTCAGGCAACAAATCTACATTCAGACTTGCCCTATTTAGGGCACTTTGACACTCCATCTCTGGCTGCCTTCAGCACCTACTAAACTCATAGCCTTAGTAACTTGATGTGCTTTCTCCCTGTTCGGCTTCTGATGCTTATATATTTGTTTCTTCTTTATATATACATGTGCATATGGCTCTTTTTTTTTTTTAAATTATGTTTTAAATTTACTCTTAAAGGTGATCACTGTGTTTGGCTTCAGGAAAGGACCTCAAAGCATGAGCTCACAATGGCACCATGATGTCTATCTAGGCTCTAGTTTTGGGGATAAAAACAGCAATAGATCCAGGATGCTTTCTCTGAGACATTGCCCATTACTACTTCTGCTAGATGAATTTTCTCCTGTGTTTTCAATGTTACAGGTTGTTCTCTTAAAATGGCTCCATGCCTAACAAAGCCCACTCATTATTGATTAGTCTTCTCCTAAATGACGTTACTATGACTATCAGTGGTCCACTTAGTAAGAGCTTTGGTAATAAATTTGTAATATCCTCTGAAGAAATGGATCTGGGGAGGAGCCAGGCCAAGAGCATTTTTAAGTAAAAAAGGGGGCTAGTTCTCAAAAGCACACATGGTGGCTGTAGAGGTAGATTATGTTCCTATCTGGCTATAGATTAAGTTGAAATTCTTTGCAGACAATGCGGTAAATAGTAATAACGTCTTACAGGTTAAGACTTTCAATGATACTTTTAGAGATTTATTTGTTGTGGTTCTGGGGGAGTCACTATGACAGGGTGTTGAGTTACAGCAGGGATGGCGTAGGCATGGGGGTGGAAATTTGGTTCTGCAGTGCAGTATGCAAATTAAATATGGCATAAAGATGGGTGGATCAGGCAGAATAGATTAGACATTGCCAGAGAAGTGTCCATTTCTATTATTGAAAGTGGATTCATACAGCAGTCTATTATTGAAATGGATTCAATAGCCGGTGACTATTTAGAGAAACTTCTGTGTCATTCCTTTACATTTTCCCCCACATTCACCTGTGGTAAGCAAATTCCTTTGTTGGTTCCCAAGTAGCCTTTTAACACACAATTGTGGAAGAGAAAGTAGAAAAATAAACGAATTTCGTTTCATGTGAGTAGTAATGAAGAGATGCAAAGGAAGGGTCTAAGCACTACCTATGAGAGTCGAAGAAGGTTCATCAGAGGAGGTAATATCCCCGCCAAGCCCACATGGAAAAGTCGGGGTGAAGCAGGGTGAAGCAGGAAGGGTGGTAGTGAGTGTGTGAGGCAGGTGCAGTACTTTAAGTGTGAAGAAAGACCCTTAGCTTTCACAAGACCCTTTCTGTCCTCCTTCCTTATGCTATATGGAGTTCTTTGGGGGAACACCTCTCTTTGTACCTGCCAGGCCCCCATTGTATTAATGGCTGGATAGACTATCCATTGTTCTTCCTCCCAGTAGGGAACTGAACAAGTCACATTCAACCTGTAGTGGGTATAACCATGCCCCAAGCTGCAGTTCACCGTTGAGGTGATTTTCCTGGAGCTTAGCTCTGAACCCAAGTGTGGACCCAGCTATGGAGGAAGTTCACCACAGAGGGGACATACCAGCTAAATTGCTATGTCTCCCTTTGCTTTTGGTCACTTCCCTAACATTCATGCTTCCTGGTTCTCGGTCTCAAATACTATATCCTTTCAGTAACTTCCATTTTACTTTGACTGACTGTCTTAGTTTGGGTTTTACTGCTGTGAACAGACATCATGACCAAGGCAAGTCTTAGAAAGGACAAGATTTAATTGGGGCTGGCTTACAGGTTCAGAGGTTCAGTCCATTATCATCAAGGCAGGAACATGGCAGCATCCTGGCAGGAATAGTGCAGGTAAAGCTGAGAGTTCTACATCTTCATCTGAAGGCTGTTAGTGGAAGACTGGCTTCCAGACAGATGAGGGTCTTATAGCCCACACCTACAGTGACACACCTACTTCAACAAGGCAACACCTTCTAATCGTTCCACTCCCTGGGCTGAGCACATACAAACCATCACAATGACTAAACCATTGTATTTCATGGGGAGACAAGAAGTTCAGAATGGGTGGGTTACTGTGGTGGTGGTGGTGGTGGTGGTGTGGCAGGAGGAAGTAGCCCAGGGGTTTAGAGAGAAGTGTGGATTAGAAAGTGTCTTATTTGATTCATCAGTTAACTCTGATCATGCTGCAACCAAAATACCCAACATAGGCAACTTAAAGGAGAAGAGGTTTATTTGGGTTCAGGGATTAGAAGGTATGGTCCACCACGGCGGTAGGGGATTCTATCCATGGTGGCAAAAGTCACAAGTGGGAGCTTGACTGCCCAGCTCGCTCCCATGTTGGCAGATGGAGAATCAGAGAGCTGAGACCTAACCTGGAAGTGAGGCCTACCCCTAAGCAGCCTCAATTGTCCAGATAGGCCCTAGCTCCATAGACTCCTCTGCCTCCCAAAGTAGTCCCACCGACTGGTATTCCAACATACAGTTCTGCTGGTTTGCATTTCAGAGTCAAGCCACAGCATTTGGTATGCAGCAGCATTTCAACTTCTGTTCCTCACAGCTGGGGGGCTATATTTAAGCATAAGCAGAATGAGATTACTTTGAGGGCAACTCTGACAGAGCTCTTTGGGGAAGGATGGGTGAGCGAGAGAGCACACGTAGAGTTTCATAGTCTTCACAAGTACCAATTAGGACTTTACTTGTTAGGAGCTGTACTGCCCAGGTGGAGGAGGAAGGGAGGGATGTGAGGCCTTGTGTGAGGACACCGAGGCCACTCAGTAGGTAAGGAGTAGAGGTGCACATGTGTACAGTAGCTGCAAAGCTCACCTGCAGTCCTAACTTTGGACCGGAACCTGCAGCAACAATGAGGGCATCCCCGTTGACTGTCCATGGTATCTGTTTGCCTGGTCTGGGTTTGGGATTCTGGGAGCACAGATCTGGGAGCCCCAAGAAGAGACAAGTGGGCATGTGAGGGTGGGCCAGCGGTAGCTCCAAGAAGTTCAGGTCTAAGAAGTCAGTCGTTTTGGCAACACACGTGCTGTTTCCTCTGATCCTGATTCTTTACCCCCACCCCTGCCCCAGTAGATCCCAGCACTAGCATGTCTTGTTCTCTCATCCTGTTCTCTTTCCCCTGTCCACATCTGTTGCCACACCAAAATTTCTTCCAGCGACTCCTGGAAAGGTTCCCATGACAATGCTGAGAGCGGTTTTGAATTGGGATTGGCCTTGAGCCCACACGTAAAGGGTGGGGCTTTCTTGGTGACAGAAATAAGGCTGGGAAATAGAACTGCAGAGAAGCTCCTTGTCGGGGTTGATGAACAAAGGGGTTGGTGCCAAGATGGTCTGCGGCCCCAGACCCTGTGACCAGACCTTGACGAATTCCCAGTCTGAGATCACCTCATACTCGGGCAAAGTGGCTTTCTGACAAAACTCAAGTTTGCAGAACAAGGTATTCTGGAAGCAGAATGTTATCATTTTATTATTTCAGTATGGTCCTTTTTCATGTTTCCTGAGAGGCAGAAGGAAGGAAGTATTAGTCAGGGTCCTGTAGAGAAACACAAGTTATACAATGAGCCTGCCTATCTATCTATCTATCTATCTATCTATCTATCTATCTATCTATCGATTGATCTAAATCTATCTATCATCTATTATCAAGGGGATTTATCAGAATGACTTACAGGCTGTGGTCCAGCTACTCTATGTCTGTCTATGAATAGAAGGTCCATGATTACAGTAATTGTTCAGTCCACACGGCTGGATGTCTCAGCCTGGTCTTCAGAATCCTAAAGAAGTAGGCTCTCGTGCAGTAGTTCTCAACCTGTGGATTGCAACCCCTTACACACTTCTGTCTCCAGAAATATTTATGTTAGGATTCATAACAGTAGCAGAGTTGCAGTTATACAGTAGCAATGGAAATAATTTTATGGTTGGGGTCACCACATTGTGAGGAACTGGATCGAAGGGTCACAGCATTAGGAGGGCTGAGAACCACTGTTCTAATGCCAGTGAAGGAATGGACTTAGTAGCAAGAGCTAGCAGGGAGAGGGGGAGGGAGAGGGAGAGGGAGAAGGAGAGGGAGGGAGAGAGAGAGAGAGAGAGAGAGAGAGAGAGAGAGAGAGAGAGAGAGAGAGAGAGAGAGAGAGCGCTTCCTTCTTCCAGGTCCTTTAATATTGGCTGCCAGCTGAAGGTGTGGCCCAGATTAAAGATGTGTCTCAATGGCTCAAAAGATCTGGATTAAAGGCGTATCTTCCTACCTCACAGATCTAGATTAGTGTGAGTCTTCCCACTACAAAGGATTTAATTAAGAAAAAAAAAATCCCTAACAGGTGTGCCCAGTCATTTGGGTTTTCGTTGATTTCAGGTGGAGTCAGGTTGACAACTAAGGATCCCGGCAACCAAAATATCAAGAACTTGCTGTTGTAGAATTCTACCATGAGATGCCTTGACCCAAGGAGCTGGGTGTATTGTTGTTATTGTTTGTGTGATTTTGGCTTATGTGTTGCGATGGTTTTAATAGTGTCTGATCTCACTTATTGTCCCATACTGTGACAGTATTGGGGGTCAGGCCTCAGAGGAGATGATCAAGTTAGGAGAGTAGAGGTAATGGGTTGTTGTTGTTACCACGCAGTGCTTTTCTGGAAAGGGAGTTTCCTCTTGTTTTTTATCCTCTTGCTTCCTGTGTACGGCCTTACCACATGAACCTTCCGCATGTCAAGAAACAGCAAGAAGGCCTTCACAAGTAGTGCCCCTTCAGCTTGAATCTTCCAGACCCTAGGATGTTGAGATGTAAATGTCTTTTCTTTATAAATTTCCCAGTCTCAGGGATTCTGTTGTAGTAACATAAAATGTACAAAGCCAGATATCTAGGAGAAGCATAGAGTGACTGTTGCCATGTCAGGACAGATGGCAGAGGTGAGTTTAAAGTAGGACAATGTGGTCTACTGGGGGATGAGTTTTCTCCAAATAAATTCCTCTTTGGGCTTTCCGTTACATAAGAACATGCTACATACATTGAAAACCATCTTCTTGTTATTTATATCATTCCCTAGATTAAAAATTTCTTACAGACATGACCTCAATTTTATTCGTTTCTAGCTTTCTAGGGTTGAACCTAGAGCCTGATATCCAATGAACATTTATCGTTTGTGACTTAAATGTGAATGATATCCCTAAATGCTTCCATGTTTTACTTTCATTTCGTTTTGAGACCAGGTCTCATGTAGCCCAGGTTTGCCCGGAACTCTGTTTGTAGCTAAGGATTGCCCTGAGCATTTGAACCTTGTGCCCGTGCCTCTTGAGTGCTGGTATTACAGGTGTATCCCACCACACCTAGTTAATGTGATGCTAGGGACCAAAGCCAGGGCTTCCTGCATGCTAGGCGAGCTTCCTGCAAACGGGACGGCATGCCTAGCTCATGCCTTTGCTCACTCTTCCTTCCTGTGTCAGGAAAGCCATTGCCTATTCACTGGTAGGAAAGGGAGCCTACTGGAGTGGAAAGCGAATATAACTATTCACCTGCCTTTGGCCCAGTGCCCAGAAACCCCTGTGACGTTCATTAGCATTAAGGATATGTGTGATCACTGGTAAGCATGCTTGCAGCCATCATAAGCCCTTTTACTGTCAGAGTAGGGTTCTGGCTTTTCTTTTTTTTTCTTCTTCTTCTTTTCCTTTTGTGGTTCTCTATCATTCTTGTCCATGTGTTAGCTGCTTCTCTTCCTAGTCATCTAGTTAGCAAGCGCCCGAGCAAGTCTCAGATTTGGTTATTAGTAATGTCTCCTTCAGGAGTTATTAGGAGAGACATGATGCCGTGCATTGAAAATAGGCAGATGGCAAGTTCTGGAAATGAACTCATCTTTCAAAGAGAGCGATGGCTTCCTGTGCAAGTGCAAAAATGAAGGAAGGGATCCATTGCCCACATTCACATTTGCTGTCCTTATCTGAGGGTCAGGAGAATGTACATGGCTTTGACGTGCCTTTTGTGGCACTTTATTTTCCTTTCTAATTTGTCCCGAGAACCTTTAGAAGAGGCCAGCCCGTGGAGGCCGAACCAAGAGGAAGACAGAGGAGGGTTTGTGCATATTTATCTTTCAAAACAAAACTCAGGCTGAATCTCGTGCTACCCAGCGCAGGGATTCCTAACTTCAGCAGTTTCCATTCTCCTGAGGGACTCAAGGATGCTAAGGAGAGCTTTCTTAGGAGAATGGACACATGAACAAGTGTGTGTTCAGCTTCAGGGAGCGAGAAGGCTCCGGAGAGCCTGGGTTAAGAGCCCTTGTTTGGCAGAAAGGGAAAGCTGCAAATGGGGAGGGACTCTTGTGAGTTGGGGATCGTCATCCCTTCCAACCTGAACCAATTCTTTTGGCCCTAGGGCTGTTCCCTTCCACCGGTATCATGGTGATGGAGAGCTCACGTTCATTCAGTATTTGTTAGCCCATGATCCCACCTAGCCCTGTCACAGCCCAGAACCAGAGAAACCTTGCAAGAGATTCTTCAGAGATTTGGCCTGGTGTCCGCAGCGACTAGTCCAAATTCCTCGCCAGTCTCTCCACAGTTTTTATGTGCTGTTGGATTTATGGATGGACTTCCCTTAAGCACCTCAGTTATATGGACTATGACGCTGTCCTTAAGCACCTCAGTTATATGGACTATGACGCTGTCCTTAAGCACCTCAGTTATATGGAATATGATGCTGTCCTTAAGCACCTCAGTTATATGGAATATGATGCTGTCCTCTCCGTTCTTTTTTTTTTTCTCTCCCAAGATGGGTACAGCCATGGACATTTATATCTATTACCATGGCTGTCATATTCCCAGGAAGACCAGCTCCTGTCTGAACTTCTGTCAGTCCTTTTCCATCCATTTTAAAAGTAGGTACAAAGAATCATTAGGTACAAAGTTGTTTTTTTTTTTTTTCATAGCTGTTAATTTGGCACTCACTATATACTAGGCTCTGCTCCATGGCCTCATCAATTCTGTCTGTTTGTTGTTCGATACTTAGTGTGCAAATAGCCACTCTGCCTATGCTAAGACCAAGCTATGACGGTGCGTTTCAAATTGAGACTCCTGTAAAGCAATGGTTTGGGAAGCTTGGCACTTGCACACTAGATAACAGAAATGGGTGATCAGAACTTGAAAGAGAAGGCTTCTGACTCTGCTGGCGCACACTTCTCATTAAGGGAGAGGGAAATGTGCACCTGAGGCGAGGCCTGGGCTTCCTGTCATTAATCCCAGACGGCAGTAGGGAAAGTCCTATAGCACCTCAGCATGGAAGGCAGCCATGCCTGGCTATGCAGGACAGCATACACCCGGCATCTAATGAGGGCCATCAACACTGGCAGCCAGTGGAGAAATAGCGTCTCTGTGTTGTTGGTCATCACAGTGCAAACTATAAGATGTTTAAAAGCTAAAGATAGGAGAGTGAAACAAACTGATGTGCAGACAGCCTTCTTTCGGTTTTCTTTGTTTTGCTTTGTTTTTTAGGTGCCACCCACTTGCCCCGTCCCCTTTCCTAAGCGTAAGCAGAGCATTCTCCAGCCTCTTAGATCATGGCTTGTATAGGAAAGGACAAGTCTGCCCAGGTGGCTCTTTTAAAACGATCAATTAAGACTTCGGGTCCTGCCAAATACAAACAGGATGAGAGGACGGGCTCTGTGAGCCCAGCCCTTGTGAAGCAGCAGCCTCCTGAGTCGTTTCATCTTGACAAGGTGAATCCACATTTCTCAGAGAGAGAGAGCAGGCTATTGGAAATAGAACACTTCCCTTTGATTGTCAGTGGCCCACGGCCCCAAACATTATGTCCCTAGTAGAACACAGAGGCCCACGGGGCAGGAATGTCACCGTTCATGTGGAATCAGCCTCCTGTCTTCTAGGTTGATATTTGTTTTCAGGGGTGAGAACCAAGATGGCACCAATTCTTGAATCCTGGGCTTAGGAGCCTATGTAGCTTCTGCAGTGACAATGAACGCTAGTGCTGCTTCAGGTGCAGCCACATTCTTTTTGCACCAGAAAACACCAGTGCAGGACTGTTCAAAGGCCCGGAATATAGCGGGGTGCATATGCAACTCTTTGTGTGTGTGTGTGTGTGTGTGTATGTGTGTGGTGACAGAAGGCTTATAATTTATGATCTTTTGTGTCTTGCTCATGAAGGGGTGTCACTTCAATAAAAGCCACCTTCTCTTTTCCTTGTCAGTGACAGGTTCTCTCATCAGAAATGAGTCTCCAAGTCTGCAGGCTTCCCTCTGATGGGGAAGCAGAGATATGGCGGTACGTATCACTGCCTGGGCCAGGGGCTCTGGGGCCAGGAGAGGCACCTTCTCTTTCTAGATGGTCTGAAAACACAGCTGGGGTCCAAATCAGAATCCTAACTGGGTAGCAGTTCTTTTAACACTGCAGTTTGTGTTCAGGGTAAGAGTTAAAGGTCCTCCCTGTGGCCTTGGGTTTTGAGGAGTACATTTATCAGTTCTTTTGAAGAGACCCAGTACCCAGCACCTGCTTATAGGAAGAAAACTAGCAAGGAGACATTTTCCCCTATTGGCTCTCTGGACTTTCTCTTTAAAAATCTTTTTTTTTTTTTTTTTTTTTTTTTGGTTTTTCGAGACAGGGTTTCTCTGTATAGTCCTGGCTGTCCTGGAACTCACTTTGTAGACCAGGCTGGCCTCGAACTCAGAAATCCGCCTGCCTCTGCCTCCCCAGTGCTGGGATTAAAGGCGTGCGCCACCACGCCCGGCTAAAAATCTTATACTTAGTATCTTCTTCAAATGTTCAAGAAGCAACTAATGGAGCACTAAGTGCCCAGAGGCTCAGAAGGGAACTTTGCTAAGATCTTGGTAGATGAGTAGTTTCCTGTTAGCTTTGTTCAGAGTGGAAAGGGCTCATGGTTTAGCAGTGCCTTTGCGGCAGTAACAACGGAAGAAAAGGGTTTCTCCAGTAGCCACTTGTGAAGCAGTCACTGGGCCATGAGAGAGTGGGTTGCAAATTTGGCATCCATGTTTTGCTCTTGGAGGTTAAAGTCAGTTTAGTCGGTTTCTTTTGCTGATGATGAATACAGAAGCTCCTAGAAATGGGCTGTGTAAATAAATATGAGTGCCAGTTGGAGTGTTAAGTAGCCTGCCAAAATTTCACGTGTAATCAGGTACACCCGATCAAACCACTTGCCTGTGTCCCCATATCGTCATCTGTCCAATGGAGGTTACGAACATCTCCCTCATAGAGTTGCGAGGACGAAATGAAGTTGTGGCTGTGCAACACATGGGACACAGGACATGGGAAGTGCTGTTGGTTCATCTTCCTCCTTGTTGCCCGCTCCTCTTCCTCACACCAGGCAATTCTTGCCAAGAGACCACAGAGGACAACGATCCATCACCCTCGAACAGGCTTGCTTAGCATTTTCCTCTGAAAATGGAGGACCTAAGGAACACAAGGCAGTGTGCTCACAGGTAGTGTTTCTCTTTAGAAAGGAAGTAGACGCAGTACTCAGTAAAGCACCAGCTCCCAGCCTGCCTTTCTTCATACGTCGGGAACCTGAAGCCCTGAGTGCATGTTCCCTGTGTTTGCCACAGAGACTGGGCTAGTACAGGGAGCCTGGGGAGGATGCTGAGTGGCGGTGCAGGGCTTGGGTCTGAAGATCTTTCTCCCTAACTCTGGATTGCTGGATAAGCCATCTCACCTCCCTAGCATGCACTGGCTTCCCCTCCAACAAGACAGACACAACTGCCTGCATGGTGAGATATCTCCTGACCAGCGCAGAGTCAGAGGTTTGAGTGGCTGGCCCTTTTCCTGTAGCAGAGGCCTTGCCTAGCCCAGGGCTATGCTGCTGTTTGCCCTCAATGATCTGCAGTGAGTGGGGCCTTGCTCTTCTCTGCCCTCCATACCTCGCCATCTCAGACTCTTCCCCTTATGGACAAACTAGAAGAAGTTGGTGAGTGCCTGCACAGAGGCTGTGGTTGGCTACAGTCACACGATGCCAGAGTGACTGACCTGTGAAGTGTCCTTCTGCAATGGCGGCTGCCCTCGGCCTGGTGCAGCCACCACGGTTGTGGAGGATGTTGCTGAGAGAAATGCATCAGTAACTGTCATATTATGGCATTAATGAATTTACTGCAATTGGGGACTGGACTAGAACAGAGACACATTCCTGAGCCCCGTGGCCCTGAGCCTCTCTGATTTGTTAAACATCTCTAAACAAGGAGAGAGCTTGTGAAAACCTCTTGTGTGGGCAGGGCAGCTTCTCAGAAAGTGACAACCTTAGTGTGCTCTCTGTGTCCACCACAAAGTAAAGCATTTCACAGCACTTAACCCTTTCAGTATCCTCAGAGGGCACTGGCTGTGCTAAGGGGAGGCGGGCAATGTAGAGGAGAAAGAGGTTCTTTCTGAAAGAAAGTAAAGAAGCCAGGAAGACAGTGGATACCCGGGTGATGATGTAGGACCTGGGCAGGAGTTGATTCAGGCAAGGGAAGGTAGACTCAGGCTTCTGTCTTCACTGGGGAGGAAACTGTCTATAGTTATTCCAGGAGAGTGTTCTTTGAGATTGCTGCAGCCAAGTGACCTGGATCGTGTCTGCCCACGATGGCCTTTTGCTTTCCCATGTTTTTGCCTTTTTACACAGGTTCCTGGTCCTTGTTGTGGGAAATATTAAAAAAGGAACCATCATATTACCGTGTCTTACCCTGCTACTCTCTGACCCCACGGGCTGGTCAGCCACATACTTGAGGAAAATGGTTGACTGGTTTTTATCTCATGGAGACTCTGACTCAGTGCTCCAAGATCTCTCCACCCAGCTTACTAGGTTCCTACAGGCAGGTTGCTACCACGCCAACCCTGTGCTTCAAATCTCCCATGGCCTTTGTGGTGCACATCAGGCAAACCCATGCTTTGCCGCTGTACCTTTCTCTCGAACCCAGATGAGCCACTATGTGAAGGAAAATACAACACAAATTTAGCTCAGAAACAATAATAACTTAATTGCTGGGCACAACAATTAAAATCATAATCTTGTAAGCCTTATTAAATCTAAATCCTCTGGGAGACACTCATAGCTACATCTTGTCCTCATGGTATCCGTGTCCAAAAGGACCTAACTCTCTCCTGTTTCCTCTCTCCCTCCATCCAACCTGGAAGTCCCACCTACTCACCCAGTGATTGGCTCCTTTATTCATTAGGCAATTGGTTCACCAGAAGTCACCTGAGTACAGTGACTCACTCCTTGTCTGCAATCCCTCCCAGGTGAGTGGAATTAGCATCAACATACAAACAGCACTAGGCCCATCTACATCAGGTCCTCACCACCTGCTCCCAACACCTAGCTTGTAGTATGAGATGACAAGTTTCCTAAGAGTCAGTTTGGTTAAGTTTGTTCTTACAAGCAAGAAACTGGAGGTCCAGAGATGGGAAGAGATCAAGGTCATATAGCAAGGCAGGACTGAAACTCACTTTGACTTTTGGGTCAATGCTGCGGACAAGAAGGACCCCGACAGCCATCTTCCCTATGTTCAGCAATCTTTTCAGCTATTTCTTTTCATTTTTGTGTGAGGGAGGAATGTTGGCCCCACATCTTTGTGTGATGGAAGTTTGGAGAGACTGACTGGTATGCTGATAAATTGTAGCCGCCACCAGATTCCAAGCCACGAGAGCTTGTGGTCTTTGCTCCGACCTTAAAATGTCCAGTACTATGGTCACTCATGTGCGTGGCGAATGTAACTACTGCAGGTCCTTACCTTCCCTGTGCTCCTGTCAAACTATGGCTGAGCTGCACCCTGCTCTTTCTCATCGTTAGAAGGTTGTTAACCAAATTGTGTGGCTTACATGTGACTAAAGTGAAAACTCAGTATTCTCCCTCCAAAGGATTCCATGCCATGTCTGTCCCCAGGAGACAATTGTCAGTGTTTGGGGCTGTATAATAGTCCCGTGTGGTAATTGATGTCCCTGGACTAAGGATGCTGAATATCACTTAATATCACGCTCCTACTCAAAAACCTAATCACAGTATCTATGTAGAACATGGTGCTTCCTGTAAAACGAACCTGCCTTCACAAAGACTTTGACAGTGTTTATAGTAAAATTTTTGACCCTGCGTTGACTCTTGAGAAGGGAGTTGGGATGGAGAGCTCTGTTACATTACTGTACCCTGAGACGTGATGGCAAGCTCACATAGAAGTCTGACCCTGTGTAAATGTACCCTGCACAATACGGCCTCTTTCTCTTAGCTTTGTTCTCCTTATTTACATAATGGGAAGAATTGGTGGCTACCTTACAGGAACGTTGCACTATTTTAATGAGCTCATGCATGTAGAGTGCTCACAACAGTGGCTCACACAGTTAATCCAATGTTAAGATTAATTCTATCTACAACGTGATGTAATATTTAGAAGTAGCAGAACCATTGTAGAGTGTTCTACTATAGGGCCCAGAGAGCTGGCTTAGTTGGGAAAATGCTCACCTTCCAAGCACAAGAACTTAAGTTTGATTCTTGGGACCAGTGGGGAAAAAACCTGCCAGTGTTATAGCATGTTATTGTAATCCCAATCCTGGAGAAGCAGAGAAAGACAGATCCCTGGGCCTCACTGGCGGGCCAGCCAAGCACAACGGGTGAGAGCCAGGCCAATAAGAGACACTGTCTCTCTCACAATGTCCATCTGCGGTAGGGAGGATTAAACGAAAACCAGATTCACGTACTCGGACATTTTTCTAGGTGTGAGTCATGCCTCTGGGTAGGGTTATTTATCTGCTCAGAGCCTGTCTACGGGACCTGGAATGACAGCAGTGTTCCTGGGAGGTCTACTTGTGTTTATCATTTATGCTATGGTCAGGAATCAGAAGTAGCCAGGAAGCTCTGGAGTGATTCCATATTGCCTCCTTCAGTCTTTGATAATTATCATCATCATCATCATCACCATTATTATTATTATTATTATTATTACAGGGCTGGGATTGAACATAGTGCCTCATGCACATGAGGCAAGGGCTCTGCCACTGAGTTCCACCCCCAGGCGAGCTCCTTCACTTTTTGAGAGTGCTAGGGTGGTCCTTATAAATCCCTCAGCTGGACAGCTGCATTTAGCAATGGGTGGTTGTGCTTCAAAGAGCCAGGTCATTTTAAAGGAATGTGAGAAGTTCATCTTTGGGGACAGAGATTACACAGTGAGAAAGTAGGTAAGTGATGTGTTGCCCCACAAGGAGAGGCTATCTACGAGTTAACATTTCACTAGCTCCAGCAGAGAAGCTAATGACAGGGCTGCACCACACAGCTTTACTTAGAAGAATCAGTGGTGAGTGGCAGAAATTAATTTATCATCACTGCACAATCAGACCCTGCCCACATGCCAGGATTTTCCCCCTCTCTTAGACAATTGCTTGCCGTTCTTGGTTGTCACTACATCTGAGAGTCGATGGAGCACACGCCGTATAAAAATAGGTCTGTGCTAAACATCACTGTGATGGTATTTTCATCTATCACTCAATCCACCGAAAGCCTAGTGTGTACTCAACACCAGAGGTTTGCAGTTTCTCAAAGAGCAATTCTCAGAATCACAAGTTGGTAATCAAAGATTTTTTTTCAAGATCCCACAAATAGAAAATCCCAAAGCCTGCATTGAAGGTATTTCTGCTATACACTGAGAGCTGAAGCTCATCTGTCTAACCAGGGGGAGCTGTCTCTAGAAGTGGGTGCTTCAGGGAATAAAGGCGTATACAGCCCAAGATCCCCACCATGAGACATCGGTGGCAAGCATAAAAAGTGAAGAATCAGAATGGGCGGCCAGGGGCCTCTGTGGCAACCAGAGGAATGAGAGAATATGATCACAGCGTTTATGAGGTGCCTCTTTGAGTTACTGATGTGCCCATAGTTAGGGCTTAGTTCTAATGCGTCTTAGTATGTGGTCAGACCAGGAGGGAAATCCAGGGATTTGCTTTTCCACAAATATTTATCAGTAGAGGTTTTGGGATCTAAAACAGACAGTAGAGTAGGTGTGATTTACACAGGTGCTTGTCTTCGTGGGGGTGGGGAGACTGGAGATCTCTTGAATAGAGTGGGCCGTGTTCCAGTTGGCACCTGGCTGGAATGCTGGCCACTCACTCTTGGGGGAAGAAAGCTCAATGACAGAAGGACAGTTTATAGAGAGAGGGTGGGTAGAAAGAGCTGAATGTGTGAGGGTGGGAGGCAGCTCAGTGGGCAGTTTTAATCCCTGGCAACTCCCCTCTGCAGAGTTTCCATGGTAGAGTCTGGGGAATATTGCCCCAGCCTGGGGTCAAGAGGTTAAGTAGGAGCCTCCGCCTAGGTGTGGGCCTGTGGTCCAGCAGGAAGACCCTTGGTTTTTGTTACCAAAGAGGCTCAGAAAGCACTCAGGTTGAATTTATTGTACATGTACATGCCGGGAGGAACATGACCATGGTGGGGGTGAGGATGGGGGAGAGGGTGGTGTGGGGGGTGTGCTAGTTAGGGTGGGAAGGGCTAGAAAGGAAATGGGTTCACTTTAAAGGCTGGGTCCAGGTAACTGAATTACAAAGAACAGCATAGGCTAGTTTAGCTAACGACCTTGAATTCTGAGCTAGTCTTCCACAGCAACAGGGACCACCACAAGCAAACACAGCAAACAACAACAACAAAAGGCTGCACTTGGTGTGACCAGTGAGGAGATGGAAAGGTCAAGCCTTAGGATGGGCAAGTGCTAGACTCAAGTGCTAGACTGAGCTTGCGTCCTCTGGGGGACATCCTTTCCTATTTCCCAAGTCACCATAAGAGAGTGGGTCAGGAAGACAATGGCGAGAACCTGGTAGATTCATGGATTAGAAACTGCTGCAGCTGGACAAGGGGGTAGATTTTTCTGGAGATGTGGCTTATGCTGCTGTAAATGAACTTGCTTTCTCAGTCCTAGGGGTAATGGTAAATGCCGTGATCCTATGACTTAAAAACAAAGAAATCTATTCTGCTTGTTTCCTGACCCTTCCTTTGACACGTTGTTAGCTTGGGTCCACTCTTGCGCGCGTCCGACTCGACCACGACCGCTGCAACAGGATCCTTCTGCACACGTTTATTGGGAGAGCTTGATTGTAGAGGCGAATAGACCCTGAGCCCAGCCCTGGTGCTGCTTTATACAGGCCTAGGAGAGGCGTGTCTCACACCCGGATTGTGTTGTGCTTGGTTGATGCTTACCACTTCATTTGCATTCCTACATCTGATTGGTTACTTTCTCTCTCTTCTGATTGGTCAATTTCTCTCTCATCTGATTGGTCAATTTCTCTCTCATCTGATTGGTCAATTTTGGTTAATTCTCAAAACCTCATCTTGGAAAAAAACTTTCCTGCCTATGTATGCGTGGTGGCCAGCAGAAGCCTGTGTCACTCTGCAACGGCACATGTGGCTTCCCACAGTCCACCAGGGAGGTTTTATCTGGTTTTGTTGTTGTGGTGGTGTTGGTTGTTGATAATAATGATGCTAACTTCATTTAGCAAGGGTTATTCTTCAAAATGCGTAGTAACTCTTGATCCACCCCGCCAGGCAGGGGATAACCTTATCTTCTTATTGGTCCTGGGTTCCTAGCAAGTGATGCTGAGTCTATTGGGTAAGGAGAGGTCCAGCTGGTGTGGTGAATAGAGAAGCCAAGGACTGTTAGCAGGACCCATTTGCAGGCAGCACCCCAACAAGGCTGTTCTGAAGCAGAGTGGGGGTCCCAAGAGCTCCACAGTGGTAGCATTCCTATGGCAGGCTCTCAAGCGTGGTAACAGCCCTGTATGTGGTGCTGTGGAATGGCATCCTGTGGGAGGTACCAATGTGTCCCATCCTTTACTCTCAGCATAGAGAGAGGAAACCATGTGAGCACGTACTGACCCAAGCAAGGGAGCCATTTCAAAGTAGCCTCAAAGGGGCTAAAAATCTCCGAAGAGGTGGTTGGGGTTATAGCTCAGTAGAACATTTCTCTAGCACCCACAAGGCTGTTATCAATCAATAGTGCTGAGATTGAAAAAAGAATCCTCTTGCCCTCTGGCATCTTCTCTGAGTGTATTCAGTATATTCTTTGTTAATAAATCTTTGTACCTGGGAGATGAATTAATTCTCACAAACCATCGAAAATCTTTAGACGTCGGGGCTAGTGAAGAAAACATTTGATCAAATAGTACTCAGTGATGACATCCGGATATTCTTTTCTTTATTAAAAACTGGCCTAGGGGGCTGGAGAGATGGTTCAGTGGTTACGAGCATGTACTGCTCTTACAGAGGACCTGAGTTCAATTTCTGGCACTTACTTTGAGCTGCTCACAATCTCCTATAACTACACCTTCAGGGACATTAATGGCTCTGGCTATATATCTATAATCTAAATATTTAGAATATGGCCTTAAAACCAACTGAAACGAAGAGTTAAAAATCGGTTTAAGGAACAGTGACCTAAATGGAGCCATCTTTCATGGTAAATGATCTCATAGCCATATGCAAGCGCCAACAGATTTAAATAGATGTCCCTTTGCTATCTTTCTCATATATACTGTCCCTATACTTACCAATATTTATTAACTCATACTGAATTCAATAGGGCTTTCATAATTCTTAGTTAGAATGGTATCTAAAACAAAGCTCTTTCCCTGTTTGTTTCTTTTGTATGTGTGTGAGCTCCTCACCCCACAGTGCCTCTGAGAGACTGTCAGAGGGCAACTTTGGGAGAATGGATTTTCTCTTCCTACCATGTGGGTCCTGAGGATCCAATTTAGGTCATCAGACTTGAGGTGAGTGCCTTAATCTGCTTAGCCATCTTGTCGGAGCCTACAATAATATTCTTTATAAACACATAGGGCGATCAAAAAGATTGGCTCTGAACAAACAAAAACGCATTATGATTTTATCAGTATCAACGCTTTTGTTTGCACAAGTCTGATGAGCTGATAGCTCTTCCTAGAAGCAAATTCAGTAGGAAGGTTTAAAGACAAGGGTGTGTAACACTGGCTGAGACAATGGTTTTATTAGTAATATTCTGAATATGAGAAGGGCTCTAACTGAACTGGTTTAAGTTTCTTTCGAACAATTATTCTGCATTTAGTGGACTTTGTAGTCACTTAAGCATTTAAGTGGCTTAAAAAAAGATAACTCTTATCTACTTAGGGAACCATTTAAATATTTTCCTTGGCATTTGAAAATTTCATGCTGTCTGTCCTTGCTCAAGTCACAGCCTCTTCAGCTTGGGCAGTTCAGTAAAGTCCAAGAGATAAAATGTAACGACATCTATCTAGTCATGTCATCACCCTCGGAAGCTGAACTGTGGGGCCATTTCATGAAAGTGAAGCTCAGCTCTCACTAGACTGGGAGTGGGTTTGGCAGATCTTGAGTGGGAAAGCCACCGAGGGTCTCTGATTTCTTGAAACTTGCCTAGACATTCTTTTCTTCAATTTGCAATCTCGTTGCAATTTCAAAAATTTCTCAGCATTTGCAAGTTCTTGAGCCTCTTTCTATCTCTATCTCTTTTGAGAGACTGATACATAGTATAAATATGAACCCAAGAGTATAAAAACTGTGGCTCAGTCACTGAGAGCCTATTGGGATTCTGGGACATGGGCGAGCAGCAAGGAACAGGTTTTGTTTCAGTAAGGGAGGTAAGGTGAGAGAAATCCAGCAGAATACAGAGAAATTGTTTCAGTTTTCTCTATATTGCATTGGGACGTTGAGTGGATTTATAATAAACATTCAGTAATTGTAAACGGAGCCAAATGTATTGCCTAAAATGTTTGCTATGAATTTTATATAGACTGTGTGCTGTTAAGTTGCCAATGCTGTTTATTCTGTAAATGTTTTCTTTTCTTTTTTTTAAAATATGGATGTTTGTGTGTTTATGTGTGTCTTTGTCCATGTGAGTGTTGTGCCCCCAGGAGGCCAGAGGAGGATGCCTGATCCCCTGAAGTTGGAGTTACAAGCAGTTTCCAGCCTCAGGACTTAGGTGCGGGGGAACTGAGAACTGAACCTAGCTCTGCAGTAAGAGCAGTCTGTAGTCTGTAGCTTTAACCTCCCAGTCCCTTCTCCAGGTCTGTCAGATTCTTTCTTAGAGGGGTTAATGGTTTTAGGACCCATATGTTTCTGCAAGATCTCAGTTTCCTTCATCAAATTCTTTCAACTTAGGATAGGTCTTGCCACTAATTTCTCCACCCTGGAATTCTTAGAAGCAGTTCATTATTTTACATACAATATCAAAGAAAGTTTAGAAACAAAAGTTACTAGTGATAACTTGTATCTAAGCACATTTTTCCATTTTTCACACTACCGTCCAATTATTATCCATGTACCTCCAGAGTCTCATGTGCTTATAGTTATTAAATGCACTATTTTATAGCCTACATCTTCATATAAGACATCTTTACTAGGTTTTCTGCTTTGTTTATGCTATTCAAGTAATATAAGAAAGACAGGACATACCAGTTTCATAAGATATATTAAACAACATTGTGTACCTTTAGGAAAACTCTGCATATGTGAGTGTGTGCGTGCACATGCTGCGCTGTGCATTTGGAAGTGAGAGGACAGTTTGTTGGAATCGGTTGTCTCCTTCCACCCAGGGCTGGAAGTCATGACCTCAGACTATCTGTAATCCCTGCCTCCCCAACCCCATGTGTACATTATTGTGTACAACATATTCAGTTTTAGTAAAATTCACTGGATATGTTAGGCATGCAGAAAATGAGGATGAAACCAGCCACTTCTGAGAGGCACAGATAAGAAATGCTAAACATAGGTCCTAAGTGAATAGCCTGACATGCGTGTTAACATTAGAACCTACAAGATAACGGAAACAAACAAGGTCCTTACTTCTAGATCAGCGGTTTTCAACCTGTGGGTGTGACCCCCTGGGGAATTGACTGACCCTTTTACAGGGGTCATGTATTAGGTATCCTGAATATCATATAGTTACACTATGATTCATAACAGTAGCAAATTTACAGTTATTACATAGCAACAAAATAATTTTATGGTTGGGGTCAGCACAGCATGAAGAACTGTGCAAAGGTCGCAGCGTTAGGAAGGCTGGGAACAGCTGCTTTAGATAAAGACGGAATGGGGAAATAAACACGTGTACTTATTCTGTTGGGTTGACAGTGTCCACTGATATGATACGTGTTAGGTTGCTTTGTGGATCTACACGCGTTTCATCCATGAAACCCACTTGGCAAGTTGTAGCTACTAGGTTCCTTGTTCTGTGGTAGAGGAAGCATGCATCTTTGGCTCCAGAGATCCACTCTCTGTGTTGGGTCTTCTGGCTCTGCTCTCAGCTCAGATCCTTATGGACCCTATCACTGCAGAGAATGCTCAAGGCTCCGAGAAGGCACAACAGGACACAAGAACATCTTGGCAGGATCTTGTGTGAGAACAGACCTTTCTCTCTGCTTTCAGATTGTCCTAAATGTGTAAACCTAGCTTAAGACAGTTCCCCTTTGACCCCTTTGGGAGTTTGAGATCAATTTAACACATTATACAATGTGAGCATCTTAATCTGGTTTGGGAGTATTTCTGCCCATGACCCTGGGATAACTTGCCTCTCCCTGGCCTTGGAGGTTACCACAGGACAAGATCTTGAAGGTTTTCATAGTCACTTATCAGTTTAAAATTAAATCACCACCCCCACAACAAAAGACCGCTGTGTCTCCACTCCTGTGTAGGAGGGATTTATGTGGGCCAAAGACAGGAGCAGATTGAGCTCCAAGATTGGGTCTTGAGTCAGCACATTGTCCACAGGTGCTTAAGTAAATATTTGCTGAATAAATGAATGTGTGCCAAGAGTTGGGGCTAGCGAAGGAGCTAGGCAAGTCGAAGGGTGGAGAAAGAGGAAGTTATTGGGGTTTAAAACTGGATTTACAGTGTGTAAGCTAGGCAAGTAACATGAGACTGTTCCTGGAACTCATCTGTAAGTCATTGGCCAAAGACCCCTGGCTCTGCAAACCAGAAAGAGCTGCCCAAGTGTTTGCTCTCTTGCAAGTGAAGAATGCCCAAGAGAAGGAAGAAGAGCCAGGAAGGCTGTATGTCCTTAGAGTTATGTCTTAAAAAAACACCAAATACCTCCATTAAAGAATTCCTGCCTACTTCACTTCACATGAAGCGGTGGAGCCAAACCCGGGACTTTGCACACGCAAGGGATATGCTTTACCTCTGGGCTGCTCCCCTAGCCCAATTTCTTGGTGTTAATACCAGGATCGAGACTCCAGATGTGAGAGAGTTTTAAACATCCTAACTGGGTTTATATGCTGAGGCATTACTGTAGTCCTAATTCAACTAGTGACAATTTGGCCTGGCTGATTACTTAATTATTGGGGGAAATCCCCCAATATCCTTCACCGGGGAATATGATTGATAATCCATTGACACACATTGGATGTGAACACACTTGCAGGAAGAAAATGTAAGGCTCAGTTTGAGCCCCCAAAGCTGGCACCTTTGGAGAGATGACCTCCTTGGCGAAGCTCCAACCTAGTCTAGTGCCCCATTTGATGTGGAAGTTTGTCATCCGATCCAAACAGAACACTAGCTGAAACTTACCGCAAATGGCTCAGGTGGACCGGTCATGAAAGGATTTTGTTGGCGTGATCGAAGCAGGATTGCACCTCACTGCAAGAATAAGCCACTGGTTCAAGCCTGATGGGGACAACTATTTCCTGACACGGAATCCCTCGACAAGAATGAAGTATGAGAGAGGGCTCCCAAATCATCTGCAGAACCAGCAACCCCCATAACAGTGAACTGTAGAAAGCTATGGAAGTCCAGTCCTGCTGTGCTCCTCAAGCAAAGTCAGCTGACAATTCCTGTCAGTAGTCAGCTATCCCTGTTTCCCTGCTACCCAGTGTGAGAAGCCCCTCACCAAGGCAGCCAATGGCGAGGAAGACCTTCCTCACGGAGGCGGCTTCAGGGCTAACCTTAAGCAAAACCGTGGGCTGCATCGCCGAGCAAGCTGTATCCTAAGGAATACACTCCAAGGCTTTCTGTGCCAAATATTCTGGGCTCTGGTAAATTACACAGATAGGATCACGTCATTGACGCTGAGTAAGTGCTCGTCCGAGGGGACCACTTCTCTGAAAGGGGAAATACACTATGCAGAGAGTGAACAGAAAGGTGTCGGTATGGCACAGGGAGGAGAAAAGGAGGCTTCAGAGGAACTAACCAGTAAAACAGAGCCCTTTCTTGTCGGATCTTAGGGATTCTTGTGTCTCCAGCAAAGCCACCAAATGGGGCCATAGATTCTGTACAAGATAGCAGCTACACCAGGAAGCCTGAGAATGGTTTTTTTGTTCTTGCTTTAAGCCTTTTGTTGCTATCAGCCTCCTTGGGGATGTGTTCCTCAGAAGTAGCCAGCTGGGCATTGGCTGAAGTTATCAGCTTCTAGAGATTCAATGGCTGGCATTGATAGAGACGTGTGGAGGGCCATTCCACCTGAGCCCGGGCCGAGATTAAGACACAGCAACTGATAGAGGAGCAGGGCAGAGCGAGCATACCCATCCAAGGGGAAAGAAACAGCGTCTCTACTTGCCCCATTAACCACAAATTCGCGGGCCAAGCCGGGCCAAATGGCAGGAGGGAGGGCTCCCCAGATCACCATTAAGCAGCTGCAAATTGAACCATTAATCTCTGTGATGCAGTTTAACAGCAAACCTGTTCTGTCGCTGATGAAAATGTCACAGGCTCCATGCTGGGAACGTTCTTCTGGTTCCCGGGTGGCCTTCCCTTGGGGGAGCTCTAAGGGATTGGTTTGGGAGATGGTAAGTCCTCTGGCTGCACCCAACCATTTTATTATAATTACAAAGGGGAATGAATGGGGTGCTCTTTGAAACACTCCCCTAGAATTTGCAAATGGTTTCAGCTTCACCAATTTGATTGCCTCCCTCTGAAGAACCAGATGAGAAAGAGGGACACAGTAGCTGTAGTGTTGACTCTTTCTGTGATACTCTAGGGGAGGGATTGGAAGTCTTGTCACAGGCCACATGAGTTGTCATGGGCCCCCTGCTGGCTCTCGCCGGGGGTGGGGGGTGGGGGGGGCACCTCCCTGCCTGAGTTGTACATCACTCTGATCTCAGAGGGTCAGGGGACTGGATATGGGGGTGTCAATTTCTGTCGCTTCTCACAATGGATTCCATCTTTGTAAAGTCAGAACATTACAGAGTTCCAGGCTTGCTTCAGACATGCGCCTGAGCATGTCTCAGGACTGAACACTTAACCCTTCACTTTCTGGGTACCGTACGTTGTTCTAAAGGCTTCGTGTGTGTTAATTCAGGCAGTCTTTAATATTTCTCTATGAGGCACTGGATGCTGAAGCTCACAGTTAAGTATCTTGCTCAAAGCTACCCTACTTATGGAGGAGGTCTAGTCAGGAGCTCTGAGCTCCAGCGTTGGTCCTCTCCTGAAGTTCGGAGTTTGCTGTCCAGCTGTGCTGTTAGCTTAGCTATTGCACCAGCCACAGTGGTGGGGCAATAGAAAGAAGAAGGTCTGGGGGCCCGGTGAGGTGGTTTTGGATCTCATCAGTCCTGCAGATCAGCGGTGTGAGCCTGAAAAAGTCACCTGAGTTTAAATTAAATTGGAGCTTCCCCCAGAAGAAACGATGATCTATCATTTACAGAAGCACTTAACCCAGGACTTAGCCTACAGTGGGCTGTCAATCAATCTTGGCTCTCTCCAGGCCTCTTCCACATGGAATATAGCTACTCAGAATGACGAAGTTGCCTACTTCAGCTGCAGACCTCTGGAGTTCCATGTGTTTGCTTAGTGCCCCCAGAGGAGGTACTGTGGTGTATGTGGGCTTGATAAGTGAGGACGGAGAACGGAGCCCTGTATACATCGAGCCATTAATAATGATGTGGCTCATGTTTGAAAGCCAAGGATGTGTTCATACAAGGCCAGGGTATGTTTTTACAGCTCCGCAAACCATTCATCCACCGCAGCATGACTTCTTGAGGGCCAGTTTTAGAATTTTGATGTTTTCTCTTTTCTCCTTAAAGAGCGATTTACATTGCAGAGCCGTTTCTGGCCTTGGCAAGCCGGAGAGTGAGTGCCTGGACATTTTTGTTTCGTTAACCAATTATGAAGGATGGGGAATCTAGCTTGGAGAGATTTTGGAGCCTATGAATTTCGTTTAAAAAAAAAGAAAGAAAGAAAAACAACTCAGCTTCGACCACGTTTTGAACATAAAAGGAAACTAATTGGTTTAAAAAATATGTACATACATTTACATGTTGGGATTTCTGCTGAAACCTGGGAGGAGGGAACTGTGGGAATTCAGGAAGCTGGAGAATTCCATGGAGGCTGTCTTGAGGGGTTCCTGGGCTCTTGTGGGAAGGCTGGCCCTATTGGGAGTGTGGGCCTGGCATGGTGCACGGGTTTCCAGGAAGAGAACACTCTCTGCTGTATTTGGCAGTTCAGTAAACTGCACATCCATTCACAACTCACTTCTATCTGAACCTGAATACAAAGCGGAGAAAATTACGGCTTTATGGATCTTCCCCCAAAGTCATGTGAGTTCTGATCAGCTCTGTTACAGTGAAGCTGCCCTCGTGGATTGGACTAAGGGTATTTTAGACATTTGCATCGTTTGGAAAGCAGGAGCTGACAAATTATATTTGTATTAGTTGGGGTTCTCTAGAGTAACAAACCATGTAGAATGAATCTATATCATCTCTATCTACCTATCTACCTACCTGCCTGCTTGCCTGTCTGTCTGCCTGTCTGTCTGTCTGTTTGTCTGCCTGCCTGCCTGCCTGCCTGTGTATTTGGAAATTTCCTGGTATATATAATTTATCAGAATGACTTATAGGCGGTGGTCCAGCTAGTGCAACAATGACTGTCTACCAGTAGAAGTTCCAAGAATCCAGTAGCTGCTCAGTCTACAAGGCCGGATGTCCCAGCTGGTCATGGGTATATGATGGAATATCTTGAAGAAGCGGGCTCTCATGCCAGTGAAGGAATGGACTTGCTATTGAGGGTTGGGCGAAGCTGTCAAAGAAAGTGAGCTTTTGTTCTTTATATAGCATCCAGCAGAAGGTGTGGCCCAGGTTAGAGGCGTGTCTTCCCACCTCAAAGGATAGGAATGAAAGGTGTATTTTCTCACCACATGGCTCTGGATTAGAAGTGCTCCCCCCGCCACCCCCTTTTCAAATGATTCAGTTAGGTGAAAATTCCTCATAGGCAGGTGAATCTAGCTGCTTGGGGGTTTTATTTAATTCCAAATGTTGTCAAATTGAAACCCAAGAGTAGCCATCACAATATTTTATAAATAACAGTGACTAACATCACAGTAATGTAACAGTAATGCCCTGTTTTCTCTAGAAACATAGAAAATATTTGGAAATTGCCTGTGGCTGTCCACATGTAAGAGTCAGACCTGGAGTTTAGCTCCTTTGACCGCGTGAGTTTTTATTTTATTTATTTTTTCACCTCTTTTCCCTCTCCAGCCCTGCTGTCTGCTGCTTATCTAGATATCAAAGCCAGTGACCGCACACTGACCAGTAAGGGCAGCTATGCGGGAATGTGATCTGTTCAGACACACAGGGTCCCGTGCTATCCAGGCAGTAGTCCTGGAATTCCCAATATTTTGAGGTGAAAGGACCCATGCTTTCATTTTAAGCTCATCTTCCAAGTTGCATGACTAGTTCTGAGAGCCAGACTTCACTCTGCTCATTGCCTGGCTCACTTCTCAGGATTTCTCCCTGCCTCCCTCCCTCCTTGGGCTCTAGATGTCCGTTGTGCCTATCCATGATATACATAGATAGTTTACCTCTCAAACCCTCTGTCTGATGTTTTGGAAGCTGACCTCCTTGGAATAAGTGTGTGAATACACACACACACACACACACACACACACACACACTTTTCAGATTTAAGCAAGAGATAAAGTATTCTACAATATGGACTGCAGGAGCATTCGGTGTGTCCAGAGAAAACTCTAAACATTGTGGCAGAGAGTAAATGCTGCAGTGACTGTCTTCCTTAGCGAGGGTTTGTATGGCCACCTAGATCAGTGTTTGTAGTGTGTGTGTGTGTATATGTTTATGTGTGGTGCATGTGTGCATGTGTGTGGTGCATGTATGCATGTGTGCATGTGTATGTGTGGTATGTATATGTGTGTGTATATGGTGTGTGTATATATGTGTGGTATGTGAGTGTGTGGTGCATGTGTCTGTGTGTTGTATGGTGTGTATATGTGTGTGTGTGGGGTGCGTGTGTGTATATATATATATGTATATATATATATATATGTAGTACATATGTGTGTGTATGGTGTGTCTATGTGAGTGTGTATGTATTTATGTGGAAGGTACATTTGTCTGTTATTTGTGCGTGTGGTGCATGTGTGTATTGTGGGGCTGAGAAGGGTGGATATGAGAGATCTGGGGTAATATCTTGAATGTAAGATGAGATAGTACTAGATTTGGGGGTTGAGGAGGAACAAGCTATAAGGATTAATGATCTGTCCTAATGAAGCTGTATGTATGGACACAGGCATGAGACCAACCACCTTTGTATCTTCCCCTGGAATTCCTTGGATTTCTTCAGTGAATTCCTTCATGTGGGTGCTTTCAACTGACACACAAATAAAATTGCTGCCCCAGATAATTGTTGGCAGTGGCTTCTTCAGATAACAAGCCATCCGTTTGTCAGTCTGTCCTTATTAATTACTTTTTTTAAAGCGAGTTTTTCTTGCATGGATTTAACCAGAAAGAATGGTCTAGTACAACAGGCTCAAGAAGCACATGATATCTCTGCAGAAGATATGTGTATCTCTGAGTGAGCATTAGATATCATTGTGTATCCAGAGCTCAGAGGATTTGTGGCTTCAGTGTTGTTGAGGGTTAGAATAACTAAAGTGCACATGGGGGTGTAGAAATGATCCAGGGGAAGTTGGGGTCCCCTCTTGGGCTTCTTAGTCTCATTAATAAAATAATGTAAGAATGTACTCAGGGGCCTGGAGAGATGGCTCAGCAGTTAAAAGCACTGACTGCTCTTCCGGAGGTCTTGATTTCAAATCCCAGCAACCACATGGTGGCTCACAACCATCTGTAACAAAACCTGATTCCCTCTTCTAGTGTCTGAAGACAGCTTCAGTGTACTTACACATAATAAATAAAATAAATCTTAAAAAAAGAATGTACTCAAATAGAAGATCAAAGACAATTTTAGTAATTAAAAAACAAAACCAACCAACCAACCAAACAAACAACAAAAACAAACAAACAAAACAAAACAAAACCCTGGCTCAGGTAGGTAAGCTGTAAATCTCAGCAGCTACTAGGAGGAAGAGAGAAGGTAAGAAAGTCATAGCATTCAAACTGGCATGGTGGTCAGATTAATGGAAGACAACCAGCCATATATAAAGAAGAGAGGGTTTATAGAAAGAGTAAGAAAGACCAACATGTTAGGGAAGCCCAAAGTGTTAAGGAAAGCATGCTTTTAAAAGAGAGAGAGAGAGAGAGAGAGAGAGAGAGAGAGAGAGAGAGAGAGAGAGAGAGAGAGAGATGAGAGGAAGTTATTCTTTTCTGGCTAAATCAGGAAAGCAGGCAGTTGCATGGCGGCAAGCTACTGCACTTGGGTTCCAGGGAGGAAGAGATGGCACAGGACCTCACAGGGTCCAATCCTTTCCTTTGCTTGACTTAAGGTGACTTTGCCTTTTTAGGGCCGGCCCCAAGGTCCAGTGATTGACACACCCAACTGGAATGTTGGGTCTCCACCTGAGCTAGGGAGTCGTTTCTCTTGACCCAAAGGAGTTTTTTCACTCTAACGTAGGTGCCCCTTCTGTGTACCTGAACTGCACTTAAGCAAGGAATGTCTCAGGGGTCCCTGGCTTTAAAAAACCCTCTCTTCCCGTTGGATTGTTACGGGGTTTGCTCTACCCACTCCCCGTTTTCTTCATTGAGGTGGAAGACAGCGCTGGTGCGTTAGGTTTGAGTTAAGCCCCAGGATCCTTCTCTGGGAGGGAGGTGATTACCCGAGCACTCAGATGAGGTTTTAGCTGAATCACTCACCAGAACCTTTTAGGCCCGTGGCCTTCCTGTGTTTGTCAAGCCTGCATCCCTCTTTGGCACTTTCCGGTGTTACCCACGCTAATGGACCCTGTGGGTGAAGATCTCACAGATTTATTTCCATGCCCAATTTATTGGTGTTAGTAAAGAAAGGAAAAAAAAATTTTTTTTTAAATTTTGGTATTTTATACATGCATACAGTGTGTTTTGATCTTTTATATACGAAAAATTTCCCTTTGTTTAGTTAAAAAAAATAATTGAAGACTTTATTGTTAGTATGACTTGAAAGACAAGGGACCTATAGTTAGCTTGAGAGTTAAATTATAACTTGCAGCCTTTGAACAAAGACTCCTTTAACAGTTAAAAGAAGAAGGAAATGTCAGTTAGTTCCTGAGGTCAGAGTGTGGAGACCTTTCTGTTCTGCCTGTAGTTTTCAGACAGAATCTCACACTGTAGCCCAAGCTAGCCTGGAGTTCATTATACAACCCAGATTGGCCTGGAGGTAATCCTCCCGCCTCGGCCTCTTAATGCTGAGATTCCAGATGGGAGCCACAGGGCCTGGCTGCTTTTTATTTTTATTTTTATTGTTTCTGCTTTAATCTAACATTGATTCACTAGTCTTGAAACAAAGCACCTTGTGTGAATGTGAGTGAAAATGGCTATTTGCTTTTTTGTGTTGGTATTTTGAAATGTACTCATTTTAAGTCTCTGTAATTCAACCATCATTTTGGCATTTATAGACATCTACCTCGTAGGCCCTGGGGCTGCAGGATCAAATCAGAAGTAGAGGCTTGGGGTGCCTGATCTGGAGTGGTACCCACTGTCTAGATGTGTAAATAAAATCTCCCTGACAGATGTAAAGGATACATCTGTTTAATTTCTTTAATTCGGGAATGTTGACAGGGATAATGATAATATTCAGGATATTAGACTTTATTAATTTTTTCTAAAGGCTGAAGCAAACTTATTCCCCTTAGATTACTTGTGCTAATGCAGTAAGGACTTCCTTATCATTCTGTTTAGTTTAGTTTTGTTTTTTTGATGCTATCCCAAATACTTTTGGCCTTATGGGTTCCAATGCTTGCATGATGGGCAGAACAGAAAGGTTTCATCTACACTACCCTCCTGCCCCACTCTGCTTTCCTGGGACTTCCTGGAACTATTCTGAGGATGGCTGATACTTCTGGGATTAGATGGGTCGCCCGTCTAAGCCTGTGCATGAAGACAGAAAGATTGCAGGGGGCTGCCTAGGGCCATAACTTCCGTTGATCGTTTTCAGACTTCCACAAAGGAAGATCCAGGAGGTCCAGGCCATCACTTCAGGATCTGAGTGGTTCTGAGCCCAAATGGCTTCTCGTCTGATGGATGATCACTAAATTGCTACCAGACAGAAGCCGAACTTCCTCCAGAAGTATTTTGTTTTGTGGTGTTTAGGAGTCTTTTGGGCTAATAGCTTGCAGTTCGGGAGAAGTGAAATACTGACTACCTAACACTCCTCTATTTAGATAATAAGCAAGGCCCTTTGGGTGTGGGGCATAAACCTTTCCCGTCAAAGCCTCATCCTCCATCCCTGGTTAGAAAGCGTAGGTCTCCCTGCCTTTTTTTTTTTTTTTACAATGCTGGGGATGGAACTCACCGATCTTCTCTCTTATAATTGACATTTTTTTCTGAAGTATTCCTCAGAGCCGATTTTCCTTGAAGGCAGTTCTAAGGAAAACTGCACATGTTCATTTTATTTTATCTTCTAGATCCAGTCTTTTCAGAAGTCAGGAATTTAAATATTAAAAATTAGGCTAACAATTATGCTTAAGGATGATAACTGTTGATCTGCTAATTATGTCTCTCTTGTAACAAGCCTGATCAGTTTTTTTGTTTTTTGTTTTTTTTTAAAGATCACAATCTTATCTTGAAGAGAAGTACTTCTTGAATGTGTGTGTGTATGTGTGTGTATGTTCATGTGCCAGTGTGTGTTTATATGTGTGTGTGTATATATATGAGATTATATTTCTGTGTGCCTGTGTATGTCTGTGTTCCTTTGTGTGTATACAAGTGTAAATATATGTCTATGTGCCCATGTATGTGTATATGTCTGTGTTCTTCTGTGTGTATGTGCACTTGCGTGTGTGCGCTGAGGTCTTGTTTTATACACACCCACCCACCCACACACACACATACACACACACACACACACACACACACACACACACACACACACACACACGTGTGCTGTGATTGACAGCGCTTTCCTCTCATGTTCCATTTTCATATGCTAATCACTGGCTGTTCCCCATGACCTCTCCATACAGCCTGTGGAATATAACTATTAAGTGCTGTCCACTGGAACAATGGTGGGGGAGGGGCTCTGAAGGCTACAAATGGCTCAGGGTCGAGGCCTGGGTCAGGAAGAACTGAAAGGTTAGTCTAGTGGTCAGCCCCTGGGCCCTGGGAAAAGTAGACCGCTAAAGGTCGTTGGAACTGAGAAGTTAGAAAGTCTACACTGACCCCAACAACCCTCGGGGAAGAAGAATGTCACAGGCTCCCAGAATCCCCTTTGATTTGCTGCCATTCAACTCGGTGTTTAGTAATAAACAGAGTTCAATGACCAGAGTCTAGACAAACAAATCAGGGTTCTGGCAAACGCCTTCCGATGATGACATGTTATGTCTTTGCAGAGCAGAAAGGAAGGAGCCAGCTTTGATATGTCTAATACGCTGACTTTGTGAGCTAGCCACGAATGAGAGAGGCTGAGACATGGATTCAGCTAAACATGCCCGCTCTGGCTAAATTAGAAGGGATCTCCTACTTGTGATTTCCCTGCCTTGCCTTCCTCTAGGCTATAGGAAGCTGCCGGGAACTTCATTGAAACGTGAGAGGTTTAAATATTAATATTTCTGAATTCCCCCTCCCTCCCCGGGTAGACTCAACCACCTGCTTCCCCCAGAGCAGCTGTCAGGAGAAGTTTTCACTGAAGAGACACCATTTTTCTCTTTAAACAAAAACATTTCATCATCAAAGTTGGGTTTTCATTGCGCCAGGGTGCCTTCCTGCATAGTTCATGTTCCCTGACTAGCCTCTTCTTTGTCATCCGGATGTAAGGCTTCTCAGAACCCTGTCATCTGCTTGCTCCATCCCATATGTGGTAAACATTGTTGGCTTTGGTATATCTCGTCTGTGCATGTGTATGCGTGTGACCAGCATGTGTGTCCGCGTGGTGCGTGCGTGCCTGTATGTGTGTGTGTGTGTGTGTGATGTGTACTTGTGACAAAGAATAAAACTCCATTTCTGTCTGGACTGAAATGCAAAAGATGCCAGGGAAGGGTTGAAGTCTCTGAGTTCCACGTAAAATAATCCCTGGAGTGAAACAATACACCCTAAAGAAAAATTCATCTCTTAGTTACAGCCCAATACGGTGTCTACAACAAAGAGCACTCAGACAGTGAGCTTGGTGGTTGTCCTTGGGACTGTGTTCAGCATCTATTTAAGATCCATTTTCAGTATCTACTGAGCAATACTCTCCCTCAGTTCTTCGAGTACATTTTTCTTTGCAGGCGTCACACTGTTTACCTATTGTTAATGGTTTCTCACAAATATTTACCAAACGTTTCTAAACTGTCTGCTCGAGACTCTGACAGCCTCCCCTTTGGTACTCAGCCTTTTAAGGTAGTCTCTCCGCTAGTATCTGTGCAATTAGCCAGGAGCATTTTAATAACAGGGAATAATAATTGCTGTTTGCTGATCGCAGTGAGGAATTTCCCGTGTGCATTTATTTTTAGGAAGGCTAGATTGCTGTGTTGCACATGGGGACACTGATAAAGACTTTAATTACGGTGGGAGAGCTTTTGGAGGATGAGGAACAAGCATTTGGGTGTGTGGAGGGGGTTCCGTATTTTGTGGAAATCTGGGAAGAGAATTTTCAGCCCCTATAATTGCTGAAAGCACAGCACTTGTGGGATGAAAGGTGTTTGCACGTAGTCCTCAGTCTAGAACAACGTTTACATGGACGACCAAATGTGTAGAATTCGACAAACTGCCAGACGATAAATATCCAAGCCTATTTTTTTTTTCCCAGAAAAAAGGTTTTTATCCTGGACAAAGATTAATTCCATGGATTTTTCTGGGAGGAAAATCAGTGTTGCTCTGATTTAATACAGTTGTATTTGCATGTATTTTCTTTCTAAAGGAATAACCAATGACCAGCTCTCTCTATTAATTTAAATGTTAATTACAGCGTGAAGGGATTTATACTTGGTCCTCTTCCAAAGATAAGAATGTTTAGATTTTAAAATAGTTTTTGTCTGAGTAAAATTAGGTTCAGGGGTCAAGCACAGTAGATGAGCTCAGTTAGCACGTATATCTTAATGTACCGGCCGTGCTGACGGGACAGAAGCATTACATTCCTGCAAAGATTCTCTATTTCAGCTCAAGGAGATTCTAGGAGACTTGGACTGTAACACAGAAATAACTATTGTTACTATTATTTGGTTTTCCCTTAATTTTAGACTTGCTTTTTGTTTTGGTAAAGGCTAATAGTTTTGGTGGCTTAATAGTTATGTAATAGAAGTAGACCCCAAAACAGTTGACCGTCTTCCCTACTCTTAGACCTCAGTCTCCTTGGTGACTAAAAGTTCAGTCCTACTGCCTTAAGGAGAGCGATCTGGTGAATGATGGAGTCATTTCAGAGTCCTACCCTTGTCTTCATCTGGAGGTGGCAAGACGGTGAAACTGATAGACGTCTCCATTGGGTGGTCCCCCAGACTGCTGGTCCAGGGTTGATACTTTCAGAGATGTCTTTAAGGCTGTTTGGCCTCAGTCTCTGAATTCTGCCTGCTGTGTCCTCTTCTGGCCGGGATTGCTATAAAAATGCAACTCAGTGACTTATGGCAAAGAAGGTTTTGGAGCATCGGTAGCCCAGGATGAAAGGTGCCATGGGGTTTGGTGTCTATTGAAAGTTTTCTTCCTGATTTTGTGTGCTGTGTCCTTACATGGTGGAAGGGCTGTGAGGTCTTCTCTCCTGGGCCCCTGTGATAAGGACACTGTCCCATCCTTGTAACTTAACTACCAAAGGCGGCTTCTCCTATCACTATCTAGGATAGGGAGGGGAGCACCTTTGGACTCAAGTGTGGCCTTCCTTAAACAGTCCCACACACTCTGCAGACTCCTTGGTTGGATCAGGAGAACCTTTGGATCTGTGGTCCTTTCACAACCTTGTGTGGGCGGTACTCCTCTCAGACTGGCTCCTTCTGTCTTATACTGTGACAGAGTGACCTCTTGGACAGTGCCATTGGGGCTTTATACCCTGCTCTGGGTCTGAGACAATGTGCTTAGGTGTGAAAAAGAGATACCAGTGGGGACACATGGCTCTTTGCTCTCGCCTAATTTCTTAACATCACTCCCTCTCGAAGAGATTTTTAAGCCCTTGCAGCCCCACCCCCACCCCTACCCCCACCCTCAAGATGGTAAATTTGACTATCAACTTGATTGCATTTGGAACCAACTAAAACACAAGTTACTGAGTGCTTCTGTGAGGAATGGTTTGTTTGTTTGTTTGTTTTGTTTTGTTTTTTTAAGAATTATTTATTTATTTTATGTATAGGAGTACACTGTCGCTATCTTCAGAGACACCAGAAGAAGGCATCAGATCCCATTACAGATGGTTGTGAGCCACCATGTGGTTGCTGGGAATTGAACTCAGGACCTCTGGAGGAGCAGTCAGTGCTCTTAACCACTGGGCCAAATCTCCAGCCCCAATGAGGAATGTTCTTGATCATATAATTTTGAGCAGGGAAGACTCACCCTAAACATCGGCACCCTCTGATTACAGCCCAGATCAAGGGATGTGGAAGAAGAAAACTTTCTGTTGCCTCTCACCTTGTTGGCAAGTTCCTCTATCCTGTTGTCCCGGTATTTCTTCACTGGTATCAGAACCAATGTCTTTAAGCTTCTAATGTAGACTGAAGACCAGCAGCTCTCCGGCGATCCTCTAGGACTCCGGGGCCAGATTGGGACTGCTGAGACAGACAGCCTTGTAGATGAAACAACTACCAGATTCTCCACCCTGCAGGGTGAGGCGAGCAATGCTGGACTGTGCAGACCACATCCTGGAAACCAGTCTAGTAGTTCCCTCTTGAAGAGGACAATATATTCTCTAACAGAAACATAAAAACAAACAAACAAAACAAAAACAAGACAAACAAACAAACAAACAAAAAACCAAAAACACACCAACACCACCCTCATCCCCTTATTGCTTTCAGACACTTTTCTGAAGTGACTGGAATAGGTTGTGTGGCCCATAACCTGGGGCATCCAAACACTTGGGTCTCTAGTTGGTGGCGCTGTTTTGGGAGGTTTAAGAGTCACAGCCTTGCTGAGGAAGTTGTCACCAGAGGCGGGCGGGCTCTGAGAGCATGTAGCCTCACCCGGTGTCTAGTTCACACTCTCCACTTTGTGCTGGCATTTGATATGTGACCTCTTCATTTCTACTGACTCCCATGCTGGCTTCCCCACCATGATAGTCACTCATCCATAGCGCATTGTAAGCCAAACTAAACTTCTCTTTCTATAAGTCACCTTCATCACAGTATTTATCATAGCAACCAACACAGCTCTGGTTTGTGTTTTTTGATCCAGAGTCTCTCTGTGCAGCCCAAGTAGACCATGTCCTCGGGTTCTCCTGCCTCCATCTCCTGAGTGCTAGCTCCCAGAACATACATCACCATGGTCAGTTTGGTAAGTAAGTTTTATGTATAGACTCCTTTAGATCTTGGCTCTTGATGTCCCAGCCAGGCTTCTGGTCCACAGAAACCTCCTAAATGTCTGAAAGCCCTGGCTTTTGCAGGCCCCAGGGCCTGGGTTTAAGATCTTGGTCTCCACAATGAGCTTCAAACAGTGTCACTTGGAAACTTGGTTACTTTATTGGTTCTCACAGAGCTCTGCTCTCTCCTCAGCCACCAACCTCAGAATGTAGTTTCAATGCAGGAAGACGAGTAGCTGTGAAGAATGACAAAGACAGAAGATAAACGCAGCAGCACCAGGAACATGAATTCACTGAGAACAAAAGCCGGTCAGCAGATGTCTCAGAAAACCCATTTGGGGACCTCAGAATGAGAGCAACCCGAGAAGACACGCAGGCTTTCCTCATCCAGAACACAGCAGGTTTCAAAGTCACCCTAAGGAGGTGCCAGTTTCTTTCGCTTATAACCTCCTTAGCAAGCTCTTCTTCTTCTTCTTTTTTGAAATTGTTCTGACTCTGACCAAAATGCATGACCTAATTTGCCCTAAAAACTATTTTCATGTCTGCTTTCTACGTCTCCACAGTAGTGCTTAGATTTGCCAAGTGTGAGATCTCACCCCCAAAGTGCTTTTCTTGAAAGTGATTCCCGACATCGAGGAGTGGAATGATGTAAGACACTTTTCAAAAGTCATTATACAAAATGTAGGGTGATGTGAGACAGGAATTGAGAGCCATAAAGCAGGGACACGGTGCCAGGGTTGGGAAGATGAGATTCTGTTGATTCAAACAAAATAGCTATTACTAGATTGCTGCCGGGGTCAAATAACCCGTTATGGGGCCGTATTTCAAGCCTCTGCATGCTGCTTTCTGCCATCTAATAATTCTACTACAGAGAAAACCGAATAGCAACTCTAGCCTGGACCTGGCCTAGCACACAGGAGGCATTCAGAAGTATTTGTTCACTCTCCAGTGGCTTCTCATGGGCCTGGGAGATGTTCAGAGCTACTGAGACATGGTCAGCTGGGAGACCACACCATCACAGTGTCACTCAGAGAACAACCTGGGAAGTTCATTGGCAAAGAAGGAGATGGGCCTGGAGATCCAGGGTGACTACTGAATTTATTTCATAATTTAACAGTTAAGAAATATTATAGTTAAAAGTAGTAATAGTTGAAAACAAATACATGTGTTTTTAAAATTTAATACAAATATGTAAAATTACGTGATTATATGAAGCATGTTCTTTCAAATCCCTGCTCCTTGTCATATGTTTGTGAGCTGTCTCTTCCATCTGGAGCTGCAATGTGTATCGCTCATTGGAGTGCACTATCCCAAGGCTGTTACTGTTCACTTATGAGCCTGCTTCATACACGGGGCTCTGCCTAGATCAACAGTTCTCAACTTGTGGGTCACCACCCCCTTTGGGGGGTGGGGCAAACAATTCACAGGGGTCACCTAAGATCATCGGAAAGTGCAATTCATAACAGTAGCAAAATTACAGTTATGAAGCAGCCACAGAGGTAATTTTATGGTTGGGGTCGCCACAACATGAGGAGCTGTACTAAAGATTCACAGCATTAGAAAAGCTGAGAAGCCCTGGTCGATATGGATGCATGGCCTTTGCTATTTGCTACCATACAAGCTTTTTTAAAATGGTCTGGTAATTGTCAGTGAGGTTGCTTGATGTGCTGGCAAGTTCAGGTTGTGATGAAGTCAAGTGAGAATTGGGTGTGAAGATAGGACTGGAAGGTCTCAAAGGTAATGACTGGATTAAGGTGCTGGTTCAGAGAAGGGAAGGGCACAGGGTGGGTAGCTTCAGTCAAAAATAAATCCTGACTGGAGTGTGGGGTTCAGATAAACTACCTGATTTTTTTTTTTTGTTAAAGATTTATTTATTTATTATATGTAAGTACACTGTAGCTGTCTTCAGACACTCCAGAGGAGGGCGCCAGATCTCGTTACGGATGGTTGTGAGCCACCATGTGGTTGCTGGGATTTGAACTCTGGACCTTCGGAAGAGCAGTCGGGTGCTCTTACCCACTGAGCCATCTCACCAGCCCCAACTACCTGATTTTTAAACATTGAAGAAGTCACAGGAATCTGTTGGCTCTACTAGTAGATGGAATATTCTGTTTTCGTTTGTCTTGGCTCTGGATTATAAAGAGGAGCAAGGCAGTCCCTGTATTCCAGGATCTGTCAATCTAGTATCTGGGATGCCAGTGCATTGTTGAAGAGTTCTGTGCAGGAAAGGTGGGCACTTGGGAAAAACTTCTCAGCAGAAATGGCATTCTACACCTCAGGAAACTAAGGCCTTGTTGTGCAGTGATTTCTACAAAGATAAAACTTCAAGTTTGAGAGGAACACAGGATGACAAAGAAAACGGAAAATGGCAGGGCATCAAGATGGGGAGAGGAAGTCATCACCATACAATGCTAAAAGAAAGGTATAACAAGTCACGGGATGCTACAGGGAGGGGAAACATCAAGATGTTCTAGGTGAGAGAAGACACTGCATCCTGCACCAAACTCCAGAAGCTCAGGAAGTAACTTAGTGGCTTCAGGAAGTCCCTGAAACCGACCAGATTCTCTAGGTCTTTCCCTCTTCAAGCATATATAAGTAGTAAGAACTGTAGAAAGACACTTTCAGACAAGCTGAGCTCAGACCAGCTGTCTTGGTTAGTTCTATTGTCAAAAGGATACAAGCTACAGTCTTCTGGGAAGAGAGAATCCAAATGAGAAAATGTCTCCATAAGACTGACCTGTAGGCAAATCTATAATTTTCGTGATTAATCAATGATGCGGGAGTGCCCAGCCCCCTGGGCAGGTCGTGTTGGGTTGTATAAGATAGCAAACCATGAGGAACAAACCAGAAACCAGTGTTTTTCCATGGTCTTGGTTTCGGTTCCTGCCTCCACGTTCTTACCCTGAGTTCTTCCTGTGACTTCCCTTCATGATGAACTGTAAGTTGTAAGGTGAAATAAACCCTGTTCTCTTCAAGTTGTTTTTGGTCAGTGGTCTATAACAGCAATATAAAACTAACTGTGAACAAGTCCTAAGAATAAAGGTAGAAAGCCCACTCAACTCAGTAGAGAGTTGAGACATCATTTAGCTTCTGGATGCAGCCATGCCTGAAGCTAATCCTACCCTGAAATCTGCATCACTGAGTTTTGTTAGCAGGATCTCCCTCTGACCTCCCCTTGGCTCTCTAGTCCGGTAGGTTCTTTGGAAAGAATTCAGATGAGCTGGGCTTGCCTTTAATCCCAGCAATCAGAAAGCAGAGGTAGGCAGAGTTCTGAGTTCGAGGCCAGCTTGGTCTACAGGGTGAGCTCTGTGACAGCCAGGACTACAGCTGGTGGGAACTGGTATGAAGACCAGGGTGATCTTAACTTGGAATGATCTTCATCTCTCTGCCACTTGAGATCTGGGGTTACAGATTCAAAGCATTAGGCCTTGTGCTACTAGAAGTTCTAACTGTACAACGTATCAGCAATGGCTACTTTGATAGTCGTTCTGTGAAGCCTTCTGCATGCCGGAAGGATAGCATGGAGCATTAACAAGATCCCCATTGAGAGTGCTGGTCAGAGATGGGGGAAGAGAAACTACAAGATTCCGCAGAGGACAGAAGGGTAGGAGAATCTGGAGGCTGCCTGGGTAAACTGACTGAAGGATGGCTTTCATATCTCTCTGTTTCTCAGCTGTGCGGTTGCTGGGAAGGGCACTGAGAGTCTCTTGTGTTGGGGGAAGCCAGAGGAGAATGCTAGGCAGCCAGAATTTCAGGAGATTGAAAAAAAAAAAAAAAAAACAGTCTGTCAGTGCCTTCTCAGCTTTCCCTTTCCAGTCACTTTGATTTGAATGCTCTATCCAGAGCCACGGAGTGAGGAGTATTTTGGAAAGTAGCTGGGACAGCGGTAATTGCTTGAATGTGGTTTCTAAAGACTTTCCTGGCCACCGGGGGTGGCCTTAAAGCAGTGTTCTGGCAAAAATGTGCCTAGGAGAAACTTGAAAAGGGTGTCAAGGCAGTGAAAAGTACCCACGCTGTGGCTTTGGGTCTTGATCTTCAAGCTGTATGATAGCTAGGATTCAGAGAAGGAATTAGCGGGGAGTTAGGCTGCCCTGTCCATAAATACTGTTCCCATAATTAGATGATGAGAAGAGAATTTTAAAAGCCCCCAATTCAATTTCCTTCATTTAGGATATTCTTATTTAATTAGCCAGGACCCAAAGGGATCAGCCTGAGATACTGTTGAAAGTAAAGGGGACAAAAAATTAAAAAAGAAAAAAAAAAAAGGAAAAGGAAAAAGAAAAAGAAAAAAATGGAAATGGGAAAATGACTGTATTGTCCTGTCATATAAGCTTTGGGGTTCTAGTCCATCAGGACTGTTCTTCAAGACACTTGTCTGTTGGTAACCTAGGAGCTCAGGGCCAGCTGTCCAAACTGAGAATCAAATGTGGTGTGCCACAGCTGTGGGAGCTGCTGCAGATTGAGGATGTCCCAAGAGTGGGCAGAGACACATAAAGTGGGCAAGTGCACGTGGAGTGAAGAAGAACCAGGAATGCTTAGCTTTGCTCTGACTCATTTTCTTATACAAGAATATAGCCGGACTTCCTGGATTCACAATAGGGAATGCACACAGGCTCACAAACACACGCAGAGCTGCAGAGAAGGAGGTGGTGCCCCTGCCACGGCTGCGAAGATGAACAGAGGGAGCCTGAGCAGCGGCATCCGTGAGGCATAGTTGGAAGAGCCAGACGCAAAGACACTGTTCGCTACGATGACCTCACTGGATGTCATGAGAGGGAAAACTGCTTTAATTGATTCTCTTGGAAAGACCCGTGATGCTTTATCTGCTTAATATAACAGATGCTTTTAATTGATTTTGGTCATCTTATCTCATTTCCTGAATGATCCAACAGCTGAATGTGAGCAAGCAGAACAGGATGTCACTCCTGAGTAGAGCATCACTCATGTTGTCAGGAAGATGAGATTGCCATTGCCAGAAGGCGGGGCTTAGAGCTTTGAACCATGGTTCTGCTTTGGAAGTACACATGCCTCTCTCTCTCTCTCTCTCTCTCTCTCTCTCTCTCTCTCTCTCTCTCTCTTTGTATGTATGCATTTGGTGTGCTTATTTGTGTATGTGTATATGTGTGTGCCTTAGCATGAATGTGGGGCCAGAGGATGATTGTGTGAGCTGGGTCTCTCCTTCCACTATGTGGATTCTGAGGATTGGGTTCCATCTGTCAGGTCTGGTGGCAAGCATCTTTACCCACTGAGCTGTCTCCTCACCCCCTGGTTTGATATTTTGGAGATAAGGTGTTATAAACCAGGCTCTTTCTTCACCAGCCTGCCTTTCAGCATCTCAGTACCCGCAGCTTACCTTTCCGAGTTGCCAAGGTACCTTTTGCCACTTTATTCTAATGTAAAGTCTTACTGTGCAGCCCTGGAGACTCCCTATGCAATCCAAGTTGGCCTTGAAATGGGTGTCAGTCTAACCTCAGCCTCCCAAGTGCCATGAGTACAGTGTTTGCCATCATACTCAGCTCGAGGTCCAGGTTCATAATCCTGATCAACTAGAGAAGAAAGCCATTGTTCCTCCGGCAGGGACTTGTTTAGTCTGGGAGAACTATTGGCCAGTTTTACCAGTATGCTAATAACAGGAAAGCGAAGAGTAATTCAAGCACCATCAGGACAGTCAATCCTTTCTTTGGAACTGGATAATAAATTCCATTATGATCAGCCTGTTCTATTATATCATCTGAACAGGCGGTTCCTGAATGATTAATGTGGCCTGTTTTTTTTTTTTTTTTTTTTAAATACTATGTTGGTTGCTTAAAAGTGAAGACAGTGCATCTTTGCTCTTGAGCTAGAGGGGTGATCATTGTGGTGTGTTCCAGAGACCGCTCGTTGCCCATGGCACTTTCAGCCAGGGTCTCTAAAATAAGAAGAGTGAGGTGTTCCCTCTTGGTGTCACGTGAACTTCAGGCTTCGGCCACTATCAGAGCAGGGCCCATGTGCTGTGGCTGCCATGCCCTGACAACGTCTGTGCTCAGCCTCTGTGCACAGCTCAACGTCTGTGCCAGCCTTGGTTCCCAGAGTGGGTGTGTATGGTATGTGTGTGGTGTGTGTATATGGTATATATGTGTGTGATGTGTGTATGTTATGCAAAGTTTTTGATTGTATGTTTATCTCAGAGACATTAAAAAGTTACACCTAAAAACGTAGCAAGGCTGAGTGTCTTGCTTTCCAACAGATGTTTCCAGGGTTGCAAACATGTATCTTGAATATCTTATCACATCAGATCACATTATTTATTACTTACCCGTCGCCTGCCAACTTGGCTTCCACTCATCTGTGCTTCTGGAATAAACTTAAGGTACTCCCCCATCCCCCATTATCTTTATTTTAGAAGTTCTATATTTGCATCAGACTTTTTATGTTACAGAAGTAAAATTACAACTCAGAGTTAACCACTGTAAACATGGTTATGTTGGTAGGGACAGAGGAGAAGCGGAGAGTTGTGGGGGAGAGAGAGAGAGAGAGAGGAGAGAGAGAGAGAGAGAGAGAGAGAGAGAGAGAGAGAGAGAGAGAGAGAGAGAGAGAGAGAGAAGTATATAAGTGGACTAAAACCTAAACATGTAAATCATAACTAAAAAAATTTTAGGACAAAAAAGTGAAAGACCTTTTTTTTTATATGTATTTTATTTTATTTTATTTTATTGTCTCCATTTTGGTACCTTTCACTCACTGCAAAAATGTAACTTCATTGACCAAAATTTTAAGACCTTGAGACAGGAAGAGATTCCTTAAGTAAATCATGTAAGAAATGTAGTACAAAGGAAAACATTTACACATGTGAGTATCAGAAGCCTGCAGATGCCAAGTGCTCCCCAGCATCCAGGAAGTAGAACTCCTAGACCCGTGGTTCTCAGTCTGGGGATTGTGACTCCTTTGAGGGTAGAACAACTCTTCTATGGGAGTCAAGTATCAGATACTCCGCCTATCAAATATTTACATTATGACTCACAACAGTAGCAGAGTTACAGTCACGAGGTACAGGAAATAACTTTGTGGGTGATGGCCACTGCAGCATGAGGGACTGCATCAAAGTGACATTGCTGATCCTTTCCACCTGCTTATCCCCCCCTTCCAGGCTGTCCTTGTTTGCAGACTCTCACAGATGCTCTCTACACTCTGTGAAGACAGAGCTGTAGAAATGCCCAACACTGGTTGCGAAGAGCCAGGGTATAGCTAGTTACATCTCCACGTGATAGACTCTTACAGGGTTTTGAGAATGACTTCACCTTTTGTTTTTAATTACGTGTATACGTGGATTTGGAGTGTGGGTGCATGCATGTGAGTGCAGTGCCCAAGGAGACCAGAAGAGGCTGCCAGGCTACCTTCCCCCGAGCTCTGTCTGCTTATGTGGTGCTGAGGCTGCTGCGGTTCCGATGCCTCCAGCATCCCTCCAGCTCCTGGTTTTTGCAGTTTTTTTTTTTTTTAAAGATTTATTTATTATATGTAAGTACACTGTAGCTGTCTTCAGACACACCAGAAGAGGGCGCCAGATCTCGTTGCGGATGGTTGTGAGCCACCATGTGGTTGCTGGGATTTGAACTCTGGACCTTCGGAAGAGCAGTCGGGTGCTCTTACCCACTGAGCCATCTCACCAGCCCGTTTTTGCAGTTTTAACTAGTTTTTACTTTTGTGGGCCTGAAGATAAAAGCAAGGGCCTCCTGCATGCCAGGCAACCATTTTTCCTCAGAGTTATGCCCCTATCCGTGCTTTGTGCAATTTAAACATGCTCAAAAATCTCAAAAACAAATAAGTAATGTTTTCTATCTTGTACAAATTACATGAAGGGGTTGGAGAGGTGGCTCAGTGGGTAAGAGGACCAGGGTTTAATTTCTAGCAACTACATTGACAACTCACAAATACCTGTAAGTCCCAGTTCCAGGGGATCTGATGCCTTCTTCTGGCTCTGTGGCTTTATATGTGTATATGTATATATGTACATAGTGCACATGCCTATGCACAGACAAAACACCTATATGAAATACAGTTACAAATGCTTCCACCCACAGTCAAGTCTTGCTGGAATATGACTCTTCTCAGTGAACATATTGAACTAGGACTTCCGTGTGGTCTTGGTGAGCGCTGGAGTTTGGGGACCAGGGAGATGACATTGATGTACAGTGTTAGAGTCAGTGGCTTCTGATGGTTCTTAATTGAGTGATTCTCTACCCGGCTGCACACTAAGGTCACACCAGTGGCACTTGAGACATCAGAGCCCTAGTCCCACCCTAACAGCTCTCCTAACTTGTTGGAGTGGAGGATTACATATTGAAAAACAAACCAACCAACCGCCCCAGAGGTGTTACTATTGCTGGGCACTTTAGTGAACAGGAAAGTAATGTGTTAGATAGAAACCAAAGGCAAACAACAGTGATGCCAGCTATAGTTTGAAGAAGACTTGACCTCCAGCTTTTAGAGACAGTCTCTGGGATCCAGGTGAAGAAAAGCAGCTTGGGTCGGACTGAGAAGATTTATCTGGGATTTAGCAATGCCTGGTTCTCTGGTCTTCAGCATCTGACATCCTCTCTTGGCCTTGTCTTCTTCTAATGTAAAATATCTACAGACCTGCTTTCTGGGGCTATTCCATAATGGTGGAATAGGATACAGCCTTATTTCAGGACACACTGTAGCAGAGATTTTGCTCCAAATATTGTTTAACTGAGCCAGGAAGAAAAACAATGGGGCTAAGACTGGCTTGTCTTGACCTTTGTCATGAATTCCCGGTGTTTATGGCCCTGGGTACCTAGGACCCATGTAAAAGTAGAACTTATAAAAGCCTAAGAACCAGGTCTCCAACTATTTTCTCTTCCCCTCCCCAACAGCATAATTTAAAATATTGAGTGAACAGAACTTACGTTTAATTTTATGATTTCAGAACATTTCTAAATTTTTATTATTATTCTTGTGTATATTAGTATGTGTGTGTGTGTGCACGAACACACACTTGCTTGTGTACTTGTGTGCCTATGTTCAGGTGTTCTCAGCATACTGTGCACGTAGAGGTCAGGGGATGAGTTTCAGGACTCAGTTCTCACGTTCCACTGTGGGATCAGGGCATTGAACTCAGGTCGCCAGGTTTGAGCAGCAAGCCCTTTTTACTCGCTGAACCGCTTCATTGGTCCTCACTTCAAATCGTTTCAAACTCCTTTCAGCTAAATTTGCAGAACAGCACCAACCAAATGATTGGCTTCCTGAAGCCAGGAGTCATAAACGGTAACATGAATATGGGCAAAATCATGATAGTGCTAACATGGCCTTGATTTCCCGTTTGGAGTTTGGTAAATTGCATGCTTTACCTTGCGTTAGAGTTAATTTCTATATGTATCGTAATGTTTTCCTGAGTTTGCTGAAAAGATATGTAGCAGTGCAGACTTTTTCCACTATGAGAAAAAAAATGTTTTCCAGCTGCCTTGCATTTCTGGAAATGGAATCGCGCGTAACCACTGGCACCAAATAGTTAGCAGTCTGGACCCGGGCAGACGGTAGAAGGAGATGTCTGAACTGCTCCCAGATTGCCGTTGCCAAAGGGCAGACACTAGAATGTGATATTTCTGTGCTCAGAGTAATTGGGCTTGTGGGGAATGCCAACATGGACAGTGCTCAGTGTCAGTCCCCATCCAGAATTCCCACGAACCCCCCAACTCCTGCACCTCACCGTGGATTGCTGAGGTGGGGTGGTGTCCTTTTCCAAGAGCAGCCACAGCTTGCTTATCTGCTGTGTGGATAGCCCACTTCACAGCTCATTCACAGCAAACTTAAGGCCAAGCTGGGAGCTTTCCCTTCAGCCCTGTAGCCACCCACCTCCATACGGTCAGGGAATGCTGAATCTTCAGTGCCAGCAAGCCAGCGTTTATGGAATGCCTAACATGCGACTGACTTTTTATTAGGTCAAGTTTTCATACAAACCTGATGCTATGAGTGGCATCTTCTTATGCTCCAGATTAGGGAGCCAAGACAGTTGTCTTGGGCACACCCATCAGTCTGCAGGAAGATGCCATCCAGGCTAACCGTAGCATTTGATAGTTTGAGTCTTAGAAACTTTCCTAGGCTGAGATGAAGCTGAAATGATTTTTTTCCAGGTTAGGTTGGCAAGTGTTAAACTAGGCTCTTTTCATATTAGACAAGCTAACCATCATGTAATATTTGAAAGGAAGAGAACTAATTCTAATTCAGTTTAGCATGTAATTCACAATTTTTATTTGTTTTTTTTCCATCCAAGGAATCCTGCCACCCTGACAAAGCTTTTACAACTCTCCTTGTAGCATCTGCCTCTCAATTTCATGCCCTTTAAAAAATAATCTTAACATTTATATTAAAGACACTTACATTATTCACTTAAGTAGACCATAGTTTCTACGATAAATGTCTATGCATTTCTTTTTCTAAGTAATTATCTTAACTTTAAAATCCACCTTTAGTAGATGTGCAGAATAATGGATATCTTTATATTAGTTTTACACTGGTGTATAAGTTGCATTTTGTCTATTCAATAAATTTCAAGATGAAAAACAGAAAAAGAAATAATTTGGAACAAAGATGGCTAAAGCATCTTTAATGCTGGGTGCTATTCTTATAGGGTCGATTATAAATGTAGCTAAGTAAATATTTATATCTTGTACCTATTGCAAATATATATATATATATATATTTCAGAATACTTTGCCAAAGGAAAGCAATTTCTGTGTACATTACAGAAGGCTCCTTTGTTACTATCTCTATTTAAATCCTATGATGTCATTCCTTGTCCTGCTGTGCATCATCGTTTCCATAGTAACAAGGCAGCAGTGGGAGGGGACAGCCATTGGCTTTTTAGGATGGCGGGAATGCATGGAAAGTTCCACCTTCCCTAACAATGTGCAGATTACTTCAGCATGTGATAAACAACGCAGAAAGTGACACTGTTCCGAGGAAGCAGCTTGTTTGGCTTTTGGAATGTGTCTACTTTCCTGACAGCTTTTTTCATCTTGTGCTGTCTTTCTTGCCTGCCCTCCTCCCCCAAGACCAAAATAAAATCATTAAAAAACAAAACTCCTGCCTGACGTTACATGTGACTCAGTGACAGCTGTAGGAGTTTGTGCTGCCAGAGATAGTCCTGGGCAGAGTGCTTGTACAGGCTTAACTGCAAAGTGTGAATTCGACGCTAGATCTAGTCAATGATAGCTGTTGGGATGTGACTGAGGAGGGAGATGTCTCTTTGGAATGAAAAGTCACCTCTCTCTCTCTCTCTCTCTCTCTCTCTCTCTCTCTCTCTCTCTCTCTCTCTGTATGCTGGGTTTTATATATACACAAAAATAAACGTTTTCGAGGGCCTCTGTTACTGTATTCACTTAGGCATTGTTAGAATATTGTAACATACTTAGATATTTGATGTTTTCGTAGATGATCTTAACTCTGAGAAATATGCCATCCTTTCTGGGACACCAAGAAAAGGTTTTCAGATATGCACTCCTACCTTTATGTATTTTCAAAATCAAGTTCTTTAAAAATTTTTATGATTTTATTTTATATGTATGGGCATTTTGCCTACTTCTGTATCTGTGCACCATGTGTGTGCCTGGTGCCTGCAGTAGCCAGAACAGTATTTTCTCTGGAACTGGACCTGCAGTAGGTGTGAGACCCCACATAGCTGCTGGGAATCCAAACCCAGGCCTCTGGAAAAGCACAGTGCTCTTTACTAATGAGTTGTCTCTACGGCCCTGAGCTAGTCATTAATTAAAAACCACTTTTTGTTAATCACTTAAGTATCTTGCACAATATATTGATCATGTTCACCCTCTTCCTCCCCCTAACTCTTCCCAGATCATCTTTTCTACCCAGATAGCTCCATGTCCTGGTTTTGTTTTTAAAGAGGTATTCTTTTTGAGGTGGTCATTAGAATTAAAAGAACACTGTGGGTGTAGATATATATATATATATATATATATATATATATATATATGTATGTATTTTTTTTTTGAAAAGAGGAGAGGTGTGTTAAGTATTCATTCTTTGTACAACATATACACTATGCACATAGTTAGCAATTGGAATAAATGCAAGTGCAGAAACTGTGTTCCTGTAAACCTGAGGAAATATCTGCCTCCCCTCACTTTGAGGCCACATGTGATTGCTCTTCCTAGCCAACCATTGATACTGTCATGGGCATCGTTCTTAGACATTTACCCTCTATGTTCAACTTTGTCGGTCAATGTCAGTAGATCACAGGTCAACAGTTCAACAGTGATGTGCACCTTCTATGCAATGTGCTGACTACTGAGACCAGAGCTTAGGAGGGGGGAGCAGGAGACTCTACTGTTTACCATGCAGCCCTCCCCTAACCTATGTTAGTACCCTCCTTCCATGGAGGATCTTCAGGCCACCTTCCTCGGGTATCACACCCTGATGTGGGAATTCTTTTCATAAGGCCCAGAGCATCACTTCAGCGGTTCTCCTGCTTCTGATGGATTTACTAAAGCTCAGTGACCCACAGATCTCAAGTTTTCCAGACTCCACCATAAGAGCAGCCCAGGTAAAAGTTCAGAGTCCCCAGATTCATTTCTGGAAGCAAGATATGACAACTTGAATTTTCAATAGGTTCTTCCATTACTACTGTTATTCCTAATAATCACTGCCTTTTAAATTTATTTATTTATTTATTTATTTATTTATTTAAGATCCTGTCTTACTACATCATCCTTGCTGGTTTGAAATTCACCATGTAGACAGTTTCAGAGGTTTAGTCCCTTGTCATCCTACAAGGAAGCATGGCAGCAGGCAGGCAGACATGGTGCTGGAGACAGAGCTGAGAGTTCTACATCTTGATTAGAAGGTAGTCCAGGAAAAGCTGAACTCACAGAGATCTACCTGCCTCTGCCTTCCAAATGCTGGGGATTAAATGTGTATGCCCCCCCTGCTCCCAGCCCATGCTCACTGCCTTTTAAGAAGCCTACCTTAGGGGTCACTGAGGTGCTCAGTGGACAAGGGTCCTGGTCATCAAGGCTGGTGACCTGAGTTCTAACTCAAGAACTCACATGGTGGACAGAGAAAACTGATTCCAGCAAGTTGTCTTTTCACTTTCAGACATCCATACAAATGCACACATACATTAACACACACACACACACACACACACACACAAATATATATATAAACACACATAAAAGAAGCCTAGCACAGAATAAGGTTGAGAGTGTTGCTGTCCCTGGTACTGGGGAAACCTTCAGGCCCACTCTGTAATCAGGGAGTTAACACCTGTTCATTCATTTCTTTTTCTTAATGGACTACCTCTCTAGCACCTACATCTTGTCCTCCTAGTCAGACCTCAATAGACCAGGTAAATTATTTCTTTTAATCCTCCCCCTTAAAGTCTTGAAGAAACAGTCTTGTTTGTGCAACACTGTTTCAGAATGGGTTTGTGTGTGCATGCACATGAGGTGTAGGGAAACTGTAGGGTGTTGTGCTTTGTTCTCAAGAGCTATGTTGGATAGGGTAGCCTTGACTACACGATCTTGGGTCCTCCAAGCATAGGGAGGGAAGCAAGAGTACAGTAGCGGAGTTCTCATGTATAAACATTTCCATTTAGTGAGCTGAATGTTTACTGTGGCACAACCTCAGGACAGCATAGTTATCTTGCTGATAGCTTAGTTCAATCCACAAACATCTCGGTTGTTAATTCTTGAGAATATACCAGATTGTGCTTAAAGTGTCTGTTGTGGTTTAAATGTGAGTGCCTCCCATGGGCTCATATGTTGGAACACTTGGTTCCTAGTTGGTGGAACTCTTTGGAAAGATCAAGCAGTAGCTTTGTTGGAGGTGCTGCGTCGCCTAGGGTGGGCTTTGAGGTTTCAAAAGACTTACCCTGTTCCCAGTGTGCTCTCTGCCTCCTGTTATAAGTTTGAGATGTGAGATCTCAGCTGTTCCCTCCCCCATACCATCCCTGTACCACCACAGATTCAAACCCTCTAAAATCATAAGCCAATTAAATACCTTCTTTTACAGGCTGCTTTTGTCTCTGTGCTTTATCAAAGCAGTAGAAAAGTCACTAATACAATGAATGGCCCCGAAGCTTTGATGGATATTTGGAGAAACAGGCATGCAATGCTTTAAAAAAAAATCTACCAACAATCCTCAAGGGAATCATTTTGAGCTGGCGTAAAATAGTCTGGTTTTGACTTAGGGAACTGACACGCTGGCTGTAATGTCGGGAATTACAAGGACACATACTCTACTTGCTATTGACAGGGGGTTCAAAAGAGACCTGTCTCAGAGTCACAGGACATGGATATTGTTAACAGTTTCATTGGTTGTGGATGTAGAGAAGTGACAAGAATTTGAAATCCAGATGAGAGGTGGTAGTCATCTTTGTCTTTCTCAAGGACAGGACTGGCCCTGGACTAGTCCTGGTGTAGGGTGGCCCTGAGGACCCCCTGCCCTTGCTGTGGTCTGAACTTTGAAAAGTCAGGCCTTCACCCTTTGAGTTCCTCATCATCCAATACTGGTACTGAAACTGCTCTGGAGAACTGTGTCTCATGGGTGCTCAATAGCCTTCATCTCCCTTGTGCCAGTTCTCGGCTGGACCAGGGTATATTTAGCAAAGATTATACCAGTGTAGAAAAGGGAGGGAAAGGGGAAGTGTTCCTGATAGAGAGTCAGCCAGCCAGGCCCGTGTATTAAGACCTGGTTAGGATGGGGGAAGGGTCCTAGGAGGGATCTGGGCTTTGCTGGATCTACTAAGGCATACAGAAAATTCCAGAAGGAAAAATAAGCACAACAAAAGGATACTATTAATCCTATCATTGGCAAGTTATTGACTGTATTCTTTCCTTTCAAAACCCCTCAGGATGTCAAGGTGGCTGCTAACCATAAATTACAGATGGGACTCAAAGGTACTGCCTTGTGTGTGGGACTACGGTTCCGGCTGGCTGTCTCCACTATATCTGCTCTTTCACACTCATGAGTAATGAGCAGAGAGGAGTCCTGAATTACCTGCCTACTTTATGATTTTTGTCCAGGGTTCGGGTGGGAAGTGAAGTGGGGAAATAATCAGAGAAGGCAAAGACGTAGCAGACAGGCCTTTTTGTGCAGGCTGGCTTCCGATAAGTGGAGGTCTCTAAGCAAAGGTGTTTTGTTAAGCTGAACTGCATAATGGGTCTGGAATATGGGTAAAGCAAGGCCTCCCTGCTCACTTCTAACCGATGAAGCTGAAACCAGATCTGCAGAGGTGAAAGGTGCAGGCATTAGCCCAGTGATAATGGATTTCCAGATGGCTGGTCCAGCTCTGTTTCTGCCTTGGGATGGTGATACTGACCAATCACTGCTTTCAGTCAGTAGTTCCTGAGATACCGTGCAGGTAGATGTTACAGGCAGAAGATCACCATCACTCGGGGTCTTTTTATAAAAGCCACCCACTGCAAAATAGCTCACTGTGAGTCTCAGATGGAAATGTTCTGTGAAATCTGAAGTTGAAAGTATTCCACACGATCCCTTTGTGGGGGTGGATAACACACACAGTGAGGTGGGGGGGGGGGTGAAAGGAGGTGTGTGGGGGAGGGTGGAACATGGCAGGGAGGGTGAAGGCATTTGTGAGTGGCTCTGTAGAAGGCTTGTACCATCGCCTTTCCAAGCATTCTCTCCCAGACATGCAATCTTAAAAAGCAGCGTTGTGAGCGACATCCAGAAAGGTAGGGGGAGTATCCTTTGATGGAACTGTCATCTTCCTCCTGGAGAAGACACTTATTTTCTGCTCTGTTTTATGTAAATGTAATTCATCTTCGAGGCTCTTGCTCTGTCTGGTGAATGACTCATGCTCTGAAGAGGGGAGATGAGTCGCGACCCGTGGAAATTTTGACATCCTAGGTTGTTTCTTTGACATTCACTTTAAGAAGATGGATCCAACAGAGGCCAGTAATTACCCCTTCTTCATGTGAGCTGCATGTGTGCTTGCATGGGAGGGAGTCCTCTGCTCAGGTAAACTCTTCCAGCAACTGTTGGAAGTACAACATGTCCTTGTAAGAAGATGACGTCCTTATGAAACACGGTACCATTGTACAATGCACGTGCCGCGGGTGGAACTTTTATAAAGAAAGTTGCTAAAATAAACAATTATCAGTTTTAAAATGAAAAAAAAAAGTCAGCAGGATGGCTCAAGGTATAAAGACACTTGCTGCCAAGTCTTTCTTTTCTTCCCTTATTATTTTTATTTTATGCATGTGGGTGTTTTACCTGAATGCCTGTCTGTGTACCATGGGCATTCCTGGTGCCTTTAAGAGGTGAGAGGAGACTTTGGGGTTCCCTGATATTGGAGTTACAGATGGCCATGTGCTGCTGTGCAGATGCTAGGACTCGAACCTCGTTCTTCTGGAGAAGCAGCCCGTGTTCTTAACCAGTGACTCACTTCTCCAGCCCCAGTTGCCAAGTCTTTCCATCTGAGTTTATCCCAGGACCCACAGGATGGAAGGAGAGAACGAACTCCTGTGTAGTTGTCCTTTGATCTCTACATGCACGCTGTGGCATGATGCTACACTCATCAAAAACAAAAACAAAAACAAAAACAAAAAACAATGAACCCCAAACCTTAGTAATATGCACAATGAATATACACCAACAAAATATTTTTATGTATTTGGATATGTGTATGTGTTTATGCATGTGTGTACACGTTGGGGGCAGAGTATGAATTCCCACTGTTGTTTGCATATGCTCAGCCCAGGGAAGGGCACTATTAGAAGGTGTGGCCTTGCTGGAGTGTGAACTTTTACATCCTAATCCTCGCTGCCTGGAGGCCAGTATTCTGCTTTCGGGCTTCAGATGAAGATGTAGAACTCTCAGCTCCAGCTGTACCATGCCTGCCTGGATGCTGCCATGTGTCCACCGTGATGATAATGGACTGAACCTCTGCACCAATAAGCCAGCCCCAATTAAATGCTGTCCTTATAAGAGTTGCCTTGGTCATGGTGTCTGTTCACAGCAGTGAAACCCTACCTAAGACACCCATGGATATGAAGGCAGGAAATTGGTGCTGGGTGCTTTCCTCAATCCTCTCCACCTTATTTTCTTCGATAAGAAAATGGTCCCTCATTGAACTCAAAGCTCTCTAGTCACCTAGACTGGCTGGCCAGCCAGCACGATGGAGCCTCATGTCTTTCCCTGCCATGTTTTATGAGGGTGCTGGAGCTCTGAACTCAGTTCTTCAGGTGTGCTAAGCAGCCAACTAAAACATCTCCCTAGTCCCCTACCCCAGTACAATTTTAGCAAGCAAAATTGCCTTAAGTGGTTGGAAGAGCAAATTCTTTGAGTAGCCTCTTCATATCAGAATATAAAACACAACTGTGAGAAACTGTGAGATAAGGCTTTAAAAAGCCAGCTCACTGGAGTGCTGCTAATGCGAACAGCTTAGGAGGCGGGATCATGAACGGGATGGGCATCCTGGACACTGTGTGTTGGGCACATTGGTGTCACTGAGGTCCCAGAGATGCAAGAGTTTTTACATTTCCATTAAGCCTGCATCAAGGCTCAGGATTAAGGGGGGTGGGGGGAGGATGTGCAAATTCAAACAAGGCTTTTAGGTTTTCAAGAGAGAAAAGCTGACAGAAATGCCTGTCACTCCCATCTCAAATATTTGCCATGCTCATCTGCAGAGTGACAGCACTGATCTAAAATAAGGACAACATAAGAATTGTCAGTAATATGTGGCTCTTGATCTCATAGCTTTTCTCTTGCACAGTTTGCAGCTAGACCCACGCATGAGTTTGGGGGGCTATAAAAAGCACTGGTGTTGAAATATTACAAATGATTTTGCCTACTTTCTTTTTAATTTTGTTCTCAAATATAATTTAGGTGTAGAAGAGTTTGAATAGCTGTGAATTTTTCTAAGCCTTTCTTCTTTCATAGTTTTTCCTTGGAAATGCTAAGTAAGTGCTCTACCCCCAGCCACCTGCCAGCCCTTGCAAATGAGACAAGATATTATCCATTCTTTCAAACCAACAATTCAACGAGTATTTATTTCACAGCATGGTCTGAGCATGCTACCATCTTCTCGCCTCTAATTCGCTGGAGCCTTTGAGAGAGGACCTTTAGTCTCCAGAAATTCAGCTCTGCAAGGGAACCAGGAGCACAGGAAGTTTATTTAGGAAAGCCTTTGGGATCAGCACTGATGGGGGCTGAAGGCCAAGGTGCAGACAGAACAAGTGGAAGGAGGAGGGACGTGCTGTGCTGGATCAGGTTGCAGTGGAGTTCTCCCTGGAGCACACCTCTCTGCTGATCCCAGAACCTGATCTTCAGAGCTTGCCCATCCTGAAGCCAAGGGACTAGGGCATTTTAACCCACAGTATATTCCATCAGCCATTGGATGTTAGATGGCCCTGGGAAAGGTGTGACTCTAGGCAAGGTTATCACAACAGCTGTCAATCTTCGTAGCAGAGAGATACTGGGAGGGCTAGGCTGACTCCATGACAGGCTTCAAAATGGCAGTTCAGGAGATGAAACCTAAATCTGTTTCCAAAAACTGGGTAAGTTCAGGCAAGTCCAGGTAAGTCTAGGCCTCAGAAGCTGCCCACCACCTGGTCTGAGGCACGGACAATGGGTCAGCAGCAGTTTCCGGACTTCCTCAGCTACTTCCTCAGCAACAGTTTCCAGCCCCCAAGCCCTGGTAATTTCCTGTTCCTAAAGATGGGAGTAAGACAAAGGTCACCTACCCCAGAATCCCCAAATGTTCTTTAAATCAGGCCTGAGAGCTCACTTGGTTGTCTCTCTATCTTGATAGTGGGAGACCCCAGTATGCTGGACTTGGACAGAATAAAACACTCTTTGTGTTTACATACTATTTGACTCCAGAGTATCATTTTTAGTCGAATCCTGGAACCCTTATAGTACATCAGTATCGAAGTGGGCTATCTGAGGGGCCCACTAGAGCATTTAGGGTCAGGGTAAATATCTCTTACTTTTACATGAGAAAATGGAGGCTCTTAAGATTTTAATGATTTTCCAACTCTGACAGCTACCAAGTGGAGATGAACTCTGCTACCCATGTAGTTTGGTTCCCTGCTCTAAGGCATGGTTTTGCCTTTCACTTACTGCTAACCAGATAAGTCATGTCCACTTCAGACGTGACTAGTGCATGAGTGTGCTGGGTAGGGTTTTTTGTTTTTGTTTTTAATCAACTTGACACAAACTACACTCATCTGGGAAGAGGGAACCTCGGTTGAGAAAAACGCCTCCATAAGATTGGCCTGTAGACAAATCTGTGGGTATTTTCTTGATTAATGATTGATGTGAGACGGGCCAACCCACTGAGGAGCTATGCCACTTCTTGGCAGGTGGTCCTGGGTTACATAAAAAAGGAAGCTGTGTGAGTCAGGGAGATCAAGCCAGCGAGCAGCATTCCTCTGAGGTTCCTGTGTCTGCTCCCCCTTGAGCTCCTACTTTGGCTTCCCTCAGTGATCAATTGTTATCTGAATGTAGCAGCCAAATAAATCCATTCCTTCCCAAATAAGACGAGGAGTGAGACAGCTTTGAAAATGAGGGCATACCACAGGAAATATGTAGCTGTGTTCACAGCACTTCTGCTAGCGTTAGGTATTGCATGTGTGTGCGCGCACATTCATGTGTGCATGTATGTGTATGTGTATGTATGTATGTATGTATGTATGTATGTATGTATGTATGTGTGTGTGTTACAGAGTATTATTATCTATCCCACATTTCTTCTTGGGTACATGGCTATTGCATACCTTCCTCCAGGTGCCTTCCTAAGATCTATGGGCATCTTAGGAACTGTAAGTAACCTTGGGAGTGGAAGCTGAAGTTTCCATATCTCCTCAGTGTCTTTGTGACTCCACAGAGCAGAGTGGAGCTGACTTGGAACCCTTGCCTTCCTCTGATAATTCCCTGAGAGGGAAAGAACATCCTTAATCCCCGGATTTTCCTGAGGGGGGTAGGTGTTTGTTTCAGGAGCTTATTCTCCCTGTAGTGCAGTTTAATGATGTATTTTTAAAATGCAGTATGAATGCAAACTATATTACAGGAGTTGCTTTATTGGAGTAGTAAGCAGTTAACTAGATATGGGACACAGTGTCTACAACACTGGCTAAGCATTATTCTGGATGCTTCTGTGAATATATTTTTACTTTACTTTGTACTTTTTGTCCTTTGGTTTTTGGAGAGAGTCTGACTCTGATGCCCAGACTGGCTGTGTATTCCTTACGCAGCGCAGGCTTCCCCTGGATTACACGTGTGCACTTCCACGCCTGGCTTGTGAACATGTGTTTGGAGTGAGGTTGACATTCTACTAGGCACGCTTTAAGACGGCAGACACATCTACGTGATGTTGGTGGGACTTTTCCAAACTGTTGAGTGTCTGAGTAGAACAAAGGCTGGAAGACATCTTCCAGCCACTGATGACTTCAAATAGAGGACTGCCTTAGGCTTCCTCTCAGCAACAGATCTTCCTCGCAGGCCATCAGAATGCTCTTGGACTTCAAGTACAGTTGTTTCCTGAGTCTCCAGCCTCTGTGTGCACCCAGCAGGGGTTTGAACTCTGCAACCTTCACAGTCACCAGAGTAAATTCCTTGTTGTTGTTGTACTGAAAATTCCTTATTTTTGTTGTTGTTGTTGTTATTGTGGTGTTCTTTCAGAGCTATAGATCAAACTCATGGCTTTGTGATATGAAGTAAGCACCCTACCACTGAACTATACCCCAACTCAACTTCTTGGACTTAATTTCTCTCTCTCTCTCTCTCTCTCTCTCTCTCTCTCTCTCTCCACACACACACACATATAGAAGCATGCATGCAAACACACACACACATACACACACACATGCACATTCACACACACATGCACACACCATACTGCTTGTTCTTTTTCTCTAAAGATTCTTGATTAACACAAGCAATTACCATCATTCAGAGAATCTAAATGAATAATATCTACTCCAGAGATGCCAACATCTTTGTAAGACACTACAAAAATCTACCAAAAATGATTTATTAATTAGCATTAAGAATACTAGAACTAATGTCTTTTACGGATAACATGGATTGTATTTATTGCTAGTTATGAAGATTTTTTGGTGCCCATTACTCTTGCAAGAATGAGATATAAGAACCAGTTGAGCCTGTTGGGTTGTGTTATGGTTTTCTCCAGACACAGGTTAACTTTTCTGCTGGAGTTGCCTTGTGAACTCGGAGTGAACTATTCATAGTTAGAGTTTGTTGTTAAGCCTGAGACAAAGTAGAGGGACAAAGTAGAGGGATTTGACCGGTTTCCAAGGACAGGCTGAGTGTCCATTATTCATGTTTTATTAATCAATATGTTTCGGCTGGCACTTGATGTGAGCTGTGCTTTCGTTCCATCCTGTCCTATGCAAACCCTCCTTCACCTTCATTATCCCAAGGCTGTCAGCATTTCTTTCAATAGAGATCAATAGTATTGAGCAGCTTAGATAAGTGCTATGAGAGTTCAGGCATGTAGGTGATGTGGGGAAGTTTCTAGATGGTGGCCTAAACAGCCCAAATTTGAATTCTAGTTCTGCCATCTGCTCACTTTATGGCTTTCATGAATACCCTCTCCCTCTCACTCTGCCTCCATCATATCTGCTGCCAGGGACTCTTGGGGAGCATCATTTAGGCTAAGGCCTAGGACTGCTTGCTCAGGGGTGAAGTATCTCAAGGAAGTGCTGCTATGCACATCAGGGGCTTGCTGGTAAGCAAATGGCAGCACTTGAGTGGTGGGTGCGCTGTTACCAAAGGTGAGCAGTTCTGATCCGTCGGTATCTCATTTGTTTACAGGGGGAATGCTGAGAAACGATCTGATGATGTTTCTTGGGGGAGGGTAAGAAGCACGGTTATAAGACAGCTACAGACTGATCCTCTAAATTACCCTGGGCAATGTCTGAGCTAGCTTGAAAGTCGATGGTCTGTGCTCAAGTAAGTTTTGGAAGGTATTGATGTAGCTAACTGCTTGGGCTGTTGTAACGTAATACCAACTGGCTTCAATAACTGGACTTCATCTTCCTCGCAGTTCTGTAGTGTAGTGTAGAGTCTAACATGGTGCAACACAGATGGTTTCTGCTTCTCCTTGGCTTATAGACAAACCTTGTATCCTCCAATGGCCTTTCCACGTGCACATGGAGCAGATCTCTCATTCTTTTCTCATAGACCCCACCCCATTGAATTAGGGCCCCAACCTTCCAAGCTCATTTCGTTTTCATATCTCTTTAAAAGCTTTGTCTCTTGGGGGAACACGGCACTGTTGACCTGACAACTGACTGACAGACAAGGCTAAATATATTTCCTTGATATTGGACTTTATTATCCTAAAGAGACTCAGGAGGGCAGGTGTACTGTTTTCATTTTTAAGAGATTATTCATTGCAGACTTAGGAGAAACTGCTCTGGATGATGGGGCTAATCTCATGTGTGTGCCTTGGTGTATTTGCAGAAGAAGCTGAGCAGACTACTACTTCTATTTATATATAATCCCCCATTTTATTCTCATCTATTCTGTAAGGCTTTGATGTCAATTTTTGTCACCGTCCCAACCAGACCAGTGAGGGGACACTGTCTGCCATGGTGAATATGTTGCTCCCCGTGCTTCTGTCATCTCAGGTATGGTGGTCGCCACTCAGGCTCAGAGAGACCCCTCCTAGTCCTCCTGCCTGCTACAAAGCTTAGTGTGTGTGGCATCTAAATATTAATAAATAGATGTTATTGTTTTTAGAAGGCCACTCTCCCATTCTTTAAAAACAAAAGAAGGAACGCTCACATATTATGTTCTTGGGTTGCCATTCCTGTCCTGTGACATGCTCATTCGTATTCATGCTGCAAAACAGCTCTGTGAGCCTGCCGATCCTTTTAATTAAATAGCAGGGAAACATCTACCATTATCTCATTTGAACTTTCAGGACTGTAGTTGCTGGTTTCCTCCAGTTCTTCTTCTTTTTTATAGTATAAATAAAGCCTTCGGTTTTTAATTTCCCCGTGATTCTCCTTTACTCATGGATACGACCCTTGTTGACAGTTTTTCTTTTTAAATAAATGACAGTTCGTTCAAAATAAAAGTTTATTATTTTATATTTCCGAAGCAGTGTTAAAAGACAGATTGCTGTAATTCCCCATTATTAATAGGAACAGTTACTAATAAATATTGGGTCCATTGTTACAAAACAGTCAAGTGTATCTTTTTCTCCCCTGTGTTAAGTGACATCATTTAACACAAGTGAGACTGTAGCATTACTTGGTGGTTGATTCTAGAAAACCATTCTTTCCAAGAAAACTTGATTTGGAAATACAATCTCTACAGTGGCAAGAACTGTCTCAAAGCTGACAGAATACAGTTAATTTATTGATCATTTAGAAAATTCTTTTTTTTTCAATCTGTAAAACAATCCTTGTTATTATGGGATTGGGGTCCATGTGGTTACAAGATGATAAAAAGGGAAGTTTTGCTTTTGTTTCTTCTCCCTAGGAACCCCCGATCAAAGGATTGCTCATGCCTGATAATAACTGACTTTTATTCGAAAGCCTTGAACATCAGTATATTCCAAGGATTGTTCTAGACACAGAGATCGCAGAATGTCGAAACCCAGGCAAACAACCTCACCTCACAGAGCTTGAGGGAAGGGAGAAGGATGACATTGGCTGGGTGTTGAGGACCATGAAGAATAAGGCTGTTGGTATTCTGTATCATGCCTTTGTGCAAATTAGGGAACACATGCCAGCCCCAAGACACTTAGCTGCAACAAAATGTCACGATATACAAATCTTTGATGGTTACCATGTGAATGGCACCTACTGGAGTTGTGATCCCTTGAAAAACACACTTGCTGTGTAGAGGTGACATGCTCTGGCTCCCAGCAGGCCACACATGGTCACCTGTCCAAGAGCTCTCTGGATTTGTGAATGAAAGACACACACACCAGCTAATTTTGATATGCCTTGACTAGTTCAATGACTGGACATTTCTAATCTTCCCTGTGGCTAGCATACACTCTCCCTTCCAACTTTCCTGAGTCAACTTGTTATGTCAACATCTCATCTCTGCTACCCCAGACCCAATGGGGGGAGTGGCCGCTAGGGCCTTTCCCCCTGAATTCTTACATGGCTGATTGCTTTCTTTCCTGCAGCTCTTATGTCTGATCCTTCTCCTCCGAGTCAGGGTGATTCTCTCTCTCTCCTCTCTCTTCCGGCCCCTCACCTATGCAGTCTAAAAGCCCCACCCTGTCTTTCTACCCAGCCATTGGCTGTATGGCAATTCAGTCGAAGGCAGATGGGAACAGGGACGCTCAGGCCTGGAAACACAGCTTTTCGGGAGCTGAACTAAGACAGAGCATTAGAACCAATCCCAACAGTGGTGACCCTGGAAGAATGAGCATTGCAGTGGTTGAGAGGCAAGGCTTCTCCTGCAGAAGTGACTTGTGGATAGGGATCCAAGTGATGTGAGGAAAGGAACTTGCAGATGTTTGGGAGAGAATTATTTCAGACAGAAGAGAAAAGTATTCAGGCCCTAGAGTGAACCTGTCATACATAGGACATTCAAGGAGAAGTAAGAGACCCATTATAGTCAGCTGAGAGTGAGCAGCCTGGAGACTATACAAAGAAGACAATCCAGTTTACCTTTCTAAGCAAGAATTAGGAGGTTAGAAGTCTCTCCACGGTCTTACCAATAAGCAATAGTAGTAGCTTACTGTTGTTTTAATTTTAACACATGTATCAGTGATGGCTAATTCCCCGGAAAATGTCTGATTGTATGTACCTATATTTTGAGTCACAGTTTTCCCCCATTAATTTACACCAACTTAATATATCAAGTGATATCTAAGCTCAAGTTCATTGCTGCAGCAGTCATAGCAGACAACACATGGACAACTTGAATGTCTTTCAGTGAATGAATGAACAATGAAAAGATGGAATATACATTGTAAAGAATGATATTCTGTCATGTGAAGCAAAATGAATGCAAGGAGAAGACATATATGATAAGTGAAGTAAGTCAGACACATTCAGAAAAATACCGTGTATTCTCATTTATGTGTTAATGTTAAGAAAAAATTGATCTATCTATCTATCTATCTATCTATCTATCTATCTATCTATCTATCTACACACACACACACATATCTATATCTATCTATATATCTATATATATATATATGGTTACTAGAGGCTAAGAAAGGTGGGGGATTGAGAGACTTTAAACCATGGGTCCACAGAGATAACAAGTTCTAGTATTAATAATAATGTATTACATAGTTGGTGAATAACTAGAAGGGAAGTCCCAAATAGAAAGTAATACTTGAGTGTGTAATGGTATCACTCACCACTATTTAATCAGTGTGCATTATAGTTTATATTATATAAATGGGTTGAGACATTACACTATTGTGTGACAAAACCTTTCCTGAGGATACATAACACACATGTCTACCCACCCCAGATAGGAATCCCATGACAGGCCAAAGTATGGATACCACCAAAGTCCAATTTGGTGAACCAATCCATTTTTTTGGAGTTACTTAGAGGAGCAAAAATAACTGAAAGCCCACCCAAGCATGGGTGACAGCTCACAAAAGCTGGAAAATCTGGGGCTCACTGCATAGCCGACTGGTAGCTCAGCAGGTTGGACAGTGTCCTTTTCAACCGATTCTGGTCTAAACCTCTTCCAAGCAGCTTTACTGGTTTCTGCTTCTTTCAGGCAGCTGATAATTGCCTCAGAATCCTCTTTGCAGCTTTGAGAGAGACTTCCAGCTTTGTTTGCTCACTCTGGCAGGGAAGGACCTAGTGAATCTGCTCAGTTTCAGGAACTTCCTGAAGCTATTTATTTTGAGTTCCTTTCCAGCTTACAGAGCTCCCTTTGGAGGGAAGGAATGGATGGATCTTGGAGGAAACTGTTGCGCAATATATACTGTGCCTATAAGTACTACAAATCAATCAAAAGTCTTAAAAATGTATAAGGAGATGGAAATGTTTATTGATTGATTGGATCATTACATTACACACACACACATTATGTATATATATATATATATATATGTATATATACTGAGCTTGTACATTATATACTGTAAATCTGTACAATTAAAATAATTTAAACTTTCTTATATCTGAAAATACATATTATCATTTGGTTTTCATTTTTGTTAGTACTTTTTTTTTTTTTTGGTTTTCGAGACAGGGTTTCTCTGTATAGCCCTGGCTGTCCTGGAACTCACTTTGTAGACCAGGCTGGCCTCGAACTCAGAAATCTGCCTGCCTCTGCCTCCCAAGCGCTGGGATTAAAGGTGTGCGTTGTTAGTACATTTTTTAACAGAGTAATGTTTAATGTTTTATGTGAGCTGGATATTGTGATGCCTCTAATACCAATACTTGGCAGACTGAGACAGGAGAATTCTGAATTTGAAGCTAAGTTGTTATTCAACATAGCAACTCAAATCCCAGCAACCACATGGTGGCTCACAACCATCCGTAATGAGATCTGACTCCCTCTTCTGGAGTGTCTGAAGACAGCTACAGTGTACTTACATATAATAAATAAATCTAAAAGATTAAAAAAAAAAAGACTTCCATTTATGGGCTGGTGAGATGGCTCAGTGGGTAAGAGCACCCGACTGCTCTTCCGAAGGTCCAGAGTTCAAATCCCAGCAACCACATGGTGGCTCACAACCATCCGTAACGAGATCTGGTGCCCTCTTCTGGAGTGTCTGAAGACAGCTGCAGTGTACTTACATATAATAAAAAAAAAAACAAAAAAACAAAAAAACAAAAAAAAAAACATAGCAAGACACTGTCTGAAGAAGTTAGAAAAAAAAGATTTATGTGGTCAAACAACACAGATGTGTATTTATTAAACTGTCAAATGTGGGCTCTTGTTATGCAGTTTTTATGTAAATAAAATGAATTGAAAGTCATACGCCAATAAGACCTTGTGGGCTTCACTCATATGTAAGAAGCTATTCCACTCCTGGTATTAGTTCACAAAGAAAAGCCCTTCTCCCTTGCTCTGCTTCCTATGGGGCTATGTGAATGCTCCATGTAACTACAATCAACATGTCTGTTTCCCTACTACACTGCAGTCTAGACTCTTATATCTGTCAGTCCTCAAGGCACAGCAAATCTCCTTTCACTTTTGTTGACCAAAGGACAAGATCAATCTCTGGGAATGGAGAGACCATAAGAAGGATGTGTAAGCATGCGTACTACACCTGCATCCTGAGGCTGTGGGTGACGGCTCAGAAACGAGAAACTCTCCACACAGATTTCACAGTAGCTACTGAACTGGTTAGTACTAGAGGCAGTACGGCGAGGATGCACCTGCCCCTGCCCCTGCCCCTGCCCCTGCCCCTGCCCCTGCCCCTCCCCTCAAGTGTCTCATTTCTGTGGCTTAAATGGCATGTGTGCTTTTATGTAAGAGGAGAAGCTGATGTGAGGGCATGACACACACATGAGCAAACACACACACACACACACACACACACACACACACACACACGAGCACATATGGCCAATGGTGTGAAGAACAGGATGAATGTAGAGATCAAAAGACAATCAGTATTGGTCCTTGCCTTCCCTTTTCCTCTCGTTGTTGTTTGCTGTGCACTCCGGAGCAGCTGGCCTATGCGTTCCCAGGGATTCAGTCTCCACCTCCCATCTGGTCATAGGTTTGCTTGGGTTACAGACACATGCTACCACACCCAAGCTTTATGTGGTTTCTGAGGAATCTAAACTTAGTTCTCACACTTGTACAGTAAATGCTTTATGCACCGAGCTGTTTCTTCAGCTCCCTGATGCACACACAGTCTTATCTCAGTAAAGGCTTGTGTGCGGGAGGGGTTGCAGGGGAGAATGGAGGTGGGTTCTGACTTCTGAAAGGAAGGTATATTCCTCGAGGAACTAGGACATGTCAATTTCATCTTATTACCTACAATGGCCAGAAAATTGCTGAACGAGTCAGAGATGCTCGGTGAATAGTCAGGGATTGTAAATGACCTTTTCTTTGGCGAATTGTTATTCTGAGCAATTTTGTGCAAAATAAGGCTTTTGAAGACCTTTGGTCCATTTTCATTTTTAAGCTAATGCTTTAAAAAATATTCAAATTGAGAGTACATCTGTATAGAATACCAGATTTCCATAGACTAGACAGGTTGTTTTTAGTACCTCATTTTGAATTCTCGTTTTAGCCCACAGTTCCCTTGCAATTTTATCTCCCAATCCCAGTGTCGGGAAGATTCCTCTCATCCAAAGCAGCTGCTTCTCCCTGAACTCTATAAAGTCATTTGTTGCTCCTGCTTCTTGCTTTCTCGGTGTCTGCTAGAGGCAGACAGCAGGACATCAGCTAAGGACTGGTGAAAACTAGGTAGCAAGCAAAGCAATTTGCAAAGCGACATGAAACTATCCGCTAAAAGACTCAGCGTCCCACAGGTTAGAAGGAGCTGCTAGCAACATAGTAGCTGTGTGAAAGGGAGTTTTAATTGTGCCATCAACAACTGGTTTTATTGGCTCATTTAGAAAAGAAAATAAAGGGAAAGAAAATCCAAGAGCACAATGCTATTTGAAATTCCCTTTTGTGGGCCAATCAGGGTAAAGGTGCATTGTGGGCCAGTGGGGGTAAAGGTGCTGGCTGTGTTTGCTGCCAAACCTAGCAACCAGAGTTCGATTTTTGTCCCTTTTGGTGGAAGTAGAGAATGGATTATTGCAAGTTGTCCTCTGACCTCCACGTCTGCACCATGGCACTTGTGTGCCCCCCCCCCAAGTAAACAATGTTAAAAAATTATTAAAACTCTGAAACACTTTTTACATTCTATGTTGTAGTTACTTCTTTTAACTACTGTTATTACTATCATTATCATTTTCAGCCTCAAGTATAACTTTTTGCAAATTATGTCTCCATGTTTTATTGTGATAAAATACATAGAACATACATTTGACCCATTTGTAGCTACTACTTTAGATTTAGTGATGGTGAGTTTCTAGTCTTGCAGGTTTTAGGCACTAGGGTTTTTCTTGTTAAGATTTCTGCCAGATTACCAGGACTGCTGAAGGACAAGGAGTCGATTCGATGCTTGGTATTGTATGAATGAGTCCAAACCTTATCGTATCTAAAGCTTTTAGATTAATTGAATTTCGAGTTTTTAAAAGGACGTTGGTGGTGATGGTGCAACCAACCATGAGACACAGCTGTATTCTCACAGGTTATTAAGGGCACGTTGCTGGTGTGATGATAATTCAGATCGAAACCCTGAGAATTATACAGGAACTGCTTCTCTGCCAGGGCGCTCAAGCCTTGGCTGTGCGCCACTTCTAGCTTATCTGAAATGTCACGCCATCAGTGTGACAGGAATCACTTTGCTCTTGTATACCCACTTTGGGGTTGGCCACAGGATTTTAAGAACGTCACTCTCTTATTCTGTACCGTCCTTCCTCCCAGACAGTAGAAGCATTTTTTTTTCTTCACATTTCAAAGAATTAAAAGACATAATGAGTTCTGTGCTGACAGCATTTAGGTCTGAAACGTCCTCAAAGGCCCATGCTTTGTCTGAGGGCAGCATGGGTCCACTGGAAGGTGATGGAACCTTAGGAGGAGGAGCCTAGCAGGAGCTCTTCAGGTCATTGGTAGTTTGTCCTCAGAGGCCTTGGTAGAGCTCCTGCCTCGTCCTCTCTCCTGGAGTTGAAGCTCTTTTGTTCCACTCTCCCACATGCTTCCTCATTACCAAAGGCTTAAAAGCCATATCTCCAAGTGGCTCGCGGGCTGAAACCTCAGAAACTGAGAGCCAAAAGAAGCCTCTTTTCTTCGGAAGCTGATGACCAAGGCGTTGGTCACGATGGGGGAACAGCTGATGAGCACATCTGTGGACAGCACAAGACAATTACAGTGGCGTCCGTGGTTTCGTGGCGTGTACACGCCTGGCTTTGTTCTTACCCAGTGTCTCAGTACTGGGAGTCTCAAACATCATGTGAATGGGTGCATACTCGCCCGGAGTGGGGTCTATGTTGTTACTTTAATTAGCTACTTTCTCCCTTTATGCAACTCCTCACAGGAGCATGGGCAGTAAAGCAAATGGGGCTCGCATTTCTCCTCACTCACTTGGCAGGAATTTCGTCTTGCCCCATGTGGACGGCATTTGCACGGCTGCTATACCCACCGAGCGATAAAAAGCAACGCCAGCTCAAGGCTTGGCTAGACCTGTACTTTGTTTCAGCAAAATACCTTAGGAAGAAAGGGGTTAAGCCCTCCTCCCACTTCTATTGCCTCCTCCTTCTCTTGACTCCTCCCTCCTCTCCCTCAAGTAGAGCACTCCACCTAGTCAAGACCGTCTTTGATAACCGGCAATGCGCTTTTTGATCATCCCAATCACGGATGCAACTGTTCTCTTGACTGGAGATGCACTTAAATCAGAGCTGGGAGCCTCTGCCCTTACATCTGTCATGTTACTGCCAGTACAAGGAATTTTGCTATTCACATTTTTAAAAAAAATTCAGTTTGTACTTTATAATACTCTGCACTTAAAGAACATGATTACTGCTAATTATCATTTAGAAAATTGTTTTTTTTTTTTTTTTTTTGCTTGATTAAAGATTTTAAGTGTGTACTGAAATCTAGTGGGCCTTCATTATGTGTGTTACTTTGCAGTGGATACTGGCTTAAATATTAATATATGGAAATTCAGCTTCATCTGCTGTACCTTTTGATGTCAGCGGCATAATCAGTATAATTGGCTTAGATTGTTTTTCTCCTATTTGTATTTCATACCAGCTAATGTCATTAGTGGGCTAACTACTGAGTGGGGGATCTGCATTGTAGAACTGCTTCCTGGGCGCATTAGTACCATTGGTTTTGATTATTTTAATTCCCAGCCACCCCAGGCAGGCCCTCAAGCTGTGCCATATTGTTTAAAGACCTGATCCTCCTGGCCCCCATTCAGAGAACAAGACTTTTCTGCGTCTGAAAGCCCATCAGTGCTCTGATAAATGCTGATGCTTCTGGTTGGTCTGGGGCCAGCTTGCTTTTTATAGCATAAGGCAGAGGCTGCGTAGCCCAGGGCCTGTGTGCCCTGGCTCTGAATGGCTGTATGTAGCATGGAAGCCACTAGTGTCCACGAGGAAGCTGGAGCCTGGTCTGGGTGTCCCCTGGAGGTCTGGCTGTGTAATTGGCTGGCATCTCAGAACCTGGCATTAGGGTTTTGCCTCTTTAACCAGTCCCGTGTGGCCTTTTTGCTGGTACAGCCATCATATCTCCCTCTACCCTTGAGGCTTGCAAATTTATCTTTTGTACTTTAAAAAAAAATGATGGCTGGACCTACTTAGGGATTGGAATCTAACTTCCTTTTGGGTTTTGATTATATTCCAAAACCAACTGTAAAAGGAACCCCACATTAAAGTCTAAGTTTGGCTACAGTCGGCCACAGATTCTGCTAACCCTCCGGCTGGGGCACACATGTTTAGTTTTTGTTGTTGGTGGTTATGAAGTCATTTGTACTTGTATAGAGCTTGACTGTTAAGGCTGCAGGGGAACTTACCAGAACTTGTGTGCTGCATCTGCTTGTTTATAGATGAGAAAACAGAGGCTAGGAGTGGTGAATACCAGCTGGGGTCACAAAGCTACCGAGAGGTAAAAAGATTCCCTTTGCCCAAGCAGGGTCCTTTACTTCTTAAGTGGTACCTTGTTTCCAGATGAACATGCTATTGCAACATATTGCGCACACCAGCTAATCCCTCTGTGTGTGATTGACAGCTGTTATGTGCACACGTTGTCCAATGTGACTTGGGGGCCAAGAGTTTTTATAAAGGGAAATGAGGGTACGAAAGAGGATATAAGGAAAAGCATGTGTGTGTGTCCACACACAATCTGCCTGTTAAGGGTGTTAGCAGGGTGATGCTGCCTGAACGTGACTCACATAAGTCATCGGATTAGAGGGCTAGGTTGGACTAACAGAAGGAGTAGGGACCAGAAAGGTATAACAATGAATTTCTTAAGAGGGATTAGCTGGTGGAGGCTTCGAGGCTCTGCTGTCTGCAGGTTGGAGAGCTGAAGGAGCTGCTGTTGTGGTTCTAGAACAAGCCTGAATGCTTGAGGACCAGGGAGCTGATGGTGTCACTGCTGGTTTAAGTCCAAAGACCTAAACATAAGAGTTCTGGTGTCAGGGGCAGAGAAAGTGGATGTCACAATGGAGGCAAATTTGCCTCCACAAATTAGATGACACTCCTTGACATTAGTGACAGCAGCTGTCTTTCCACCATGTACAGATTTAACTGCTAATGTCAGCCAGAAACATGATCACATCACACTCGGAAATAGTGTGCTATCAGCAATGGCCATGGAACGTAACCTGGCCAAAGTCTTAGTGCTCCTTCTCCTGAGATGGCAGCTCTCGGCTTCTGTAGTTCAGGGAAATGCTACTTTCTAGAGCTTATGGAAGCTGCCCTTGAGAGCATCCCTAGCCTACTTTTGTAAATTTTTTTGCTGTTCAGTTGGAATCCATGACTTTGAAATGCTCCCTTCTTCCTTGAGAAAATGGAAGAGAGGAGAGGAACTGGGTAGCAATTTTTCTGTTCAAAATTTCTCTTATGTTTTAGAACCTACCAGGATGTAATCCTAATGAATGCAGTCATTAGGTGATTTTTAATTATTAAAGGCACTTTGGAATTTTTAAACAAGAAGCCTCTAGGGTGAATATTTTAGACTATGTGACAGTAGTGTTAATAACCAGCAGTTCTTCTAACAGTTGGTTTAAGTTAATTTGGCTTCATCAAAGGAAACAAATAAAATTAATCCAGACAATATTTTACCACATATGTCTAGAAACAAGACTCTTAATCTTAAATAATCATTTCCTGATGTTTCCCCTCTGAGCCAACCCTCTCCTTATTTGAATTTGTCAGTTTATGATACAGAGAAGTGAGCTAATGATTTTCTATTCGCAGTCATGTGAGGCCTGGTCTTCAGATTTGCCTTGGCCTGTGCTCATGGCACACCACCTTCCTGTCCAAGTCTCTTGAAAATGTCAGGCAAATGGGTCGTCTGGCAGTGAGTCAACACTGGACATAGCCAGACATTTGGAGACTGGGTTTTCTGTCTCAGTTGCTAGGGAACTTTCCAATTGAGTAGTCTTGGACATATCACAGGCTACTTTAGTAAGATGGAAAGGACCAGAGAAGGGCTGGGCCAGTGGCTCTAGACTTCTGGGTTTCACCAAACAATGCAATTTCTAGAATGATTTTGGAGGCCAACATAGGATTATCAACGTTATTTTCCACGTACTATTGTAAAAAAGTCCCAAATGTCAGCCCCCTGGGAGCATACTGAGCAGTGTGTGTCTGTGCTTAATTTTAAAATTCCATGAAGAAGCACAATATGGTGACTACTGAGTCAAAATACCTCTTAAAGGCCCTTCTAGATGGAAAACTGACTTAGATTCAGGTTGGACTCTACCTTGACCCAAAGGTGTTTTTCTTCTTGGTTTGTTTTTTTGTCTTATGACTCTTGCCCTGCTGACTCCTTTTCTTCTCTCCCTCTCCTGCCTCCTCCCCTGTCTACCTTCAGTTTCCTCTCGCACTTGTCAGTTTCCAGAAAGTCTCAGAACAGCAGAAAGGCAACCGCTAGGCCCCCAAAATGATTTTTGCTCACTGCTGGAGTGGTGCTCCCGACGTATTAGTGAGTGCTCGTTTATGCAAAATCTTTAGCCATATGTTAAATAACATAATGGTATCTGTTTGGGGCCATCAAGGCAGCCGAGTGAGTAAAGACACTTGCTGCCAAGTCTTATGACCTGAGTTCAGTCCCTGGGGATCCAGGTACACCATTATTCTCACCCACTTCGACATGGAGACATGAACCACGCTCTTCTTACATCGGTGTCGAATGCTTCACTTGCTGAACAGTCTTCAGGCCCTCAGTGCTTTTCCAATTAGCTACTCTTGCTGTATGAAATCAGAAAATCAAACGAACCCAGTTGGACAGAAAGCTCATCGCTTAAGAGCTCTGGCGGTTCTCCCAGCGGAAGAGTCCCAGCACCTACAGAGCCACTCACAACTGTCTACAACTCCAGTTCTAGGGCTGCCAACCCTCTTACAAAGCTACAGCAACAAGGCAAAAACCAACAACAAGTAAATCATTAAAAAAAAAAAAAAAAGAACAAATAACCACACCCCTACCCTTTCTGTAGCAGAGATAGATACACTATGTCCTCTGTCCCTTTCTGTAGCAGAGGTAGATACACCATGTCCTCTGTCTCTTTCTGTAGCAGAGGTAGATACACTATGTCCTCTGTCCCTTTCTGTAGCAGAGGTAGATACACTATGTCCTCTGTCTCTTTCTGTAGCAGAGGTAGATACACTATGTCCTCTGTCTCTTTCTGTAGCAGAGGTAGATACACTATGTCCTCTGTCTCTTTCTGTAGCAGAGGTAGATACACTATGTCCTCTGTCTCTTTCTGTAGCAGAGATACACTATATCCTCTGTCTCTATAAATCTATCGAGTGTATTCCTCTGTCATAGAAAAGGAAAAATGAGCTGGAAACTTCACTGAGTTTGCTTTCTTGTGAGGCTTTCTGATTTTAATACTTTTATTTGGACTAGAATTGATAGTAACCATAGGCCTGGTTGGTTTTCAATCAAATATTTCCACAGAATGTAAGAGTGAAGGGCAAAACCCTTTCTTACAGATTATATAAAATTGCTGCGTCTGATATCAGCAGAACCAGTTGGTTTGGCTTCTAGGTAAGGATTAGGAAAAAAAATGTTTCTTACTCAAAGGACTAGCAAGGAATTAGCTTTTTTAGTTAATATAAAACAAAGTGCTTTAAGAAACGCTAGACTTTTATTTTGAACCATAATGGAACACATACTCATTTGCACAGTATACACGAGTGTGTATACTGACAACTTAGCTTATCCATACCAGTTTGAACTCGAGGGCAGGCTACCTTTTAATTAATAAAAGCAAGCACTGCACGTGCTTGTTAAGCCTTCCGGTGTTTATTTCTGTTTGTCAGTCAAGATCCTCATGTTAGTCAGATGCTCTGGTTCTCAAAAAGATATTTTGGGACATTTTACCAGAGATGGCTTTTGATAGCTCTGAAGGACTAATGGCTCCATATATTAGGAGAGTCCAAGATCTCCACATGGAACTCATGGTCTGTGCTGTGAAAAAGTGAAAATTCAACTGTGTGGAAGGCGACGCTGAGCCATGGCTTAGCAGTGAAGCTCTGAGAGTGCTGTCATGGTCATATGGTCATGTCAGTACAGGTTTAAGCACTGAAAGTCCATCAAGCATCTTACCAGCTGCTGAGTCCTCCCTCTGAATCATTCTATCTTACTTGAGCAACAGTAGTGTGGGCAGAGTCCTGAACAGTAGGTTTAAGTCCTGGCTGCCCCTTACCCACTACTGACTCGGGCACCTCATTTCCCCAACACCACACTGGGTTAGTTTCCTCATCTGAAGAACAGCAGTATTTACTCAGTTATGAAGAAAGTTAGGGGGCTGGAGAAATGGCTCAGTGGTTAAGAGCACTGACTGCTCTTCCAGAGGTCCTGAGTTCAATTCCCAGCAACCACATGGTGACTCACAACCATCTGTAATGGGATCTAATGCCCTCTTCTGGTGTGTCTGAACACAGCAACAGTGTATTCATATACATTAAATGAATAAATAAATCTTAAAAAAAAGAAAGAAAATTAGATGGCATCATAATTCCTTTTGTATGTAGCCACATGTCACCAGAATACCTGACAGAAACAACCTAAGGGATGACATATTTATTTTGGCTACAGTTTTAAAGGGTTTCGGTCTATTGTGGTGGTGAAGACACAGCTTTTCTTGCAGTAAAAGTAGAGGCTATTCATCATGGTGGACTAGGAAAGAGACATAGCTGAAGGAAGTAGAGGCTGGGTATAACTTTTGAAGTCCCCTTTCCTCAGGGAACTATACCTGTCAGCTACATTTCAACTCCTAAAGGTCTACAACAGCTTCTCAAAAACAGCTATGGGTCCAGCATCCACGCAGGAGGACATTGCAGATTCAAACCATAATGTGAGCTGAAGCTGAAGACATTTTATAAATTCTGTGTTCCTATTTACCATCACAACCACTAAACTTCAGCTGTACAATCCTGTCAAGCCGATATGGCTAAGAATTGGCAGGGACTCACAGCATACACCCTATCCTCTACATTCTCAACCAACCAGCCGTGACCCTGGTCCCCTTTCCAGCCTTCTTATGTTGATTTCATGACCGCAATGGATATCGATCTTATACCACAATTACATCAGGTCTTGTAATGGCATCAAACAGACTCCAAGATAGGTCAGACACAAACCTAGGATCCTTTGGGATCGACAGTAATTATTTCAGCTCAATAGTGTGGGCTGATCTGCCCTTTAAGAACAAGGTTAAGAATCTACCATCTGGTTTGGGGGTGGAGGGCAAACCATTCTACCCTGTGGAACCTGAGCATGCTCTCTCCCCAGAATGGTGGCCATGTGGAGACCCACGCTTTGTTCTTGGCACGGAAGGCCAGTGCATTGGTTCCTTGGCAGGGGGAACTACAGCATCTGCTGGGGCAGAGGAGAAGAGTAAAATGGAGTTAGTTTCAGTTTCTCAGTTTCTTGTCACCAGGGATGGGCAAACCCAGTAGTGGTCTATGTTTTCAGAAAAATCTTGACTTATTTTTCAAGCATTTTGGGGTTTGGCTAAGTTTTACATGTGTTTTGCCAGCTTTCCTTCCTTAATTATTAATATTAAACCCATGTGCCTGAAGCAGAATGGAAATTTAATAGCCATTTTTATATTTATTTACATCAATGCATCCCTGAGCTGTGTGGAGAAAGGGCTGTCGTATCTTGTAAGTGCCTTTGAAGATAGTTTATAAAAGCTCCTCTTCACAAGATGTCACACTAATTTTACCCCTTCTCTGCCCTCAAAGGCATTTGGCTTTGAGCACGGTGAGGATAGCATCCCAATTCCAAAGCCATGATGCTTGTAGCAGACTCTGAGCACTACAAAGTGAGACCTCGCTGTCTTAATTGCCCTGTCTCCAAGGCAGTCCTGTCGGTAAAGCCTTCAACTGCATTTTCAATAAAGCAGATGCTCTTTCAGCAACCATCACTCTCCGCCTCCAGGTCTCACACGCAGTTGCCAGAACCATGGAAAAACAATTGCTATGGCCCATCATTGTCTTTCCAAGCAGAGCACACAGATTGGTTCCAGGCAGCAGGAGATGGGGTAAAGAAAAAAAAATGTTCATTTCCAAATAAATAATTCTTACCTTCTCATTACCAGCTAACAAATCTCTGTCCTCTCTTAGGCAGACATGGTTCTAACGACACGAGAAACACTGATTTAAAGGAACAGGTGTTATTTCGTTAATGACAAAATAATGGTGTTATTTTGGGATAGTCACAAAATGCAATAGTATGCGTAATGGTTTGTCCTGACAGCTGGGGTATACACGAAACTTAGGAATGCCAAGGTTGGGGTGGGAAAGGAGAAGTCTTAGTGATGATTAGTGCAATGCAGTTGTTTCCAAAGGGTCTGAAATGTTAAATGAAACAGATACAAACAAGGTAAGTGCTTTAGAATTAAATTGTCCTGGGCTGGAGAGATGGCTCAGAGGTTAAGAGCACTGGCTGCTGTTCCTGAGGTCCTGAGTTCAATTCCCAGCAGCCATATGGTGGCTTACATCCATCTGTAATGGGATCCTTTTGCCCTCTCCTGGTGTCTGAAGATAGCTACAGTGTACTCACATATATAAAATAAATAACCCTATTGTTGGAACAACATGATGTACTAACCAGAACCCCCGGAGCTCTTGTCTCTAGCTGCATATGTATCGAAAGATGGCCTAGTCGGCCATCAATGGAAAGAGAGGCCCATTGGACTTGCAAACTTTATATGCCCCAATATAGGGGAATGCCAGGGCCAAAAGAATGGGAATGGGTGGGTAGGGAAGTGGGGGGCGCTATGGGGGACTTTTGGGATAGCATTGGAAATGTAATTGAGGAAAATATGTAATAAAAATATTAAAAATCAAAAAAAAAAAAAGACCCATGCTTCAATCCACAAAGCATACATTATTTGCACATCAATCAAGAGATCAATGAATTTTTAATAGTGTTGCCTATTTTTTTTTAATTTCACCCAAACCAGTGAGGAAAACACTATTAAGCAAGAAGGCAACCTTGAATTCTAATTTTAGGACACTTTCTTTCTTATACCCTTCTAAATCCTTATTATTGGGTTATGTGAGTTATTATAGAACTCTTAATTTTAGAAGGGATGAGTTACTTAAAATCAGAGTTTTCTTGACCATGTTTAGCATGCGGAATAGAAAGCACAATTCAAAACTGTTAGAGATTAGTACAAGAAAATAGTTATTTTTCCATGAATGTGAGCTCAAATTGCTAATAGAGTATGATGAATTAATTTACACATTGTCCAAAGAGCAGAGTCATTTCTCCTCCCCCACCCCCATATTTAGAAGAGTTATTTGCTGTAGAAAGGTAAAGACAATAAAACTAGAAAGAAGGGGAAAGGGGCCTTGATGTCGGAGAATGGGAAGGGAGAAAAAAAAATAAATCTTTAAAAAAATTTAAATTGCCCTTCATTGTTCAATGTAATTTTCTAACAGAAAACATTGCATTTTAATGGAGTTTTGTCTTGGTGGTAGAAAGTTACTAAAAAAAAAAAAGATATCTGATTATAATGTGCAAAGTTCTTTATCTTAGAAGGTCTATGGCTTATCATTTTTAACTCAATACTTTACTTTGAGATAGTTACATCTGTACATCCAATTCTAAGAAATGGTATGGTAACCCATGATTCATTCTCTCTCTCTCTCTCTCTCTCTCTCTCTCTCTCTCTCTCTCTCTCTCTCTCTCTCTTCCTCTCCTTTTTTTTTTTTTGGTTTTTCGAGACAGGGTTTCTGGAGCTCACTTTGTAGACCAGGCTGGCCTCGAACTCAGAAATCCGCCTGCCTCTGCCTCCCGAGTGCTGGGATTAAAGGCGTGCGCCACCACGCCCGGCTCCTTTTTTCTTTTTTAAACAGAAAAAGTGTAGCACAATATCATGGCCAAGATAAGAACACAGTCAAGATGTGCCCTTCCTCTCCCACGAGCATTCCTCGTGGTTCCCTTCTATCACCACACCCATGTCTTCCCACCCTCAGCCCTCCACACTCCATGGGGTCACAGCTAGGATGCTGGTGTGAGACCCCTACTCTGTTTGCCTTCCCTGAGACCTGCTGCTGGGAGGGGAGATAGCGGTGCTTTGTTCTTCCTGAGAACCCAAGAGTTCTCAGCAAGAGAGGAGAAATAGCTGGTTATCACTGTTCACAGTGGCCATGATAAACATCCCCAGGTCTCCCAGAACAACATGACATCATCTAACTGGGGAGAGATGGAAGTTCACACTTCTAACTCCATCTCTCTATCTGAATGTGGGTGTGGGGCTTAATATACGTCAGTAGGAACCAGCAGTGCAGGCTCCCTACTTGGTGCCTGGGTACATCCTCTAGAAAGGTAAATATCATAGCTCCATCTACCATGCCTGACCCAGTGAAGTAGGGTCATAACTTTTCTGTGGTTGGCTCCAAAGGAGAGGCTACTGTCTAGCAGTTTACTATAATACTGCTCTGTCCTTTTCCTGGTCTTTGGTTTAAAGAGATTGGGTGTTTGTTGGAACTCATTTTTCCTTCCTTGTTGGATGCTGGCTGGTATTATAGTTGTCCAGCTTCCCCCACTTCATGTCAAGGATGTTTGAAGAAGAAAAAAACCAACCAAGGAAGTCAGTCACTCTTTGTTCTTCCACTGCCCCCACCCCACCCACCCACTATGGCTCCCCATGACTTCTTCAAGCTCTGTTTCTTCTGTCTGTGAGATCAAGATTCCTTTAAGCTTTGTGGAAGGAAGAGGGGACCGTCTGTCTACTCCCCCTTCCCGTTTTCACATCAAACCTGGGATAGGAGAGCTGAAACTGGTGTCAGAGGAGAAAGTCATTTTTGTGATTTCTATGCACCAAGAAAGGCAAATTTTTGTTTTGTTCTTAAGCATCATTCTCGCCTTGACCCAAACATTCACTGCGACTCTTATTGCCTTCTCAAGTCTTTCCACAGCTCCAGGGCATCCCACATTTCACTTCCCACCAAGGCTGGTCCTGTAGCAGTGAGTTTCATCCTGCTCTTCCAGAAGAAAACACTGGAAGGCAATGTCACAGCCCCTGGGAATGCTCGTATTTCTGACAGCTCCAGTTTCTTCCACTGTTTCCCCTTACTCTTTGCAGATATTACAGCTTATCAGTGATCTTGTTTCATCGTCCAGAACAGGAGAAAGTTTTGTATCAGTGCATGTGTACCATGAATAAGATTTGGGGTTCCTTCTCCTTCTCCTTCTCCTTCTCCTTCTCCTTCTCCTTCTCCTTCTCCTTCTCCTTCTCCTTCTCCTTCTCCTTCTCCTTCTCCTTCTCCTTCTCCTTCTCCTTCTTCTTCTTTTAAATGATGTTAACTTTGCCTTGAAAACCCCGCGCTTGTGTTTTCCCACACAGACACACATGCAGAGGCTCCAACCTGAAAATTGGCTCTTAGCATCCATGTTTTATTGAGCCAATAAATTGTGAATTTAACATGTTAGCCAAATCGAACGCCAAGTGTTTCATTTCAGACCTCAGTGTCCATATGGACAGGACTTTAAATCTACTTCTTGTGCACCTGGAGCTTGTTAGATGTTTATAGTTTGCATAGAGCCACATGTCAGTGGCACCTCTGGTCTGTAGAGGGATCCAGAAGAACGGTGCACTCTTCTGCTTGCTTCCAGGAGGCAAGAACACGCCCCTGAGGACCAGGCTTCCACAGATTTGATCTATGTGAGAAAGGCCATGGATGGAGAGGTTGCTTGGGTTGATACTTGCATGTTTTCTCATAATTCATCCCCAAAGCACGAGTGATACGCTCACAAAGGCGTAAAATGTTCTGTGATGGGCGTATCAGCAGATTCTCTGGAGGAGAGCACAGGCCAATAGGATTTCTGTGATGATGGATCTCTGCTGCTCACTATGCAGCGCCAGCCATGCATGTGTGGCTGCTAAACATTTAAAATAAGGCTCGTGCAATGGAAATATTGACTTTTTTAAAAATGTAGTATTAGTTAGGACATTCCATTTGTGTAAGCACATGTGGGTATTACTCACTGTTGATAATAGCCTGGTGATAAGACTGAGTGAGATGTGAAGAAATATCAAGAATTGGTTCCCCTTTCCACCCATAACTCCCCAGAGCAATGACATTTTACTCCATCCTGCTATCTCCCCACCACTTACTCCTGAACAGTAAGTGAAGCATTGGTCTGGTAGAGCCTTGCGATAACTATGAAATGCTCAGGACCACAGTACTCCAAGTCTTTCTCTCGAGTCAAAATGACCTATTAAAATTCATTTCTTGTCTCAATAAACCCCCCAAACTATGAATTATTGATTCTGGCAGTCCTTGGCTTCAATACCATCCTGGCTGGGATGAGATGCTTCACCTTCCTGAGTCTCATTTTCTCCCTATAGAAAGTGGAATTAAAATCCATGCGTATGAATAATACCATTGATGGATTCTTCTCACCTATCCTTTGAGACAAAGTTACTCTGTGTAGCCCTGGCTATCCTAGAACTCAGACCTGTAGATCAGATTCACAGAGATCTTCCTGTCTCTGCCTCCCTTGTGCTGTCACTAAAGGCATGTATCTCTGCCCACCCATTGATCTCTTTATATACTTGTGTTCTTAAATGATCAAGAGGAACATGTATTTCGAATCTCACTTGAAAGCTGTCATCCTTCAGACAAGCCACTGGTCTCTACAAAATTCTTGCTCAAAATCCAGGCTCCTGGAAGCCTTCCCTAGTGACCATGCCCCTGCATCACCTCTGAATGTGAAAAAGTTGGATGTTCCAAGGACTGAGTGTATTTATAGTGAAAATAAAATACATACAGGAGCCTTTGAAATGTCTTAAAATTATGTGATCTGCCCCACAACAAGCTTAATAAAGTGGTTTACAATGGCATAGGATTGAAACTCGTGTGCTAAACACTCCCAATAAAATAAAAAAATTAAGCTAGCAAGAAGTATAATTTCAAGATGGTCTTTATAGACCTCTAATGCTATGTTAGGGAGATTTCTATTAGTAAAAGAACAACGAAATTGGAATAAAGTATCAGTAGAAAATAAAATTCACCTGTGATAGCTGGGGGGTTTTTGGTTTTTGTTTTGTTTTGTTTTTTATGTCAGTTTAACTGGGAGTCAGCTTCCAGGTGCTCAATCAAATATTCTGTGAGTGTTTTAGGTGAGGCTTACATTTAAGTCACTGAGTTTTGAGCAGAGAAGAATAGTATAAAGGATTACAGTGCCTAATGTGTGGAAAGCTTAGCTGGAACTGAAGGGTGAGCTAGAGAATTCCCTAGTAGACAGCTTTCAGGTTTCATGTACCAGACCTGCTCTTTCTGGTCCCACAGTGCATCACCGTTTTGGGGTTCAAGTTGTTCCTGTTTCCTAAGTATTTAGCCTGAGGCTTCCCCCCACCCCCCACCCCCAAAGAGTCTGAACTTTCTGAGCCTGTGCTCACTGGAGAAATGGGTCTTTAAGATAAAGCTCACTTATATACTGTCACATCTGCTTTGAACTACATTTCTGTGTTCCCACAAGAGTCATATGGTGAAGCCCATCCCCCAGTGTGATGGTCTTTGGATGGGTCTTTGGAAGAGAATCTGTTTAGGTTGGTTGGGGAGTGGGGGGCACTGTCATTTTGGGATTAGTGGTTCTATAAGTAACCAGGCCACTTCAAATAGATGACCATCTGCGAGTCAGGAAGAGGGCTCCTCACCGGAACTCAGCATCTGATTTCTGAGCTCCAGCCTCCAGCAGTGTGGGAGGGCGTATTCCTGTGGATCAGGCTGTTTTGACATGGGGTTTTGTTACACTACCCCCAGCTGACAAATATTATTCTATTGGTTCTGTTTCCCTGGAAAACCTTGGCTAGTATCTCACTGTAATAAAGGTCGTTGGGGAACCTAAACCAAGACATACACAGTGTGCCTGGCACACAGGAGGCACTTACTGGGCATCAGAGCCTCAGTCTTTCTCATAGCAGAAAGTAGCTCATGTTGTAGACTGAGCCTTGCCCTCCCTTTCTGTGCCCTCCCAGTTCAGTGCCTTCCCCCCTTCTCTGCTATTCAAATTCTAGCCACCCTACACAGGCCAGCTCATATCCCATGTGTACAGTGCAGCTTTTCCAGATGATTCCAATAGAAAATGAATTTCGCACTTTTCAAATTCCAGCCTACTTAAAATCTATGTCATTAATATTTAACACGTTTGCATACACGTCTGTGTTTTGAATCTCTAACAGTAGCCACCATTAAGAGAAATGCACTATGCCCCAGGTAGAAAGCAAGCCCTTAGCACATGCTGTCTTGTGTAATTTCCAAGAGACCCTTACACTGTACGCTCTGGCATGCCCACTTTTCCTTTTGCAGCCCAGAGAGCCAGTGTGTGTGACTGTGCTTGGACAGAGATGGCATTTTAAAGGACTCCCTGACATCTTCCCCGTTGGCATTCTGGAGTTTCTTTTCCTATTACTCATCTACTATTAAAGCTGATCTTGAGTTTTGTTGGCTTAAGAGAAAATGGGAATGACTTGGAATACAGGGCTCTGGTCTGTACCCAGGTTTATTTACCTGGTGAATAATGCCAGCCATTTTCTATCCTAGTTCCCTTGGCATCAGAAAAGTCAATTCATAGCAAAGTAGCCCAAGGAGACATTGACAAGAGCTTTGGAAGAAGTAAATTTTTTTCTGGGGGTCTCATGAATAGAAACACTTGTCTTCTTTTCCTTTTGAGGTGACAAGCAGACCTTTGCAGCAGAAACCATCTGACTGTCACCAGAGGAGGCATGGAACCCCCTGAGAATGGCTTCATGGGATCAGGGGAGACTCAGTGTCCCCACTCCCACCCCTCGTTACTGCTAAGCCACAGGACAGTCATCGGCTTTTGCACATCTTAGCCAGGGTTCAAGCCTCTGATGAATTGTTATTACTGCTAACCGCATTCCAACATCTCCAGGTGCATCCTGGATCTCAGCTTCCATTCTTCCCAGTCCCTAGTGAGGCGAGAATCTTGAGAACTAGACCTTCTTTGAGAAAAAGATGGATATGAGGTTTCAATGTCTCCTTGCACCAACTAGGGACAACACTCAGTAAGATGGAGGAGAAAATAGAAGTTGTTCCCATAGGTTGTGGGTCCCCAAGAGAATGGGGCTGTTCTTCCCCTAGCCAGAGAAAGAAATGCGGTTCCATCCCAAGAGATGCCCCAGGCAGAGAGATAGGGGAGTCAAAGGAGCCAAAGGCCAGGGAGTAGAAATAACCCGAGGTACAGAAACCCATTTGGACTGTGCTTATTGCTGGCATGGGAAAGTGGATACTGGGTCCTGTCTGACCAACGTTTAAATTACTTGTGGTGGGTATATAGGAATAGATTGGGTTGCATCTCACTGGAGACTGGGAAATTTTGTGTGTGTGTGTGTGTGTTACTAGTGTGTTTCTGATTATTATTGGGTGGTAATCCATGGATGTATCATGCTTTGTTCTCATTAGTTCCCTCACTGAGGCACATTTGTTTGATTTCCAGTTTGGGACAGTTTAAAGCTGTTTTAAACATTTGTGTTTACTGATTTTGTGTGTGAGTGTGTGTGTGTCTGTGAGTGTACACGAACGTAAGTTTTATTTCATTCAACTAATTACTCTAGAATCGGATTGATGGATCACAAGACACATCTCTGTTTTTAAATGTAAGAGAAACGGCAAAGCTGTTTGTGAAGTGGCTGTACAACCTCACATTCATTCCAACTGGCGATGCACCAGACCTCTAGTTGCTGCGTATCCTTGACAGCGCTAGGTATGGCCGGTTTGCATTTTTCAGCCTTTGAAATAGGTATGTGGTGGCATCTCATTCTGCTGTGAACTCCCGTTTGACTTGTAGCTGATTCTGTATTAGCGTGAGGAACAGCTTTCCATGCGATCATTTGCCATCTGTGCATCTCTATTGGTGAAGTCTCTGTTCAGTCTTTTGCCAATTGTAAAAAAACAAAAACAAAAACAAAAACAATAACTAGCTTGTTTCCTATCATTAAACTGTGAGCATCTTCGTGGATTCTGGATAGGAGCCCATTATCCGATAGGTGCTTTGCATCTATTGTCTCCGAACCTGTCTCCTCTTCTCATTCTTTAAGGGGAGAAGAACTTACTTGCCATCATACTTTGCATATCATAGTGGGGCTTCCAGAATGCTTTGGCTTCGATTTTTGCATTCAGGTCTATGATCGGTGTCGTGGTAATGTTTGTGGTTGTCCAATAGTCTGAGCACTATTCGTCGAGGGACTCCGAGAGTGATTTAAAATCAGCAGACAGACTAAAAGGTCCTTCAGCAAGGACAGTCTGAGGAGTGCCTACAGTCACAACAACTTCATTAACTGCTGCCTGTGTTCTGATGGCAGCTCACTGCTGAGAGCTCAAAGGTGCTCTATGTGAGCCAGGGCTGCTCACCTTTCTCTAGTGCTGCCCCAAGACTGGATTAACAAAGCAGAACTAGGACCTCATCTCCGATTAATCAAAGAACAGCTCCTTAGCTCTTTCTATTTGGTACCAAAAAAAAAAAAGGCATCCTTAGAAATCTGATACAAGGCTAGTTTTCTTCTTTTCTTCTTTTTTTTTCCTCTCTAATCTTTGAACAATCAGACTTGTAATTTTTCTTCCCAATATGTTACAAATCTCTCTGACTGCTGGAAACATTGGAGGAAAGATTCCCCCCTCTCTCCTCTTTTTATTACACATTGCTCTGTTCTGAATAGTTGGAAACAGCTGGATTTTTTCATTAATCTGTGGGAAACTTGGAAATTGCCGAAGGCTGGCAAGGAGCTCAAATGTATGTGTGAAATGTGACATCAGATTCCGGAAGAGCAAGCCTTCCAGCTCACATGGCACTGGTTAACAGACGCCTACAGAGGGATATTTGGCAGTAGGGGGTATCTTGTTTATCTGCATAGCCATGCTAACACTTCTGGAAGAAAAACCAGGGCCCCATCTCCCGGTGTTGGCACCTGAGTAATTAGGCCAACCTTAATGTTGGCATAAGAATTGCTATCCCAGGTTGACATGGTAACCTAGTATGGGTGGGAATGGTGTGTACATTTTATCGCAGGGAGGATAATCAGTTATTCTTGGCAAGGCTTTTTGTCCTGAAATTGAGGCTAACTCCAAGGAAGAAAGGCACATTTCTCCTCCCACCCCCAGCCCCGTCTCTTCCGCAGTGTGCTAGGCTCTGTGGTATAATCACCCCGCACTCTTGAATGGTACTGATGAAGAGATGCATTGGTTTGAGTCTCTGAGACACTGTTGAGTCGTCTGGAAATCCAGGAACTTGATTATCTAGTCTAAGGCCATTTCCTAAAATGACAAGACGTTACATGGTTGGTGTTAAATGAACGTGGGTGATCCCTTTTCTGATCTGTGAAAAAGGTCATAGCGTAAGGATGGGAAACCTGAAATCATGCCACTTGAAGGTCACATGGTCTTCCAGACTGCTTTGAGGCTCTGTCAGGCCCAATGCTTTCCTGCTCTTGTCTTAGGAATAATTTTCTGGAATTAGGGACCTAATTCCAGACCCAGTTTAATAAAGCAGGGGATTGCTTTTAGACCTGGAACACCCAGGTATGGGGGTTGGGGAGTAAGAGGGCTCCTACTCTTAACTTCTTGTTGGCTTGATTTCTTCCTTGCTTGCACAGTGCCCCTTATTGTCTTTTGTATGATGTGACTGCCCCAAGCTCAACTTTGTATCATTCTCTAGCACAGGCATCCAACAGAGACTAAGGGACCTCTGTGCTCTGTGTTTCTGAGATCAGTTTCCTGACCTGGGCCTATCTTAACTTGAATGTCCATTCCTCATTTTTACATGGCTTGGGGCTTGCTGTGCAATTGAGGGGGATGGGATGGTTATATTCTCAAGAGACATGATATGACAAGCAAACTGTCTAACAAGCCCCTTAGACACACTGCCCTGTACATATCAGAGCTGAAAATATAAAGTCAATAAAATGCTAAGTGGTATGTGCACTAAATCTCATTTGAAAAGATGTACAGGGTCCCATATAACTTTTCTGTCTACCACTGGGGTCAGACCAGACCAAGAGGATCTGGAAAGATCTGCACAGCTGCACCAGATGACCTCAGGAAGCATGATTGGAGAGCCTGTCTCCTTCTATATTGACTTTGCAGAGACCCATACAGCTGAACAAATCCAATCCTTCTGTGTACTAGCTCAGCGTGGCTACAGTGTTCCCAAAGACCGTCAGGAAGCTCATTGCTGTGTTCAAATGACTAAATAGAAGCTAGAGTGGTGCTTGCAATAGGGCACCAGCCTTCCACAAAATGACCAGGGAAATCTCCACATAGAGAAAGGTACCGTGAAAGATCTGAGAAAGTCATTTATAATGCAGCAGTTAAAGTGGTTATATCCTCTCACTAAGAGTACAAGCAGTCTCATCACAAACTCCCATTTTAGCATACCAGCCTCTCCATCCTTGTCTTCTTTCCCAACTGGTTTTTTTTTTTTATGCCATTCTGAGTGTTAATTGTACAGTTGACAAGACAGGAATTCCTCTGCCTGTTATTCATGGGTGTCCCTATTTGTCTGTCTGTCTGTCCGTATAGGCTACTGCACGACCCAAGAGGTAACTTTCATTCGCTCACCTTTCTCAAGAGACACAGCACGGTCAGGTCTGTCCATCTCTGAGGCACAGAAGCTACATGGAGGAAGGAGAGGTGTTGTGAGGCTGGAAGAGATGTCAGAGGTCAAAGATGGGACAATGTGCACATGAGCAACAGCCAGTGGGGTGTGCTGGGAGAGTCAGAAGAAAGGGAGAGGGTAAATTCGGAATGAGAAGGAGAGGGGAAGGAGAAGGAAGAGGAGGAAGAGGAAGAGGAGGAGGAGGAAGAGGAAGAGAAGAAGAAGAGGAGAGGAGGAGGAGGAAGAGGAGGAGGAGAAAGAGGAGAAGAGGAAGAAGAAGAGGAGAAGAGGAAGAAGAAGAGGAGAAGAGGAAGAAGAAAACAAGAAGAGGAGAAGAGGAGGAGGAGGAAGAGGAGAAGGAGAGGAGGAGGAAGAAGAGGAAGAAGAAGAGGAGGAAGAGGAGGAAGAAGAGGAGGAGGATGAGGGGGAGGAAGTAGAGGAGGAGATAGAGGAGAGGAGGAAGAAGAAGAGGAGGAAGAGGAGGATGAAGAGGTTCTGCAGAACTGGTGCTCACTGAGAGAGAAGAGGACCAGCTGAGCGGGGGACTCCCAGACCTGGCATGGTATATCTGTGACTCTCTGAAAATAGGGTCTGTCAAATTGGTGCTTTGTCCATCCTGGGAGAAGCATGAGCAGGGAGAGGAAGCAGAGAAGCAGGCAATGTTAGCTCCGGTAGGTTCTTCCAAGGAACTCTGCAGGCAAGCAAATTAATCCTTGGAGGGAAGACTGCTTGGAGTAGCATTTCCTGAACAAGACAGAAATGTTGTGCCCCTGGAAACTCTCAACAGTAAGGCTGCATGAACAAGACCATGACAGTCAACACGCCCTCATTGGTGGGGGAAGGACTTACAAGGCCCAACCTCTAGTCAAAGAGCTAGAGACAATCCAGGCCTGTTTAGAGACAGTCAGTTTTCTTCAGGAGTAAGCTGCCTGATAAATTGCTCATCTCCAAGTGATCAGCCCTACACCCTAGTTTGTATGGACCAGTCTAATTCAACTCAGTCGATATCTATCTATATAGACCTAAATATTGCTATGAATATCGTATGTATAAATAATCATAATAGACAATCTATCCATATAATAATCTTAATAAACAATATTATATCCATATTATTATATGGATAATGATATAATAACTGTAGAGGAAGATGTGGGAGGGGGGACAGTAGAGGAATTGGAGAAAGAGAACAAGAAGGGTAGATTTAATGAAAACACACTATAATCATGTATGAAATTTTAAAAGAAAAGAAAAATTTAAAAGAAGCATGCATCAATCCATGAAGGAAAAGAATGCCATTCTGTGGACTGATGACTTATGGAAATGAGAAAATAGGTAGATGACTGATAAAGTAACTGGTATCTATAGTAAAGTAACTGGTATCTATTGATAAAGTAACTGGTATCTATTGATAAAGTGACTGGTATCTATTGTATGGTAACTGGTGTCTATTGAGCCCTTATTGTATAGCAACTACTGTGCTAGACTAGGAATGTGCTTAGCACCCCTAATAAAGTCTCCAGTTGGTTCCTGCTAAGGTAAGATTTAGAAAATGGTCAGGTTCATTAAAAAAAATTAAATTGTGTGGGTGCGCATATAAGTGCACCCAAGTGTGTATATATGTATGAAACCATCAACAAAATGGCTTGTGATGCTTCTGCAGAGGGCCATGGGACAGTGAGGACAATGTGCTCGCAAGGGCTTGTATCTTATCAGCTCAGGGCACTGGCAACAGTAGCATGCTTCACACAGGACTCTGCTTATTCAGACCACGGGGAGGATTCTTAAAGTCCAACCAGCAAATGTAGCTGTTTATCGGTAGCCCACTCCCTCTGGCTTCTGGGCTCCAAAGCGACATTTTTTGATAACATTGTGTGAAGCACTAGGGAGGTCAAAAGAGACAATTGCAAAAAAATACCCAAAACACCAAGAGATTCTTTATGTAAGAAATGTCATTTTAAAAAATGAGAACGCAAGCTGTCTCTTGTGAGACTATGCCGGGGCCTAGCAAACACAGAAGTGGATGCTCACAGTCAGCTATTGGATGGGTCACACAGCCCCCAATGGAGGAGCTAGAGAAAGTACCCAAGGAGCTAAAGGGAACTGCAACCCTATATGTGGAACAACATTATGAACTAACCAGTACCCCGGAGCTCTTGACTCTAGCTGCATATGTATCAAAAGATGGCCTAGTCGGCCATCACTGGAAAGAGAGGCCCTTTGGACTTGCAAACTTTATATGCCCCAGTACAGGGGAACACCAGGGCCAAAAAGGGGGAGTGGGTGGGTAGGGGATTGGGGGTGGGTATGGGGGACTTTTGGGATAGCATTGGAAATGTAAACAAGGAAAATACCTAATAAAAAAAAGACAAAAAAAAATGAGAATGCAAACTTTTTCCTTAGGAAAACACAGGAACTAGGCCTTTTAAATCAAGGCCTCTACTAATTTTAAGTCACTTTGATTTTGATTATTGTAGGCAGCCCTTTGATCTTAAAAAAAATATGATTGATTGTAGAAATGTCAGATATGCCAGAAGAAAATGACCAGTAGGTACAATGCGTTTGGTTGCTTTCCGGTTGAACCTGAAGGAATTAGCTAGAGTTTGGGGTGGCAGAATGCCTGAATGCTTACCCTGGACTGGGTGGCTTCAGATCAAGTAAGGATGTGTACAGCAATGGAACATTCAGGTTGATCATGAGGCCTCGGCAATGTTTTTGCTTCTGTCTACAAGGCATGAGAAACGCCACATATTGTCGGTAAAATCAGCCGAGTCCAGTGGCATTGCCAGATGGAATCGTCTTGTGTCCAAACTTAGAATCTACGTCTCAATGTAAAGTGGCTCATAGGGTGTCTCCCTGGGGCATAAGCGTCCATAGTCCAGATGGCAGGATGACCCCGGTGGAAGAAACATATGGTAGGCTCTATCTGTCACTCACAGAGCAAGAGTAGATATACGGCTCATGAGAGCCAATTAAACAAGAGTCAGTGCCACAGACAGTGGGCCTCTCTGAGCACAGCTGAACAGGAAAACAAAACTGAGAAACAGGGGAGAGGAAATCTCTTACAGGGATGCTGAACTTTGGTATAAGATAGGGAGAAAGGAGATGGATAATGAGGGAGGGAAGGAGAGATTAGGGCTGGGTCTCTACCACACTTTGATGTTCCCTATGGCCAAATTGTCAATAAATGCACAGCACCAGTTTTTGTGTGTAGTTTTGACAAACACACATGCTCTGTGGAGTGACTGCCTTAACCTGGGTTCCCAGAGGCCATATGAAGACCAAGTGGGAAGTACAGGTGTAACTGAGGGAACACTGTGGGGATGAGCTGGAAAAGGGAGAGAAAATGATAGCGTGTGTGCCATGCATGAAGCCAGCCACCAAGGTGAGCCACATGGACTGTCTCACTGGGGAAGCTCTACCCGAAATGTGAAATGAGCCCCCTCAACCTTCCCCCTGCCAAAGTCACCCCACTCCCAAACTGCCAACTCCACTTAGTGGTGAGTGCAGGAGGACTCCTGGAGATTTTAATCCCACAATCCTTAGCATGGCTGCACAGCAGCACCATGAGCCTCAAGCAACAGGAGAACACTGGGAGGGACAGAGAGGCTGGACCTGCCTTTGTCAGCTGGGCAGTATGCACTGTGAAGGACACCAACAAGGCACCGAGGACATCAGCCACTATAATTTCTCAGTGGGGATTTGATAACAACACACACACATATTTACACATTTGAAATGAAATATTTTCATTTATTGAAGAAATAAGGCACTGTGTGTGTGATTGGGAAAATGGCACGGAGAAGTGCAGAAAAAGAAGCAATACTTCTCTGACCAAATAAAGGTCCACCTTTCCTCTTCTCTGCTTTGGTCACCCATTAGGAAATGGAGCCTAACACAGGGACTAAATGGTATTTATAGACGAAGACTCACAGAGTGATTGAGCATATGAAACTTGCTTGGAGTCTATCTGAAACCCATGGTGCGCCTCTGCAGGGTAGCTGCCAGCAGCCACAGGTTCCTGGGTTCCTGAAAGGAAAACTGGGGATGGATGGGAAGGGCGGCGAGAGAAATAACTCCTTGCCAAGACAAAGTTCTCTGATCAAGGCTCAACTTTACTCCTAAGGTCTGAATTTTTAAAGGGGGAAAAGCTATCCCCCACTTTGCCAGGATCTCATCAGGAAAACAAGCTCAGCTGCTCAGCAGGTGGTGGCTTCTTGCAGGAAGCTGCAGACGCGGCAGGACAATAGACTTTACCTAGGTGGGAAGACTCCATTCTAGGTGAGCTAGAGGACTGTGGCAGCAAACAAGGTCTGACTCAGCCCGCTCAAGAGTGGGGGGGAAGGGCACACTGCAGTGTCACTATGGCTATCTGAAATCTGTGCTGCATCTCTGCGGTGCCACTATGGCTAATGAGACTATTCCCACGATTCAGGGCCCACTGCATCCGTCATGCCTGCTACGGCTTTATGAGGCAGCCGGTTGCACTGAGTTATAAAGGAGGATATTTAGGTGTTTCATTGACTTTATGAGCCCTTTTGCTAAAAAAGGGGGCATCTAAGGAATGCTGCACCTTGATGTTGACATAGACTTTTTCCTTAGAATCACAAAGGAGCAAAAAGCAATATAATCTCACTGTTTATAGGGGAGAGAGAGACGGGCAAGGCGCATGTTCCCTGGCACTGGTATATTTAAGAGTATAAAACAAACAAAGAAACAAACAAAAGAATGTCCTTTCATCTTGGTGACACATGGCTTTGAAACTTCATCTCTCTCCTTTGAGGGAGAGAAACGCATGCATAAGGTGTCATAGTTTAGCACCTTGGTGAGAGGTCAACGGGACTTCACAGGCCCAGGACACATTCTCTCCTTGTTAAGACCCCCATGAAAATAAAGGAAAGAGAAACGCATGGCATATAAAATAAAATATGGGCAACAGAAGCTGCAGTAGTGATAATTAAGATCTAAACATGTACTTGGGTGACTAAGATGTGTGCATAGGACAAAGCTGGTGATAAACAGCCCTCACAAAGATGCGTGCCTGGCTCTGGGATGGTTTCTTTTGGGTTGACCCTGACTCTTATGACATAAAGAACATGAGACTATTTTGTAAACTTAGAACATATATAAGTGTACAGATGAGAGGCAGGTCTTTAGAATGGAACCTGAATGGGAAAGATTTTGAAGTTGTAAATTTTCTGGTGATGGATGGGATACTGCAGAGACAGCCTGGCAAGTGGCTAAGCATGGCCTTTGTGGACTCCTGTCCTCTTTTGGGCTGGTGTTTATTTTCTTCATGTCTGTGTGACTTTGGGCAGGCCACATCACCTCTCTGTTCTTTATTTCCTCTTTCTGTAAGGTGAGAACATTACAGTCCTTCCTTATTGCATAACTTCTAACAAAATACTTAAAGATTTGCTTTTTAAATTGTATGTGTGTTGGCATGCACATGTGTATCTGTGTGTGAGTATGTGCATTGGGTGCAGGTATATCAGAGCTATCAGATTCCACTAGAGCTGGAGGCTTACAGCCTTACTGGAGAACAAAACTCTAGCCCTCTGCAAGAACAATGCCTGTTCTTAACTGCTGAGTCAGCTCTCCATTCCCTTAGAAAACGTTTAGACCAATGCTGGGCACATATTAAATGCTGCAGCTGCGTAAGAAATAAAATATATGAATATAAATCCCAATGACAGTCTGATTCCTTTGTAAGGGCCAAAGTTAACCTGTAAGCCCCACTTGCCCAAGGACAGATACTTCCTGGAATGCTGGGGTTATTGTTTATGGGATATAACAAAGCACATGTTTTTCACTCCTCTAAATAAACGTGTTTGACTCAGTTGTACTGGGTGTACTTGATCACATGTCGCAGGAGGGGCAGGAAATGCATCAGGATATGTACTTGGCCCTGAGTGGATGTAGGAGGGAGGTAAGTAGGCAGGAAATACGTTGAATATATGCTTACCCCTGATTGGATTAGAATACACATTTACTCCTGATTGGACCTGATGGGAAATACGGTGGCATTAAGGTTTTGCCTTTTTAAACCTCTGCAAAATGTAATTAGTCTCATTTCCTGGGAACCCCAGAATGGACTTGGCCAGACTTCATCATCCTAGCCAGTATTTAATTAAAGCTTGCTATAAAATGTGGTTCAAAAATTGTGGAATTGGTCTTTTTCTTTTAACCCTCAGGTTTCACACTTTCCATGCTGCCAAGAATGTTTCAAACTTTTAATTTAGTAAACATTTACTAAGCGCTCATGTGAACTGGGCATGTACTAGGTACAGGTAAGAATGAATTTCCACAGTCTTTGCCTATTCTGTTGCTCATACATTTATATTTTTGTATTTAAAAATGTAAAATAATTTACAGAGGTGGTGGTGATGCATGCCTTTAATCCTATTACCTGGAAAGCAGAAGCAGGAAGATTTTTGAGTTTGATGCCAACTTGGTCTATAGAGCAAGTTCCAGGGCAGCCAGAGCTACACAGAGACTGTGTCTCAAAAAAATAAAATAACAAACAAAGAAACAAAATAATTTGAAGCAATAGTAAACTCACATCAAGGCTGAAGTACAGTGTAAATGATTTTCTCCTCACCCATTTTATAAATTAATTTTATTATTTATGTGTGTTATGTGAGTCTATGTACATGCTTTGTACAACGTTAGTCTTACAGGCCAGAAAAGGGATTCCTCGTGTGACAGGGCAAGACACTGCAGAGGATTCTGCATCTTGTATTCTTGCAGAATTTAATCTCTTTGATGGAGACTCCCATGGGGAATTGACTGAACTCTATTCTAGGAACCTGAGGTCAAGATGCCCTAGCTAACTTAGTTTCTGCTAAACTGTTTCCTTCTGCAGAATCCCCTCCAGGTATCTAAGCTTGGAATAAACTGCTTACTTCTGTGGAACACCCCTATAAGCTGCCCAGCCAGAGCCAGGATGCAGTTTTTGCTTTTAAAAGCCCCTTGGTCTAAGTGCTCAGGGCTACACTGAGTTCTGGAGTACTGGAGTATAGTACCAGTTGGCTGGAATGCCGGAGTACTGGAGTATAGTACTGGAGTAGTGGAGTATAGTACCGGTCGGGTGGAACAGACTTTCCGTTGTGTATAAATAGTATCTGGGATCTTTGGTGGGCTACTCTTAGAGTTGGCGTTCCAGGCAGTGGTGAACCACTCGGCTTAGCAACTGGGAACATCAGGAGGAGCAGAGAGCTCTCTTACCTGCTGAGCCATCTCTTTAGGCACCTCCCCTTGCTTTGTGACCGACAATGGCCTCACCATCCACCTGCTCCTGAGGTTTTGCCTCTGTGCTTTTGTAATCAGATCTGGGTTGAGCGGTCTGGAGAGAGACCATCTAGAAGTGACTGGGGTTCTCTTTAGTGTCTTAGCAGGTGGCACAGATCACAAAGCTGATGACATTCCTGGTGACCACTCCTTTAGCTTCCTGTCTGCTAGGCTTCCTTAGCTGAAAGCCATTCTTTTCTCTCCTGAATCTGTTAAGCATTTAGCACCGAAGGCTCTTGCTCTCCCACCCCCTCCCCCTATATTTCCCTGCATCAAGCTTCCAATCAGGTTTCTGGCTTCATAATGAATTCACAGTTGCCCATTTCATCCAGTGAATTGTCATCTATTAATAGTATGATTTTTTTTTTTTTTTTGATGCTCATATTGTCTTTGATGTGACCAGTGGGAGTCCAGTCAGGCTGATGTTTGTTACTTTAACATCTCTATCTTTCTTCTTGAGCTCATCCTTTTTGGCATAGCAAGATAGTATCTTCATCTGACTTTTTCTAAGTTTCTGTTTTGGATTCAGTTGTTTGTTCAGGAGGCTCTGGTTTCCTGGAATAGAGGATGGTACTGAGAAGTCAGTGTCTGGGGGCCAGGGATGCGGCTCCACTGGGAGAATGCTTGCCAGCACAGATGATGACCTACACTTAGATCTATCACAAATGTATGGTATGCAAGGATGTGCCTGCAATCCCAGCACCCAGGAAGCAGAAGCAAGAGGGTCAGAACTTCAAAGATGTCCCAAGATCCAACACAGTGGGTTTGAGGCCAGCCTGGGATACATGAAACTTTGAAAATATCACCCTATAGCATCCCTTTTTCCTAAATACTTCATTACAGAGTAGTAAGTTATTTTCCCAGCACTTGGGAGGCAGAGGCAGGTGGATTTCTGAGTTTGAGGCCAGCCTGCTCTACAGAGTGAGTTCCAGGACAGCCAGGGCTACACAGAGAAACCCTGTCTCGAAAAACAAACAAACAAACAAACAAACAAAAGTTATTTCATGAAATGAGCCAAATTAAGCCAGATTAGAGTATATCTAAAGGCAGGTTATTGGAAAACCTTTCCTGGGTTAGTGAGAGTTCACCGATCCCAAGGATAGAGGCCAGGAAAGGCACCATGGGGAGGGAGACAGAAGGGAGGGAGATATGCCAGTGGAATGTGTAAAGGATATGTAGAGGGTGGGGTACCCAGGTAGAGACTGAGGGACGCTGGGAGAACCTGAAGGCCAGGTCCACTTTGGTATGTTAGAGATGCACCTCATTGCTTTGTCCACGGTCTGAAGTCCAACAGAGAGTAATGCTTAGTTTTGTATTTATCTTTATAAATTGAACACTATTCCTATTAACATCCATTTCCAATCTAGTCTTTCTGATTTCCTTAAAATTCCTCCTTACCTGACTGCCCTTTCTGGATGATGTAACTCTTTACCCATCTGCCATCTCTGCTGCGGGTTTCCTTTTTCCGGCTCTCTCCTCTAGCTGCTGGGGCATTGACTTCCCAGGCTGGGTCCTAATTGCACTGCAGGACACCATCCTTCGGCCTAAATGAACACTTACATCCCATCTTCCAAACGTCTTTGCCCTGTTTTGGCTCTGACTGAATACCCCAGGCTGCCCCGCATGCGCCCGTGGACACTCAGGTTACGCGGCTTAGGCTCTGTAATATCAGTCTACATTGTTTTACAGATAGATACCTGCTCCTCCTCCCTGAAACTCCTAGAAGTCAGTGTGACTCAGGACATTTTTAAGGGTCTTCCTGGGCCTGTACAAAAACTCGGGGGGGGGGGGGCTAAGCTCTGAGAAAAATGACAAATAATAATAAAATCTGAACAACAAAATTGTCAAACATGGTCCCTGGGGATGGAGAGGAAGGTTGTGGCATCAGCCCCGAGGCTCACTTACCTGTGAAGTGTCTGCAGGAGTGAGGAGGGAGCCATGGTAAGAGGGGGGGCAGTTTTCTATGTATATCCTGTGATTTCTGCTCTGGATATCTCGATTAAGAAATAAATGAATAAATTGGGGACTCGGCCAATGGTTCAGTGAGAGGGAACTGATGAGAGATGTTTCTGGCAGACCAGGTGACTTCAGGAGGAAAAAAAAATTAATTCAATTTCATCGAGTGCGTTTCCTCTGGACCCAGGAATCACAGGAAATGCAATCTCTTTGAAAGGATGGAGTAGATTTCATTTTCTAGCGATCACTTTCCTTCTGCGGGGTGACACACAGTTACTTCAAAGGCCTGGACCGGGGCGTGTTTCCTGTAAGGATGAGCAGATTTGAATGACTGCTCAGGATGGACCTGCTCTGTAAGCACCCACCCCATGGGGCAGGCAATCTTGGGAATTACTGCTTTCCCGGCCCCTGCCTGCTGGGCTCGGGTCCTGGTGAGGTGATGGGGGTGGGGTAGGGGATTTCACAGTTCCCTAGCTCAATTAGGAGACAAAGCAGGATTGTTCTTAGCTTTGTTTTACGGAATTTCAATGGGGAGGGGGGGTGGCGTAAAAAAGATTCCCTGAGGACGCAAAACCCTAAATTGTTCTTGCTTTATCTTCTTGTTAAAATGTGTTGTGCATTCCTGGGCTGGAAGGCAAAGGAAATAAAGCTTCGCGGCTACCCCACGCGCCCTTCCCTATCTAGCCCTGTCAGGTCCCAAGTATTTGAGGGAGTTCTAATTACAGAGGAAACAGACTCCCTATCTGGTCTGGACTCTTGTCAGTGGAGAGTGCTCTTAAACGTTCCACATGGATTCAGGGAAATACGATTTGGAGAAGTGCTGATTTTTATTGGGCATGACTAACTCAAGCTGCATCTTTGTATTTTTTTTTCACTCCCTTTTAAGAATAATCGCTTCAAAATGATTAATGATGCCTGAAGCCACCGTCCTCACTTCCTGCAGTGAAACGCGGAACTTTTTGTGCATGTCTGGGTTTGTACAAGGGTGGGCTCCCAACTCCCTGAGACAGTTTCCCATCCTGTCCAGACAGTTGGGTTATTGTTCAGGAAAGCTGAGTCTCTGGGGGGGTGGGGGGGGGTGGGGGCTGCAGAGAGGGGACCCTGTTCTGTCCCCCGCAGGGAGAAAAGAAAGGCTTCGCTCCAGTTACAGGAGAGTGAAATCGGTTAACCTCTCAAGGTGCCAGGACGAGCTTGTTGCTGAATTAGTTGGGTTTAATTCTCTCTTCTCTCTCACTCCTTCTTCCCCTCCCCCTTCCTCCTCTCCCGTGTGCGCGCGCACGCGCGTGTGAATTAAGAACAAAACCTTGGTGTCTTTGAAAACCAGTGGAAACAAAAGGTCACCACCCTGCTGGGATGCGGCCATCTCTAGGTCCAGGCAGAGCTCCCCTGCCCCCAGGAACTCCCCAGGGGAGCATCCTGCCTTCTTCCTAGGATCGTCCTTGGGAAAGCTGTTGCTTGGTCGTAGCCTGGAGACAGCAAGGATTCTAGCTCTAGCCGAATCCCGCCCTCCCATCTCGGCCGGCCTAGGAGATATCTGCGGCAGCTGCAGGGGCCATTTTTTAATAAATCGTATTTAGTAAAGACTGTGAGTGATTCTTGTAGATGACAGGGAAGTACTGGAATACTGGTGACTGGTTCCCCTGGTGGATTCTGAGAGGCTAGTTTGTCATGTAAATGTTTGCAACCTTCTGCCCAACCCCTCCATTCTGTCTTTGCATTCCAGTTCTGAGGAAGGCCGGCTGGTGAAGTATGTACTAAAAGATTTCCTTTGTGAAGCGCAGTGCAAGCAATAGCAATCTCTTCTGCCCATAAGGTATGGAGTGTCTGAGCTTTGGAGGACTGGACACGTTAGGACTAGCTAGCTTAAAAGAGACAAGAAGGCTAACAAAATTCTCTCCACTAAAGGCGCATGCCAGGCAGTGAGCAGGGCACAAACTTCTCTCCTGAGCAGATTCATCACAGGAGATGTCGGTGTCCAAGGGATTCATCACGTTAGAGCTTGTGAGCCCCGACCGAGAACAACATCTGCAAAAAAATATGGAAGCATGAAGTATTCCTTTAGGGTTACCTTCTATTGAAAAGTCAGGGAGCACACACCTGCAGTCCCAGCACTTGGGAGGCAGTGGGGGGGGGGGCTACTGGGAGGGGAGATGATCTTTAGTTTAAGGCATGTCTGGGATATGATAGTGAATATCAAACAAATAAGGAGTCAAGTGTGAGACCAAAATGAACTCCCCCCTCCCCAGATTCAATAGCCTATCTGGTTTTTCCTGAGCAGTGCTATTCTGGTTGTATAAATCAAACTCTCAGTTTGCAGAACTATTCTGGCGTCAAGTGCATTAGAAATAGTGATTTTGGGCTGGTGAGATGGCTCAGTGGATAAGAGCACCCGACTGCTCTTCCAAAGGTCTGGAGTTCAAATCCCAGCAACCACATGGTGGCTCACAACCATCTGTAACGAGATCTGACTCCCTCTTCTGGAATGTCTGAAGACAACTACAGTGTACTTACATATAATAAATAAATAAATCTTTAAAAAAAAAAAAGAAATAGTGATTTTTAGGCAGGGTTCCCAGGGGGTTAGAGCTGGGAGCACTGGTCTTTATGTTAATAGGGAGAGCACCTGCTTGAGCAATCTGGGAACACTGGTTTTCTTCCCACGGTGCCTTCTCCATGTGAATTAATCTGTTAGCTGGTATGTGTGTCAGTTTATTTAGGAACATGTGTGCTGACAATTGGCTCCTGACTGTAAAATAAGGTCTTGGGGGAGATCATGATTAATTGCCTGCCTTGCCGTGTGTGTATGTATATGTGCCTTTGATGACAGGCATTATCAGTGCGCATGTGTCTATAAAACTAAAGACAAACTAATGGCAAGCAATCATTAAGACATCGGAAGTGTGAATGAACTGGAAAACTTGGAGTTATCTGGACTTCCATTCTCTTCATGGACCCCGGAGCCAGGGAGATCGTAATTCTCCTGAAATGCAGCATTTTCAGATATAGAACAGGCAGAAAAGTGTTCTTGGAGCTCTTGGAATTATAGAGACACAGATTTTATTTAAAAGAAACAGGGCTGCTTAGTACAGTGGCATGTGCTTGCCTGCCAGCCCTCTGTTGGCGAAGGCAAGTTCAAGGCTGGCTTGAGTGCTCTAAGGAGAGCTTACCTCAAAACCCAAAACAAAGAAGCCAACCAAACCAAACCAAACCAAACCAAACCAAACCAAACCAAACCAAACCAAACCAAACCAACCAAACCAACCAACCAAACAACTAATAAACAACTGCAACAGCAACAAAAACAAACCAAACAAAAACCCACAGCAAACAAACAACAAAACAAATACAAACAAAATAAACAAACAGGGCTAGATCTCAAACAGAAGATCTTTACAACAATTATTTGTTTTTCTGCTCTCTTCCAACCTTCTAAAGCTGTGAATGGTGGTCAGCTCTGTATTCAATGTCTTAACAAGGCAGGGTCCTGTTGGTCTCTTATTAAAGCCCAGAACAACAGACAACTGGATAATACAGTTCCCCACAAAACAAAATGTGAGCAATTTACAGGCATGATTTCTCAGTGAGATACTGAAACAAACAGCACAAAAGGTAGCATTGCTTCCTTATAAAATGGACACAGTTTTATGAAGACCAAAACCTATTCCCAGGGAAATGGAGCTTTAAGCGGAAGAACTAGAGGACAGTGGGGGTTTTGTTTGTTTTGGTTTTTTTAAGATAGGGTTTCTCCGTGTGGCCCTCTGTGGAGATGGATGAAGATAGAAATTTTACTTCACAAGGATGAGGAATTTTTTTTTTATTGGTTGGTTAGTAATTTGGGAGTTTTCTTTGGACACAGGCTTTCGCTGTATAGTCCTGGCTGTCCTGGAACTTTCTCTGTAGACCAGGCTGTCCTGGAACTCAGAGATGTGCCTGCCACTGCCTCCAGAATGCTGGGATTAAAGGCATGTGCCACACCCAGCTAAGGCATGCTGAAGACTACAATTCTGGCATTAGCATTCTCTTTGGAATATTACTGTAGCATGGCAATCCAGAGTGAATCTAAGGGGAGGGCGCAGAGGTGGCCAGCTGAGAGACAGCTTCCCCAGCATATGACAGCTGTCTGAGTGCTGGATGTCCTGCACACATCTGCTCATCTGTCTTGTTTTAGACACTGGCCTCGGGAGGTTGCTGGAAGCACGGTGTGGCTCCTGCAGTGGGCTTCTGGGGGAGAGGCCTGAGCTTTTATCTTACTAAAGCCAACTGCCTGGGAATGGAGAACACTGAGATGTAAAGGGTGAGCAAAAAGCTAGAAGAGGCAGAGAAGTCATCTCAATAAAACCAGAGATGGCAGCAAGCAGCACGGAGGGCTGCAATGGCGGGACTATCAGCGGCTGCTACAGGGGAGGCCACGTGGGCTGGAAACAAGCCAGCCCTGCTGTGGCTAGATTGGGGCCAGGGTTAGGTGGGCAGCCAGGCCATGAGAAGGTTGGTGAGAAAGTGAAGCGGGTGGCGACTGCGCACAGTTCAGAAGGCAGCAGAGTGGCGGGTTGTTTTTCTTTCTTTCTTTCCCAGAAGGAGGACTTGAAGATTCTCTCAATCACTCAGCAAATGTTTATTGGTGACTACTAAGAGCTAAGTGCAGAGGAGTTGGAGATAAAAGGAGCTCCCTGTGCACCAAAAGAGCTCTCCGTCCCCGGAGCTTGCAATGGGAGAGGAGAGGTGAACAGCGAGCCTAATACCGTGTGTCAAGAGCCCCGTGGGAGGGAGGCCACAGCTCTTGTCACACAAGAGGGAGAGTATTGAGGTTTCCTGGAGGGCTAATTAGGCATTCGCCAGGCAAATCGTGAAGGGAGAACAAGGGGCTCAGAGGGATGGAGCTGGGAAGCTGTTGCAGAATAGTGTTGAGGCAGAAGGCAGCAGTGGGTCAGCAGGCCCAGGGGAAACCTCCAGTATGGCTCATAGGGAGTTTCTGAACCACGGAGTGGGTAGCCGAGGGCGGCAAAGAGCAGCAGAGGCTTGACCAAGACTGGAAAATGAGGTTCCGAGGGAGGGAGAAAGGTTGGCCTTGGCTTTCCTGGCAGGGTGGGGGCTGAGGCCATCTGCCAGCACACCCAAGGATTGCCATATTGTCATTATTTGAGATTCACAAAGACTTTCAGCAGCCATGTAACCGACTCTCAACTGACACCCCAGCCCTACATCTGTTGATCTGCTTTTAAATGTGGTGCGATCTTCCCTCTCCCCGGTATCTGCAGCGATGTAAGTGCCAGGCGTGACAGGCCTGGACAGAAGCCAAGGAGTATTGATTACATACTGTCTGCCCTCTAGTCGAAACTTGTTTATGTTCCAGAGTCAAACATCACCCAACAGGAAGGATTCTTTGTGGGACTTTTCCAGGAAACAAAATCAGAAGTTGGTTTTGCATTCATTAATGTGTATTTGAAAGGGAGTCTCTGGCCTCTTTTTAAACTTCTAAGAGAAGAGTAATATAGAAGATGCCACGGAATATCTTCTGACACAAAGTACTCTGATCTAAACTCCGGAGGCCACTGAACCTTGGGTAAAGGACCTTCTAGGTTCCAACTAGGGTGGTGGACCCCAGAGAAGAACCTAGACTTTTGACATATGAATGTTTTAGGCTTAAATTTTGTGTAGATATGCATGTGAGTGTGGTATATATGTGTTAGATATTGACTTCTGAGTGTGCTTATGTGTGTGCGCGTAGAGGCCTGAGGAAGATGCTGGATGGATGCTCAGTCCTGTTGATCTCCCTGGAGGTCTCTCATGGAACCTTGAGGCAGACTTGTATCCTGCAAGTCTCTTTCATCCCTCTGTCTCCACACTCCTCAGCACTGAGGTTACAGTGGTGTGGGGTCAAGCTCAGCTTTTTGTTAGGGTGCGGGCATCCTACCCAGGCCCCTTACACTTGTGACGCTGCCACTCTTACCCACTGAGCTATCTCCCTCATCACATCTCCTTTTAGATCCAAATAAGCACTTTTCAACAGTAATTCTCAGTTCTTTCCTATATGTAGCTTGCATAGTGAAGTTGGCTAATGTGAATTTCATAAGTTTGTGAAAATCTGTGTCAGCCGAGGGACCCACTAGTATCTACTGAGAAGCAAGAGGGGCCAGAATATAAGAAAAATCTATACACAGGAAGTCCGAGGGGGGTGGGGGAAGCAGACATTGCAAAGAGAATAGGTTTTGCAGAAGATGGCTGACACATTTGACTTTATTCATGATAGTTTTACCATGTAAACTAGATGATTTTTGGCAAGGGTTTGAATGGAGTGCAATTTATTCCATTTTTTTCTTTACACACACACACACACACACACACACACACACACACTCTGAAGGAAAAAGCAACAGTCTTTTCAGAAGAACAGCATGAGTTATTCACGTAGAGAATGTTTAGTCTTGCAAGGAGTTGACACGATAGAGTACTGTCCCTGACACCTCTGTCTCTCACTACCACCCCAAAGATCTCCAGGCCCTGTCACGTTACAGCGCACAGAGACTGCATAGATGTGACTAGGTCAAGAATCTTGAAGACAGAGTTTGTTATCTGGATGGGCCAATGCACTCTCAGAGGAGGAAGGTAGGAGTGTTAGGTCAGGAGGGAGGCAGAAAGCTGGGTCAGGGCATGTGCATACAGAAGCAGAAATCAGCGTGATGCCAATCCTGGAAGCAAGCCGGGAACAAAAGAAACCAAAGGAACTAGGCATCCAGCAACTGGAGAGGGCAGGAACTGGAGAGTCTCTGCAGAAGCCTCTAGAAGAAATGCAGTGCTGTGATGACACCCAATTTTAGCCCTTAGTACTCACTCTGGCCATCTGACTTCCACTTTGTTAAAGTTACATTGTTTCAAGCTATTACGGTCTGAGTTCCTTGTTACATCAGCAAGAGGAAACTAATAATAAACCTAGTGAGTGGCCGGATCGCTTGGAGTTTATATTGTTTCTGCATTCTAGACCTGCTCTTAAGTGTCCTATGTGATAATTCACTTCACATGTTCTTTTGTAAGCTGTATCTCTCTATGTGTGCTGTGTGTGTGTGTGTGTGTGTGTGTGTGTGTCTGTCTGTCTGTCTGTCTGTGTGGTAGTGCTAGGAGGTCCTGAAGATGGAACCCAGGGTCTTGAAAGCTCCACCCTGTCCCGCTCTTGCTTTTACACACCCATCTCTATTAGCGGAGAACCCCCTGAGGGGAAGAACAGCCTTATTCTAGCTCCCTGTCTCTGCGTGGGTGCCCTGCTCCATGTGGGGCCTTGCACATTTGCTGAGTAATCGACTCAAGAAAAGTGCCTGGGAGACAGGTTTCAAGTGGGTTCATTGTGTCTGTCCTCTGGCTTGGTTAGATTTGGGGGGGGTGGGGGTGTCACTCTTCAATTTGAAGATTACAACCTTAGAAGAAAGGCCCAGCCTTGCCCCAGCCTTCACACTGTGTGTGCCTCTGGAATGACTCTTCTTTTTGGATGCAGTCTGCCCTGGGAGCTGTGGGCTGAGCTCCTGGGAGCTGTGGGCTGAGCTCCTGGGAGATTTGTTGTCTCTGCTGGATTCCATACCATGTAGTGTGAACTCAGAATTACGGCTTTTCTATGTCAGCAGTTCTTGGGGCGGGGGATGGGGTGGGGGTCCCTCTGCCTCAGGGTGCTAAAGAAAGTCTCTTTGTCACCTGTCACAATACTACTTCCCTCTACCTGAGAACTGATTTCTTTGTTTCTCTTCTCCCCCCTTCACTATATATGAAACTTTCCCCAGCATTGGGGCATAACAGGCCCCTCCCCCACCCAGCTCCTACCCCCTGCTTCTGTTTCCCTCTAACCCAGCTTGCCAGTCTTTGTCTGTTGCTGGTGACTAGCAGTTCAGGAGTTCACAGCACACATTCTCATTCATGGTGAAGACAACTTCCTTTTCAAAGAGGTCCTTCTAAAATGAAGCCCTAGAGGAAGAGGAGGAGGATGTGTCGCTGGCTCTGCCTCTGTCGTTGCACAGATCCCCCACATTGTCGTTAACCGAATAGAGGAGGAAGTGGGCATCTAGCACAGGAAGCTAGGAAGAGGAGGAGGATGTTTCGCTGGCTCTGCCGCTGTCGCTGCACAGATCCCCGCATTGTGCTAGCTTTCTGTGTGAGATGCTCAACTCCTCCTCTACCAGGTTAGCAACAGCTCTCTCTAAAACACATGTTGGGCTGAAAGACTGGTTTTCCCTGACAGATGAAGGAATTTCCATAAAGATAATTAAAATAATGTGGAAGGCATATATGGCCCACACACCTGAAACTAGGGACTTGGCAGATTTTCCTTCACCTCATACACAGAGGCATTAGTGAATAAGGTAAGAACAACCCAAATGTCCACCAGCAGAGTAGATGCTGTTTGAATGCATAAACAAATGTGGCATTTGCATACAATGGGACATTAGCCTTAGAAAAGGGTGATATTCTGATATCTGATGCAGGCTACAACATGAGTCACCCTTGAATACATTTTGCAGAGTGAAGTAAGCCAGATACAGAAAGATAAGTACTGTGCTGTTCCACCTCTGTGGGAGAACTGAAAACTCACAGAACGGTGGTCACCAGAGGCCTGGGGAGAGGGGCCATGGAGTTACTGTCTAAGGGATCAGCTGTTCAAGGAGGTGGGTGTACACTAACATGTATCCATTTAATCACTAGGTACCCGTCATCAAGTCTTTTTGTTTGTTTGTTTTGCTTTTGTTTTGTTTTTCGAGACAGGGTTTCTCTGTGTAGCCCTGGCTATCCTGGAACTCACTCACTCTGTAGACCAGGCTGACCTCGAACTCAGAAATCTACCTGTCTCTGCCTCCTAAGTGCTGGAATTCAAGGCGTGCACCACCACTACCCGGCGTCATCCAGTCTCAATGAAACTGACCATTGCACTTGGTGTGGCGACACTTGGCGTGGTGACACTTAGTGTGGTGACACTGGTAGAGCTTACCTTGCCCGTCCTTTTACCACAATAGAAAATGGGAACAACGAGGAATATGGGCATTATAGTTTTGCTGTTTCTTCATTATTTATTTTTCTTTTTTGGCCAAGGCTGGGAGTAGAAGGTTTAAATGATGTACAAATTGTTGGAGATTTACCAACCAACATCGCTGCTGCTTGTGTATCATCTATGTTGTGCTGTGAATAACACTTATTCAAATACCAATGAGAATACATTTTCCTCCTAAGAAATTTTTTCCCTGTGACTTTTGTACATCAATCTAGGAAAGAAAACATATCTATTGAGGCAAATACATGCTTTCAAAGGTCACCAAAATAAACTCGGTGACTGTGGCAACCCTTGGAACTGGGCAGAGGAACCTGGATTTTGCAATGCTTGTGCACACACTGAATGATACTACTTGTCCCGGGTTCCCTGACTTCATACAGGAAATATGTGACCTCTGGGTCCCCAGGCTCTCTGAAAGGGAGCTTTGATAAAGACAAAGTGAGCAGGGGGATTCCTCTTGGTTCAGGTAATTTTTGTGGCTGATAGTTGTGATCAAGTTTTGAAAAACAAATACCACCTGCTCGCTGAATCTGGGAACCAGAGTTTGAGTGGAAGGACTCAGATTTGATGGCCAGAGGCCCGGAGTGCTTGGCAGGCTTACAGGGTGATTTTTTTAGTGAGTCATTTTGACATTCGGTGACCCACCTCTCGTCTGTCAGTCTTCATAGGACGGCCAGGGTAAATGCCTCTCTACAGTTTGGGGCGCAGGCCTGGTGGAAGCAAATGTGCCACCTCCAGGGGAGCATAAAAGACAGACCATAGGAGATCACAAACCTGGGAGACGCCCGCCTTTGCCCTGACCAGTCGGTCATTCAGTGCTATTTAAAATATCACATTGAAAGTTAGTTCCTCCCTCTTCCTGCCTCACTCCCCTCTCTTCTTCCTTCCTTCCTTTCTTTTTGCTTTCTTTCTTTTATTTTTCCACTGTTTTTTTTTTTTTTTGCAGCTCATGCTTCTTATCCTTTATATCATCCAGAAATACACATGCCTGCTGATATAATTATGTGCACGTGCACATGTACCCACACACACCACACCCTGTACACACACACACACACACACCATACACATGCATATACATACACACCTCAAACTCACACCACACCCTACACACATACTCACATCATACAACCTGCACACACACCACTTTCTATGCATACACACATACACCACACTTTACACACGCACAGCATACATACCACACATACCACACCCTATACACACACATACACACACCACACCCTACACACAGACACACACACCACATCCTACACCATACACACACCATACAACCACACACACACACCACATCACATACCCCCCCACACACACACCATACATCCTAAACACATACCACATCCTATGCACACACACATATACCACACATCACACACCACACACACACATACACCATACTCTACACACATACAACCCACATCCTACACACCCCCACATACATCACCCCTCCACATACACACACTACACATATCACACACATCACACCCTACACACACACACTACACATATCACATACCACACCATACACACACACTACACATGCATACACATGTATGCGCACCAAATTAATCTCTGCTTTTCTTTTCTTTCATGTCTTCAGAATAGAATTATAGGTAGCTATGATATAAAATCGAAACCGAAGGGAGCTGGCGGATAGAATAGAATAGAAAATATAGAGAAGATGTGGGCATAGCCCTTCCTTAGAATTTTCCCTTCTGCGGTTCTCTTCAACCACCGCACACAAAAGCCAGGCCTTTCCAGATACCAGGGGTACTGGAGAGCCCAAAGTGGGAACAACCAAGCATGCAATGTCCTTTTTGAGGCAGGGGCTATAATTCTGCTTGGGTGCCAGCTGATAGATGGGGCGGGAGGCTGCAGGGTGAACCTTCCTGGGGCTGTGAGAAAGCAAAGGCCGCTTGCTGGCTTCTCTCTCTCTCTCCCTCTCTCCGTCTCTCTGTCTCTCTTTTGTAGGGAGGTCTCTGTATAGCCCAGGCTATCTTGGAACTCACTCTGTAGACCAGGCCGGCCTCAAACTTAGAAATCCACCTGCCTCTGCCTCCCAAGTACTGGGATTAAAGGTGTGTGCCACCACTGCCTGGCTTGCTGGCTTCTTTCTATGTCCATGACTCGACTCAGGTTGGCAGGATGATCTGAGAGGACGACTTAACAATCTGGAGCACAGATTGATCAACAACTGGAAAAATTTTATTGTAGCATTTGAAATGTTAAATATCAACAGTAAAAACTATAGTAATGATGATATTATTGTAGCTAAGAGACCAGCTAGGTATTTTTATGTGGCATGTTTTGAATCCTGTGACACAGTGCTGTTTTCTTCGATTCAAACTCCGGAGACAGCTACTATTGTTAAAAGCAATACACAGGGCATCCCCTGTGGAGAGATAAGGTATATGCATATTGAAGCCTTGGAGTGACCATTTGAGCAGATATCCATGATTCATGAGTTGGACAGCTCCGAACTGCAGGTGTTTGGAGTTCCAGCCAAGGGTGGGAGTGGGGGGCAGGGGAGGGGTCATATGGTAAGTATTGAATCCCAGTAGAGACGTGACTGACTATAGTGGGGTAGTAGCCTTCAAGTCGCAGGCTGGAGGTTAGGTTGGCATGTTCTGCCAGGTAAAACTAGTCTCAGTTGCCAGCTGTGATCCTTCCTGCTGAGTTGACATTCTAGTTTGTGGATAGAGCGTCCCAGGACGTCACAGCTGCCTCAGTGTAATGACCTCCCATTTAATCATCATAACACTCCATTTTACATATTGAGGCTACAAGAAGCTATTTACCTTAGACTGGATGATGAAGAGGCAGATGCTTCGTTATATGCCCCTGTATCGCCTCCTCCTTTTACTTCTTTAAGATTGGTGGTTCTTGTATTTGACGACGATGACGATGCCTCCCGATCCACCATAACCATCGGGAAACAAAGTGAAGTGGTTTTGGAAAAAAACAATCTCCCTGTGGTAGAAGAGGGAGACAGGCAGTCGTCTGTAGTCATCTGGTGGCCAGCTAAGGTGGCAAATCTTCCTTCCCATAGGCCGGTTGTTCTGACAGCATGCAGCAGGCATGCTTTAATTTAATTAGCTTTAAGGAGGTAAGAAAGGACAATTTTGAGGTGTGGTTTTCCTTGAGGTGGGGTGCAGATACGTAAAGGCATTTTTTTAAAATGGTGTTTTAGTGGGGCAATTACAGAGCTTGAGTAATTTTGTGTTTCAAATAGGGAGAGTCAACATTACAGTGTAGGGTGAGGACTCACGCTGCCAGGGAGAGGCAGACAGTTGGTGGCTGCCTCCATATAGAGAGCCCTGGCCCTTCACAGGTGGAGCCCCGGCCCTTCACAGGTGTCATCCAGTCAGTGACTCGGCGATTCCTGCACTTTCCCTGCTGTGTGCCCTGGGCACTTGGCACTGGAGGACTTTGTCTTCCATGCCCCTGCCTCTGTTTCAGAGTGGGAGGTGTAGCCAGAGCCTAGAGAGTGAGATGAGGGGGAGGTGGGGGATTGCTTCTCTGTTCTGTGTTGTGCTTCTAAAAATTAGTTTCCTCTTGAAGACAGCTCCAGCAGGCTGCTCCTCCTTCAGGGTTTCACTACAAAATGGACTCCAGGATAACGATATCTCTTTCCTGTGCCTTCCGTCCCGGATGCTAGTAGTGACTCTCACTCAAAGGGTGTTGATTGCACGGCCTCACTAAGCAGTTCCCTCAGAGTTACATACCCTTTATCCCACCTGTGGTGGAGGCTTATTTACCAATACAGAAACACCTTGGCAATTCTTGGTAATTTTTTTTTTAAGATTTATTTATTTATTTTATGCATAAGAGTACACCACCATTGCTCCCATCAGACACACCAGAAGAGGGCACCAGACCCCATTACAGATGGTTGTGAGCCACCATGTGGTTGCTGGGAATTGAACTCAGGACCTCTGGAAGAGCAGTCAGTGCTCCTAACCGCTGAGCTACCTCTCCAACACCCCCCGCCCCCACTTTGGTGATTCTTAAATTGGATGTATGCATATACCCTAGGGATCCAGTTCAAGGACAGATTCAGAAGGCCTGGGGTAGGGTCCAAGAGTCCACACCTTAACAGGTGCCAGGTGATGTGGAGGCTACTGGTCTCTGGAACACCATTCACTGTATGATCACAGCTGGAAATCTATTCCTAGACATCTTTTGAAAATCGCTTTCTGTTCACACACACACACACGTGTGTGTGTGTGTGTGTGTGTGTTTGTGTTTTTTTGGTTTTTTGAGACAGGGTTTCTCTGTATAGCCCTGGCTGTTCTGGAACTCACTTTGTAGACCAGGCTGGCCTCGAACTCAGAAATCCGCCTGCCTCTGCCTCCCAAGTGCTGGGATTAAAGGCGTGCGCCACCACCGCCCAGCGTGTGTGTGTGTGTGTGTGTGTGTGTGTGTGTGTGTGTGTGAGTGTGTGTGTGTGTGTGTGTGTGTGTGTGTTTTATGTGTTCTCTACAAAGGCAACTGAAGAAATGCTAGGTCCACAAGTTGCTGACTTATTGTGAGCTGTTCCAGGGAAACTTATTCTGAACTATGGACAGTGAAGGTTAGCAGAGAGATACAGAATTTGATTTTAGAAATTACCTCCTTAGAGCAGCAACTCTAGATCTAGCATCATAAGCATTTGTAAATAAAGTTTTATTGGCACCCAGCTGTGCTCATTTGCTTGTGCATTGTCTAAGTCTATTTGCCTCGCAGTGGCAGTTCGAATACTTACAGCAGGAACCAGATGGCTTTAAGCATGGACTGTTTACTAACCTGACTCTTACAGGAAGCTATTGTGGAACTCTGCCTCTGATCATTACAAGGGGTCTCTCAAAAACTAAAATCTTTGGGCAAAACGCAACTACAGGGCTCATCTTGTCTCTTTTTACAGACAAGGATCCTTCTATTGCCCCAGAAATACTGGGCTTTAAAAGAAGCTGGGACAACTCAATGTAATTTGAAGGAAATCAACAGTTATTACATGCTCTTTAAGGAGAGCCAGCCTTCAAGATAGAGGTTGGAAAGCTAACATGTGCCATTGTGACATTGGGCTCTGGGCTATTCAAAGTCAACAGACTGTTAATATTTTCTATTTCCACATACGAACAGTTGTTTGTTTGTCGTTCCCCCTCCCCTCTCCCCCCTCCCCCCCAATTTGAATGGTTCATAAGTCGGAATCAGATTTCCAAGGGTCGCCTGGGCCTGGAGAGCTTTAAAACAGCTTACAAACAGCTGCTCCAAATGACATATGCTAAGTAAGGCTGGCCCCTCTTTCCCAGACAGCACCCCAACCTGTCATTATTCCCTACCAAACAGTTGGGAGTCAGGTAAAGATACTATAGGGGAACATGGGCACCCACAGAAAACTACATACTCAGTATAGCCTCTTATGTAGCCTTGGCTACATTCAAAATCATTTGGAGGCTCGGCTCGTGAGCTGCCTGTCAAACACGGGTGGAAGTATATGGGATGAAGGACACTTTGGCATTTAGCGGCTCTGAAAGCAGTGTGGAGCTATTACTTTAGACTTTAAGGAACATCTTCAGCAATAATTTCTAGCACTTGTGGATTCAAGGGGAAAATGTGCAAAATATCGATTTGTCACAGTTGCATGTCATTGTCACACAGTCACCCCTAATGGAAGTCAGCTTCGAAATTGTTGGACGTTTCTTGGTGGAAGGTTTTTTCTTACTGTTGGTATCAGGACCTCAGAAACCCGTTACATCACATAGGTGGGACATACAGACCTATTATTGCCAAGGCAACTGCCACCACATTCCCAGAATCCACTTGGCTCACCTCCCACCTTTACCTGTGATTATATCATCAGCCATATATAAAGAAAGCCCCCCTCCCCCTGCCTCCCCTCCCCTTTTTCTTTCTGCCTCCACCTTGCCCCTCTCTCTCCCAATAAACCTCTCTCTCCCAATAAACCTAACATGGAACTGTTTGTCCTGGTGAGGTCCTTCTGAAGCCTTGAGACGTTCAAGATCATAACACTCTCAGATGTTACAAGCATCTTTGCAAGTTGTCTGCAGACTAAAGCATCTTGTACACCTGTCCGTAGATCAAATAGAAAATGCACTGAATTTTAACTGTGAGCTCTGAACAGTATCAATGTATCAATTTCACTAGTGCCTAGCATAGCCTTGCCCTGTTGTAGATACAGGAAGAGCAAGAGCATGCACATTGTTTAGTGGGATGGGAGCTAAGCTATTGTGTCAGGCTTGCATTAACGCCTATATTCAGAGAACAACGAACCACTGTGAGAACACAGTTATGCTGGCTGGGAGACAGTTGCTTCCAGGTCTTGGTCATAGGCTCTCCTGCCCTTCCAACGGTTCTAGCAAGGTCATCCTAGTTTGGATCTGCTGACAGGTAGCAATCATGCTGAAGCTGCAGACCTCTGCAAGTTTACACTGTGACTGGACAATAATGCTTGGAATGTATATTGAGCCTTTCATCTTTGAAGTTCAATGTTCTAACTGTAATCTTTATGACTTCTTGGTGAGGTAGCAACTGGGGAATTGTTTCGATTTGAGGTAGAGGTGTGGGCATGTGGCAGACATCCAGGTTCAAGGGTCTGTTTGGGGTCCCTGCAGGAGTCAAGGCTGAGGTAGGAACAGAGGTGGATATTTTGTAGCCCTATGTAGAAATTTTCTTTATTCTCTCTCTCTCTCTCTCTCTTGAATTCAAAGGCAGTGTGTCACCCTCACCCCCACCCCCAACTCCCTGTAGGAAAGAAATATGTGCAAGGATTCTAGCTCATTCCAAGTATATTAAAAGTCAGGAGTGGAAATCAAATTACAAAGTCTAAATTTTCTAAAGTCTTTTCAAAGTACTTCTAAAGACTTTGGTCTAAGTGCTGGGCTTAACTTGAAGCTTAGAATATATTCACGATCTCGGCTTTTCCCTCTCCGCCTGGCTGGTCTTACTTCCTTAAGGTAACAACTGCCTGTATTAGAACTCACAGGCTTGTTTTGCCCTGCTGATTGCCAGCCAGCCACACGGAGGCTTTCCAGAGATTACCTCCTCTCTGATCCTAACACAACAACAGCACTTTCAGATTTGAGACTTTATAATTAAGGCGTGATGGTTATTTGCAGGACAGTGGAGGATTATCATGCAGATTAGAAACAGGTCTGTATAAATAATAATAAAACCTAAGGGGGTTGTACAGGCACATGAAAGAATCCATGTTAGATAACCAATAATATCTGCCTCCTTGAAAATCTCATTAGCATTTATCAAGTAGTTAATGGTCTCAAAACACTTGACAGGTAATCCATAGAACATCCTTGGCAGATAATTAAATATTCTGATCTGAACTTGCAGGAGCAGACACACCAAGCATCCGTGAGACTTGACCGGAAGGATAAGACAGGAAGCCGCTGTTGGAGTAGGCGATCAATAACTGCATGTTCCTCAGCTCCTCAGAGACATGGCTGTCCACGCTGCTCTTCAGCATGACCTTTCAGAGTCAAGACAAAAACCCAGTCAAGGAGAAAACTTACTTTTCCTTTAACAAACTCATATTTGGCTCAATAAAAATGCAGTGAATTTCCATAAAAATGATTCCGTGGCTGCTGCCAGGCTTATTTGTAGAGGGTAAGTAGGATGCTACCCACTCACTGGTGAGCTCCGAGGTACAGGAACTTCGGCCCCCTCAGCTTGTGCGTTCTGAGGATTCTTAGGACAGTTGAGTGCATTTGCTGGGGGTCTGACAGTGCTAGAGGACTCTTTGTTCCAGCGCCTACATCAACAGTGCCATTTTGGAAACTCTGTATCGTGGTGCAGAGAGGAAGTATTACAAACATTATCATGAGACATTCTTTAAGGTGTAAACTCACTTAAAACTCTTCTTTGAGCTCCCTCTCAAATCTTATTTAGTAGTACTTTATATTAATAATGTAGGGCAAGCCAAGAGATTTTGTTGGGGGTCTATATTGCGATAATATGTGGTAAGTATATGAAGAAGGGTTTAGATTAGTAACAAGTGAAAAATTTTCAACTTTGGAGAAAAGGTAAAAACAGACTTTTTCTTGGGTCTAGTTTTACTTGAAGATTTCTCACATTACTAACACACACACACACACACACACACACACACACACACACACCTATGTGCATGTGCAGTTGCTATGGATGGAACACAGAGTCTTAGGCATGCCCCAGTTCCACTTTCAAGAATGGGTCTCACTGTGTCATTTAGACTGGCTTCCAACTGTCAGCCTTCCTGCCTCAGCCCACCAAGTGCTGGGACTGCAGGACCAGGACCACCATACCTGGCTCTACTTTATTGTTTTTCTCTCAGTGCAGCTAAAACGTGACACAAAACAACCTCGGAGACAGAATATTATTAAAAGAGGTTAACCTTGACAAGTAAATGTTTCCTTTAATTATTTCTTACCAAGGAGCCATTTCCCCCCAAACTTTCATTTTTTACATCAAAGACAATATGCTCAGTTGGTAATTGCCTAAGCAAGTCCCGTGTGTCAGCTGTGCTTTCAACAGCTTTGCGTTGCTAGATACCTGTGAATAAGTGCCATCTTCATTTTGTAGAGGGTGAAAGTTCGTCGGGCAATACAATAAGAAGGCCATACACTAATCTGTGAGGAAGTCAGGGTCTAAACCAGGGCAATCCAGCTGCAGGCTGTTAACCGATGTTTACAGCAATCGCCAAACAACCCTTTTGATCCTGGGGTGGGGTGGGGTGGGAATGTTGAAGACTTGTCACAGGAGAATAGGCTGTTTTTAGGAAGCTTTAATCATAAAATGTTTCCAACGTGACTAGTGACTTACACTTAGAGACAGTGCATTGACTCTGGGTTTACTAAAGGTATACATGATAGAGTATAAGAGCTTTCCTTCCGCTGACTTTGATAACAGGAAAGGGAAGACAGGAGAACAGTGGAGAAGGGGAAAGGAAAGGAGAGGCGGTAATGGTGTAGTTTCCAATGGCTTAAGTCCTTCCTGGCCCTGATGCTTAGACTCAGCATAGATAGCATCCAACTACGTTCCTGTGTATATAAATCTATGTGTAGCATTTGTGTGAAAGACCCTTTCCAAGGACCGCATGCTATACATCCCTCTGGTGATAATGACTGCAGCGTTTGGAGTGAGTGCTGCCCACTGAGAGCCTCCCTGAGTTAACCTCTTAACAAAGTGCAGGGGACAGGATTTTCAAAGGGAAAGAAGCCCTGTGAAGCAGAGGCTGGGAAAGTCTGAAACTGCACCCAGATGGCCTTGCTGTTAGGCCTTATCTCGCAGAGCCAGGGATGAAAGGTGAGAGGCCGGTCAACCTCTGTTTATTTCTGCCTTCCTGCTCTGTCTGATGCTTTGACCCCAGAGCTGCTCTTTGTATTCTCTTCCACCTCCTCCCTGCAGTCGGAGGCAGCCTTCTCATCAGCAGTTCTTGCTGACAGCAACACAGAAATATTGTAGAGTACACCAAGATCACTTGAGGCAGGTAGGACCTCAAGCAGTAATAGACTAGCAATAAACTAGCGTCCTAGTCTCAGAGCTAGGAGAGACGGAGAAGCAGAGTTCTGGGGAGTCGTGCAGAGCTGCATCCCCTTTGCAGAGGGAAGGCTACTGGGGGCATGACTAACACCAGGGGACCTGTTTATGTCTTATTCTTTTCCTGAGATACTTATTAGTGTTATTTACAGTAGACTTTATTATTGGGGCCATGCCTTAAGAATGGCTTTTCCTAAGCAGGGTGGTAGTGATACACACCCTTAATCCCAGCACTGGGAGGCAGAGGTAGGTGGATCTCTGTGAGTTCGAGGTCAGCCTTGTCTACAGAGTGAGTTCCAGGACAACTAGGGCTGTTACACAGAGAAACCCTCTCTTGAACAACTAAATAAAAAACAAAACAAAACAAAATAAAATAAAAGCTTTTCTTCCTGCCCTTCCTCCCTCCCCTTCTCCCTCCTTCCCCCTTCCTTCTGTCCTTCCTTCCTTTTTAACTTCCTTCTTTACTATCTTCTGTTCCTCTTCAGTTTTGGCTGTTGGCTCTACAGTTCTGTATACCACAAACTACTAAAGGAAAGAAAGTAAGGCTTACAGAAAGATAACTCCATACTTGTATACAACGAGAGACGCCAGGTCACTCCTGGGCTGACGGATCTTACTTTTGCTGCATCAAACTGTTGGGTAAAACAACTCTCATTTTCTCTCATGGTTTTGCAGGAAGGGACCCCTTGGAGTGGGAGGTAGCAGCAGGCAGCGGCATCCTTCCTCAGAGGCGATGCCTCAAAGACTTGAGCCCACACACACATTTCACAAAGACTAGTTTACAACGTAAGAACCTAAGAAAATGATCAAGCACAGTATTAGCTCATCACAGCCTTCCAGACACTTGTTTTTGTTGGAAGATTTTTCAGGAGACTACAAGGTGAAGGGGAGCCCTGGTATCCTGCTTCGGGGACCTTTTTAAAAATCGTGTCCAGCTGGGTAGTGGTGGCCCATGCCTTGAATCCCAGCACTAGGGAGGCAGAGGCAGGTGGATTTCTGAGTTTGAGGCCAGCCTGGTCTACAGAGTGAGTTCCAGGATAGCCAGGGCTATATAGAGAAACCCTGTCTTGAAAAATCAAGAAAAAAAAATCATGTCCAATGCTCCAGATCTCTTCTGTCATGGCATGCAAATGGAGATGTCATCACTGGTGGGAATTCATCCAATGTGGAATAGGCTGGGTGGAGCGATACTTGGTGCCCATGGCTACAAAATAATTTGGAACCATTTTCCCACTGATTACAGCTAGACTGTACCTTGGGAATCTGGGTGGGTGCTAGTCATGGAGTAGAGGAAAGGCAGAGAATGGCGGTGGTGGCAGATCTCAGCCTTGCTTGGACCCCTCTGAATAATTCGATGCTGTCCGTGATCTTGAGAACCCTGCTTCACAAACCCAGGGTCCTTTCCTTAGTGAAATCTCTTCTCCTGTTGGGACAAGCGGGAGACACCTGTTGTTATTTGAAGGCGCTCTCAGGAGCCTGCCGGGTTCCACTCAACCTGGTAAAGACAGTTCTCTTTACATTGTTCTGTCTTCCGTGATTCAAGTACTCCTGCGCTCTCCCCACCTGGCGCCCAGGAATAACGTTTCTGCTGACCCTTAATAGCGTGCCAAGAAATAGAAGCATTTCTTTTTTTTTTTTTTTTTTTTTTTTTTTTTTTTTTTTGGTTTTTCGAGACAGGGTTTCTCTGTGTAGCCCTGGCTGTCCTGGAACTCACTTTGTAGACCAGGCTGGCCTTGAACTCAGAAATCCGCCTGCCTCTGCCTCCGGAGTGCTGGGATTAAAGGCGTGCGCCACCGCGCCCGGCTTAGAAGCATTTCTTAAACCAGTTTGTCTGCTCCCTCTCCTTGGCTTGAGGGAGAGTGTCTGTCTGGTGGGAGGGATGCAAAGGGGATCAGGGAGCCTTGTGCAACCTCCAGGGATGACCCACATCAGGGCAGAGCAGATGTTATCTAGGGGAGGTCAACTGGAGACAGATGTTGCGGCTTCTGTCTGCTTCAGCTACGAACCAGAGATTTGAAGCTTACTACTTAGGTGTTGTTACGTCCCCTTCCGTTCCCTACACTGCGGTACCTCAGAATGCAATTGCAGATACCTTTAGTTGAGATGAGTTTTGATGCCTTTCACACTGGTTGCTAGATGAGCACAATCATATTCTTTGCTCCCTTTCTTTATAGATGCTGCCCTAGACCAGGGGCCATTGGTATGAAATCACAGGCATCTCTTTGTGCTTTCTACTAGAAGTTCCCTAAGTTATGCAGCTGTGTCAAGGGGGTCCTTCTGATTGGGCTGGGGTTACCCAGGCCAGAGAGAGAACCTTAGAAATGGATGATGAGTGTTCCCTTGGTTGTAGGTCATGGGAGAATATTCTAGACCACGGCATGATTAACCGGAATGAAATTCTCATGCGTCTCATGGAGATTTAAATGAACGGGAGGGCCACGCCTAGAGTTTTACTAATTGGACTTTACCCAGATGCAAGAGCTTGTAAACTTCAAAGAGCGAGGCAAACATTTGTTGATTTCCTGATGGTGTTTGGGGGAAGAACCTTTGCTTGTTCTCTGGAATGGCACCTAAGGCAGTAAGGTGGGCAATTTACAACTGCAGCACAACGCAGGCCAAAATCAAGGTTCCTCAGTGAGGTTTCTTCCCCTCCAGAGCTTTCAGTTGCTGGCATGCCTAAAACAGAGACACATCTGAGAGCAGAGACACATCTGAGGCAGATGAAGGAGAGGAAAGTGCTCTGGTAAAACAAGGCAGGCTTTTTAAATGTCCCGGGGTTCCTGCGACAGGGCTCCCTCCTTCTCTGAGGTTAGTATATTTAATTATTAAACACAGAGCTTCATCAACATTTGGACTCCTTGGAGACAAGCAGCAATTATCTCAGATTCTGTTCCCACTGCCATCCCGCCCCAACTTCAAAGGCAACTCATTACTAGGCCCCGAATTCTTCAAATTACTTTCCCATCATCTCAAATGATGTTTATAAGTAGTTCATAATGAGAGTCTAATCTCACTCCTCAGATTACTAAAGAAGCTCGTGGAAGATGGACTGAGATAAAATTATCCCAACTCGGGCTGATTATCTTTGGATCAGGCTTTCCAACAAGACTTTAGTCACCGGGTTGTTAAAGTTTTTTAACCGGTTTTTAGGAGATATTTTATGTACATATATTTACAAGAATAATTTATACAGACTTGTCCCCGGCTCTTATTTGCAAATTAACATCCAAATGAGACTTCTCAAAATGAGCTATTTTATGTCTTGCAGATGAATAATTAAAAATGTATATTAAACTCGAACAAATGCGATGAGCCTGTCTTTGAGGTTGCCAGTAAAATATAGTCGCCTTTGTTTTATGGAAGAGTGTATTTCATATAAGGAAGATCAAGCCATCCCAGGGCCCGTAAGGCTTTATTAATAGTCAGACAGCCTACTTCATTAATCTGAGCAGTGTCAAGGTTTGCCCTTGACAACAACAACAAAAGAAAGGGGGGAAAAAAACAGAAAAAAGAGACATAGTCATCACATCGTATGTTTGTCACTTTAAGACTGTTTTTTGTCAGTCATTATTTACATGATTGCTTGATATCAATGTGAACAGTAGACCAGGTAGAGCGGCTGTAAGAATCTTCTGGAAATCATCCTTGTATAGACTTCAGAATTCTCACGCTTGCGTCAGACTGAATCTGCTTTCCCGAATCTTATACTGTTGACTGCTTTTCTTTCCCTTGGCTGCCAGCCCTCGCAAGCTGGCTCCCCTTTTGTGGAAGTCAGGCGGGCTGTCTGCTCCTCACTGTGTCCTTACAGGTTGTAAAGGGAGAAGAGGAGATGGGGTGTAGCGGGGTTGAATATGAGAGAATCTGCCTGCCACTGGCCTTTCAAGTTTTTTGCAGGGTAGACAGCTACTGAGCTACAATTCCACTGCAGAGCGACGGTGATCAGGAGGATGGGCCGAGTTTGCAAGGCAGCAGGAACTGGAGGACAATGCAACGAAACAGCATCCGTCACACGTGTTCAAAAACAGACATACGTTGACACAGAGATGGAAAAACTATACTGTGAAAACTGGAACTCCTCCACTTTTTATATATTCTATAGCAAGGACCTTTAGACTGTGAACGGCCCTTGTCACCCCTACTTTATCTTTCTTGTCCCATATTGTTACAATTCTGTGCTAAAGCCAGAAAAGTCATTCAGGGAGATTAGTCGAGGGAGGTTCTATGTCGCCCAGCTTTGAGAGAACTGAGTGAGCTTTTCCAACATAGGTATGAAGGATGTTGCAATATGCCTGTCACGTTCTTGTGCATGTTTGCCTATCTTTCCTTACCTGTATGGGATCAGACGCCATAAAAACCGGAAACTTTGACATGTGACCACATTAATTTTTAACTGTGATCTCTTGGCATTAGAGACCAAATCACTGAGTAGAGATATAGTTTAGCAGTCTGTTTCCTGGGAGGACAGAAGAGACTTGTAAAAAAGAGAAAGCAATGCAGATTAAGGCAGGGAAGGCAGGTAGAGGGCTTTTCTTACTCCATCCTGTTCTTGGAGTGTCAGGTCAGAAGTAGTCTGCAGTGTCCTGGCTGCCTGGCTAGAAAGAAGGGAATAATTCACACAGAAGCAAGGACCAGACAGACAGAAGGCAGTGGGAAGCTATCAGGGGCAGGTGAAGACCGGAGCCCTATATTGTTATTATTTTTGTGTGTGTGTGGGTGGGAGCAGCAAACTTTATTGATGGTATTCAAGAGATTAGGGAGGGCTCCCTGGGCCCCTCCTGTTATGGGAGTCTGGGGTGGAAATTGTGAGGGAGATGCTCAGTGTTGGGGGCTGAGTTGGGATAGGGACTCCTCAGCAACCGAGGGCCTCTCTCTTGCTCTCAGTGTCCTTGCTGGGGTGGGTGGTCCAGGGTTTCTTACTCCTTGGAGGCCATGTAGGCCATGAGGTCCACCACCCTGTTGCTGTAGCCGTATTCATTGTCATACCAGGAAATGAGCTTCACAAAGTTGTCATTGAGAGCAATGCCAGCCCTGGCATCGAAAGTAGAAGAGTGGGAGTTGCTGTTGAAGTCGCAGGAGACAACCTGGTCCTCATTGTAGCCCAAGATGCCCTTCAGTGGGCCCTCAGATGCCTGCTTCACCACCTTCTTGATGTCATCATACTTGGCAGGTTTCTCCAGGCGGCACGTCAGATCCATGACGGACACCTTAGGGGTAGGAACACGGAAGGCCATGCTAGTGAGCTTCCCGTTCAGCTCTGGGATGACCTTGCCCACAGCCTTGGCAGCACCAGTGGATGCAGGGATGATGTTCTGAGCATCCCCACGGCCATCACGCCACAGCTTTCCGGAGGGGCTATCCACAGTCTTCTGAGTGGCAGTGATGGCATGGACTGTGGTCATGAGCCCTTCCACGATGCCAAAGTTGTCATGGATGACCTTGGCCAGGGGGGCTAAGCATTGGTGGTGTAGGATGCATTGCTGACAATCTTGAGTGAGTTGTCATATTTCTCGTAGTTCACACCTATCACAAACATGGGAACATCGGCAGAAGGGGCAGAGATGATGACCCTTTTGGCTCCACCCTTCAAGTGGGCCCCAGTTTTCTCCATGATGGTGAAGACACCAATAGACTCCACCACATACTCAGCACCGGCATCACCCCACTTGATGTTAGCGGGGTCTCGCTCCTGGAAGATGGTGATGGGCTTCCCATTGATAACAAGTTTCCCATTCTCAGCCTTGACTGTGCCGTTGAATTTGCCATGGGTGGAGTCATACTGAAACATGTAGACCATGTAGTTGAGGTCAATGAAGGGGTCGTTGATGGCAACAACCTCCACTTTGCCATGTGGTGAGCAGATGGCAGCCCTGGTGACCAGGCGCCCAATACAGCCAAATCCGTTCACACCGACCTTCACCATTTTGTCTACGGGACCAGGCTGGCACTGCACAAGAAGATGAGGCTGTCTCTGGAACAGGGAGGAGCAGAGCCCAAGCCCTGTATTATTGACATGATCATGACCATGTCAGGGATCCCAGTGCCCCAGATCCATGGGAATGACAAGGCTGTCTCTGGGTCTGGCTCAGGAATAGCAAAGCCATCCCCAGTTTGAAGACTGCTAATGTTGGCAGTATGTCCAAAATGCATCAAGTACAGCTTCCTCTCCTGGGTAACAGCAACCCAAGAGACTGCTCCCTGTAAGACTAGCTAGCCCACGTCCTCATCATTCATGTTAGATACAGCAGATGTGCTGAGTTCCCAGGGTGTGGCTAGTCTCTGTCCATCTGACTACATGGTCCACCTGAACCCAGCTTTTCTGTATGTGTGTCTTTCATCTCCCTGTGCCTCGTTGTCCAAGTCAGGTCGAAGTTGTGCAGATAGATCTTGGTAGGACATAGAAGAAAAAGAGAAAAATCTTGTTTGTAAAATAAACCATCTGTCTGAAGTTTGTGTCTTTTGAGCTAGTGTTCCTGTGATTCCTGCTTTCCAGGGACCGACATTTCAAAGAATAGCAACCACCACCGCTGCAAGATGCAAGAGGAAGGTCGGTCCCCAGTGAGTGTGGCCTCCTCATTACCCACATCATCGTGTACAGAGAAAACCCATGTAGAGCAAAATTAAGCTGTTTTTAAAAGCCCCTTGGCTTTGTCTAAATGCATTGCTTAACACAGACACACTTGTGTGTGCTCTCTTGCTTCTAGAGGGAGGTTCATTTTGTTTGAAATCTACTGATTCTCTGACTGGCCAGAGGAACCTCTCGCAGCTTGTGAAGTTATTCCCATCTAACACTGTTAGCGTGGTGTCTCTGATTAGTCCAGATGATTAAAAGAATCTGGATCAAATCCCCCAAAGAACCTGAACAGCAGAGCAAGTTGGATTGTAGCCTGCCTTCATGTCTATGCAGCTACTCAACCAACGGTGATAAGATGTGGGCAACAGAAGGTCTGGAAGGAGCTGGAATGATCATTGGTCGAAAGCCACCATTGGATGCTTACATGCGGAAGTCTGGAAGAAGAATCTGCTATGTGGCCAAATTCTATACAGATAATTAGATTGCCCTGAGCATGCCAGTACTAGGACTGAGTCAGACTGCTACTTAGCTGTCTTCTGGCAAGTCCTATGTAAAGTCTGACCCACCCCTGTAATCTTCAAGACATAGCTATCGTTTTTTATTAAGCCCTTTGGAGGATCTTCAGAGTCTGGGACCTTATTCTCTCTCTCTCTCTCTCTCTCTCTCTCTCTCTCTCTCTCTCTCTCTCTCTCTCCCCATGGACCATAAGATTACAACTTGTTTACTTTTTTGTGAAAATCGGCCCTCCTTTTCTTAATCCCCCCTCCCAGGGTTTGTGGAATGGGCCTTGGCCTTACCTGTCTCTTTTGTTCCTTGAAAGGTAAACATTTATCCTTTGTCCTTTACTGGCTTTGAAACAGATGGCAGCAGAATTAGTAACTGTGGAAAAATGAAATGTGTCATTTTGTAAGTTTTCATGAGTTCTTTTCTGTTCTCCATGCAGTAGTTCTGTGGGTAGGCTCTCTTGGGTCTCTAAGTATCCCCTTCCCCATGATCTCAGCTTGTCCCTTGAGCTTTCCTGCCTCTTTCTACAGAACCTCGGCACATAGGCAAATCAGGTAAAGTAGTGACCAATGTCTGCCAAAGCTGGAGCTATGATTATGTTCACATGGGTTGAATGTGGGACACAGGTCCCAGTAAGCAGAAGCACTTGTTGAAATACTTAGTGTAGGAGTTGGATGTAGCAGTAGTTTTTGCTTCCCTGCCTTAAGCTCTAGGAATGAGCTGAGCTACCAATCCCCACCTGGGTTCCCTTGGATCTGTGGATGAAACACACATGTTGGGTAAACAACCAATGTGCACATGTGCAGTAGAGTTTTTTTTTTTTTTTTTGCCGAGTCACTGCCTGGCCCGAGGCATGCAAATGAGGTACTGAAGGCATAACCAATCGGGTGTAGACACGCCTCTCCTAGGCCTATATAAGCAGTGCCAGTTCTGGGGCTCAGGGTCTTTTTGCCTCTGCAATCAAGCTCTCCCAATAAACATGTGCAGAAGGATCCTGTTGTGGCGTCTTTCTTGCTGGCGAGTTGGGCGCACACACACACACACACACACACACACACACCACACACACACACACACACACACACACACACACCACACACACACACACACACACACCACACACACACACATACACACACACACTAATTTAATTTTTAACCTGCCTTATGGCCCAGTTGCTGGATGTTTCTAATCTGCCTACGGAAATGGCCTATGGCCACTCAGCCAGAGATCTCACATGGCTGGTCACCCTTCCTCCCTCAGAATCATGGTGAAAATCCTCTCTCCCCTGCATTTGCTAGCTTGCCTGCAGGGATCCGGAAGTCATGCCTATTCCACCCAGCTCAATGGCCTCTAGCATCTTTCTTGATGGATCAAGAACCAATTGGGGAGCAAGACCTTAGCATCAGAACCACCTCCAACAGTTGGACAGAGAGCTCCGTGGTTAATGGCACACATTGTCCTGGCAGAGGACTGAGTTCTGCGCCCAGCACACTTACCAGGTTGCTCATAGCTGTCTGTAGCTCCGGTTTCAGGAGGTTTGATACCCATGTTCTCCTCATACATAGACATGTGTAGGTACGCATAAATAAAGAAACAAAAAGAAATACCCAGTATAGAATCTTGCTATGCTTGTGTCTTTCCCGGGGACTGGAACGCAAAGCCCCATGACCTGAAAAGGACAAGTTGCCATGTTGCTGGGTGTAGATGCTTGCAGCCATCTTGGAGTGACTGTGCATTGCTATTCAGGATAGCCAATGTGCTTTCCTCCCCTCCCCTCTAAGGAGCTCCTTCCCAGAGGCTCCTTAGTTCTCTGCTGAGTGTGACCAGACTACACAGCCTCCCGGAGTAGGTAAAATGTGGGCTTGTTCCTAGGAAGATGCTTGACTTTCAAGAGAACTTGCAGCAAGCTCAGCATGGCAATTCAGTCTCCAAGAGAGCAGATTCCCAAAGGGGAAGGTGGAGAGTCAGGCTGAATCTGAGCTCCTGGCTCAGCCACCCTCGCTGGCTCCTGGCTGTGAAACAGTGAAATCGTCCCACTGGGTCTTTGCTTTTCATTTGATTGCTAAGCATGGGGCTCACCAAACCCTCTTTCTGCATCAGTAATAATATGACTGAGGTTTTGTGTATTGACTGTCTGTGAAGGCCTATCATAGGAGTCACATGCTTCTAGTACTAGAGACCCTTGGATGGGTTGCCTACGGCCCTTGTCACAATGCAGACATGACTGCAGGGCATTTCCCCCATAGTTTAACAGAACAATTTATCAGTTACGAGGTAGTCATATATAAATTCAGAGTTTAGTGGGATCTAAATGAATTTTAGATGAATTTCCTCATTTTTAATTTTCACATAAAGTCGGTATATGGTAAATCTTAATGGGACTATTATTCAGAATAGAGCAGAGTTTTAGTTTTCTGTACCTATAAAAGTATAATGCACTTTGGAAAAAACTTCTCTGTAGAGAAAAAGGAAAACCAAACTGCAGATGTCATGAGTGTGTTAGACAAAGATAAGAACCAAATTTGCAGGAAGTAAAACATTTACTTTGTCAGCTGCTAAAGTGTTTGGTTTTGAATGCAGCGTTATCAGTCAGTGATCCATAGAACTCGGCGCTGTAACTATGAGCCTCTTTGTTACTGTATTTTTTCCTAACTCTGCTTCTCCCAATTTCATCCCATCTTGATTGCATTTCTCTGAGTCTTCAGACATCTCAGAGATCCTGTGATGTTGTCTCCAATGGTGGCAGGAGGTGTTCATAGCAGGTTCCTTGCAGTCAACTGTTGAGTCCTGCCTCAAAGTGAGTCAGTTTATGAGTTTGAGTTTGGAAAGTACTCAGAGATCCTCATGTGAAATGCAAGATCCGAGTACGCTGGGTTCTTGCTTCCTCTTATTCATCTTTTGTCAAGTGCCTGGTACCACAACAATATTCACTGAGTAAATAATAAGCCGAATGAAACACACTTCCGTCTCCATTTTAATAATGTACTATTCATACTTTTTTTTTTCTGGAACAAAGAATCATTGTGCGAAGTTGCTCTGCCAATATTAGCCTGATATCTTATTGCAAGCGGAATGAAGAGATAAAATGGCAAGGCCCAGGAACACTGATAAAGTCTCCTTTCAAACAAAAGGGAATAGGGTAACAACACAAACGACGGAAAGCCAAGATCCTGCTTGGTGCCATTAAAGGAACGTGAATGTATGTGCTCGGTTATCCCAATACTTGCCCTGGTTATAAACTGCTGAGATGCCCAGAGGAAAATCATAATTATAGTTTCCTGAGCAATTCTCTGTTGTTTTTGGAAAGCTATTGTTCTCTGGTTGTGATCGCAGCCTTAGGAGAGGCTGACAGAGATGTTTAACAGAGAGCAGAACCATTGCCAGCCATTTCCAGTGGGAATTGAGCTACCAAATATTTTTCTCAAATTATAGAAAATTGCCATTTGTAGAATCCACACAGCATTTAACTTCTTAATTTAGGATTAGACATCTGTAACTTATTGTTAGGACATCCGGAGGGTTTGCAAAACTCTGCAATATGAATATATCTTTCAGTTTTGTCTTATAGCATCTCTGAAGAAAATTGCCTTGGTCCTGTCTATAAAGAGTTGCTGATGGCCAAAAGAACCACTATGTAATTTTACAGCTGAAAAGATGAGGTCTTCCCCAGGGCAGTGTTGACATGTTTTCACCCAAATTTGCCACCACTTGACCAGGGACCCTGACAGTGGTTAGCCTTCGGGCTGCTGCCACAATTCCAACTGGATCTAGCAGAACAGAGAGGAACTCCTCTCTCATACCTCCAGCTTAGCTGAAGACTAGGCAGTATAGCAATAAAGTTTTGGAAGCCAGGATTCCCATTGCTCCTCTCTCTCTTAATATTAACACTCAGGTGGCATGGGTGAGTTGATTTTAAATTATGGACATAAGGATCATTTGATGACTAATAAAGTCGAGGGGGTTAGAGTTTTTGAAGGATGGAGAGACTTGTAAGGCAATTTGGATCTTTTCTTTGTAATTCGCTCAGATTTGTTTCAGTTCTGTTTCTTCAGTTAGGTCATGATGGCTTCCAAGTAAAGGCTGCACTGAAGCTGAGGCTTGAAGGAAGGCAAAGATGATCCTGGACTAAGATTCAAGGGGCTAAAAGAATGGTGTGGGCAAAACTGGGCAGTTGGAGTTGATGGCATGGCCTTGCCCAGAAATACAGAGGAAGCTGGAAAAATTCCACAAGTTGTAGGCATGAGTGTGGCTTTCTCTGGAAAACCATCTCTGATGTGCAACACTAGACTGATTGCTCTTTCTCTACACTTCCAGAATGTTCTGTTCTTGACCCAAGGTAACAGAACATGGAATTATGTTCTTATTGGTACCCGTCCGCTGTATTAAGCTCCATATAGGGAAGACTTTGGCTTGACCACATTTGTGTTCTTCTGGATAGTGGTTGACAGACATTCAAAAACCCTTTCCCTTAAATCAACCGTTCCCAACCTGTAGTTCATGACCAATTTGGGGTTTGAACAATCTATCAGAGAGCTCTCCTAAGACCTTCTCTATATCAGCTACTTACGTTATGATTCATAACAGTAGCAAAATTACAGTTATGAGGTAGCAACAAGATTATTTTATTGTTGTGGATCACCATAACATGAGGAACTGTATTAAAGGGTCACAACAGCAGGAAGGTTAAGAACCAGTGCCTAAAATGATGTCTTCAAATATCCTGATTATCTTCAAAGGCCTCAGAATAGCTTAGATAACTGCTCTAAAGGCACCAAGCAAATGGGCATTTTATAATTAATATTTATAGTTGCTATTACAAAAAGAACAGAATAAAGTACCAAATTGAGTTAGTATTTTTGTTGTTATTGTTGAATGTACCTGAATGGAAGGTGAAAGAACTTCTTTATGAAGGAGCTGGTGACTTGTCAGCATAAGGCATTTTTAGTAATAGCACAAGCATAATTAGAACCCTTATATGTGGCTTATACAAAGATTATATTGGAAAGAATCCTGAACTTGGAACCAGACAGCATGGAGCCTCACCCTAAAAGTGGCTACATGTCCCTGGGAAAGCTCTGATCTTCAGGTTTCTTATCTGTGTCCTGAAAAACCATTGCACTCGTCTGGCTTGCCTTGCAGAGCTGTGCGGATCAACATGATGGTGTAGATGGTGAGACAGTGGACTGCAAAGAAATCTTCCCCTCCCCCCTCCTCTTCCTTCGTTTTCTTCTTTTTCCTCCTTCTCCTTCTTCTTCCTCCTCCTCCCCTTTATCCCCTTCTTCTCCCTCTTCTTCTTCTTCCTCCCCCTTTCCCCTTCTTCTTCCTCTTCCTCCCCATGAAGTCACTTGTCCTCTTGAATGCTTCACTGTATTTTTGTTCTTCAGTTGAGTGACAGATTAAAGGCCTTAGCACTTTTGATTTGATGCTCAACCCATAATTGATTGTACTCTACCACTGCTTTCTAATCTGACAGGGAAAATAATTCAGATTGGGAGTAGAAGAATATAAGGCTGTAAAAGTTTGTCCTTGGCTGAATGTTTGAAACTCTCTAGTGTTTAACAGAATAAGTCTCCCGGCAGTTTTGTGGTACAGCTTTCTGACAGTACATGGCCATAGCTGGTGACCGATTGTGGCCTGTGCTATGCTGACATTGCCGGTGGGTGTTGCTCCTCTGCATCATTTTTTGCTCTCTGTTCCTTTCCAGGCTGTGGAAGGCTGGCTTTGGTTAACAGATTGAAAAACCTGACCAGTTTTCATTCAGCATAGTTTCTTTCGGTCTCTGTGAGAAGAGGAAGGGCATTTTTTTATTTCCACCCTCAGTAGTTTGATGAAATGTGAACCTGATAGAAATTTGTCATTCCTTGGTGGCCCTTTGTCTTGGTTCATGACAGGTTTATTATATTTGATCTTCAAAGGCTGGAGAGCAGAGGGTGGTGTTTGATTTCATATACCAGGTACAATTCACTTTGATTATCTTCTTGGAATTGACCTCACACTCAGGGATGAGAGTCTGTTGTCCCAGATCACCCTGTGTCTTGGACAACCACAGAACCACAAAGTGTATATATAACCTAGTTGTTCAGTATTTGTCAGGAAACTGCCATATTTTGCTGAGTTGTGATTTTCTGGTACACCCCATTTAAAATTATTTCTTTGTGTGCGTGTGGTAGATTTAAACTTCTGACAGGGAAATAGCTATAAAATGTAAGATGTGTAACCAGCCAGGGCTGGAACACATGCTGGATCATTTGCTCTGCTGAAATTGGTCACATGTAAATCCCCTTCTTTGCATAATGATCTGTAAATGGGAAAACTGGAGGAACAATGTCAAGTGCGAGTCAGCCACACCGCATCTGAGCACTCTCGAGAGTCAAAATGTTTTTCTAAATTTCAAATCTTCCTCCTTAACATTTGGCTATGGTGCTGGGGTCCTGTCTAGCGCATCCTTCAGTTTATAAAATACTCAGGCCATAGCGGAATCAAAGTTTGACAAAACAAACAAGCAGAGAAGCAAAGAACTATGTAGCCACACATTTTGTTCAAGTGCACAGGAATGCATGCAAAAACTCTTGTTACATGTAGGGCCCAATGGTCAGAGTGGAAGAGCAGGGGCTTGGTAGCTTTATATAGTCCGACAATACTCTTCAGTTCCTTTTGTGCAACTCTTGAGAATTTATGAAGACTAGGACAGTCTCCTTGAAAACAATGAATGCTGTTCAATTGTGAGGGGTTCATGGATTTAAGATTAAGAATTAACATGTGGGAGACATAGATAAGTGAGTGTACAGTTATGGTAGCATATTGTGCTCTCTCTCTCTCTCTCTCTTTCTCTCTCTCTGCCTACAAGAGGAGAGGCCCCGTTTTCCACTCAGGAGAGGGTCCCACTCTCTTACCAACAATCTAACTGTTGTTCCTTAAAACTTGCAATAAATGTTTGCTGTCTTGGCAGTGATTTTATGGTGGCAGGTAGGGGAAGGCAGAAAAAGGAACATTCTAGCTGGCAAGAAAAAAAAAAAAAACATTTGATTTGGGGTTAGGACTTTAGGATTTTATAGTTCCCAGTTTGTCAGTTTTAGTAAGCTGGACATTTGTTACCCTTCGTAATTGTCGTATTGGAGGCTTACTGCCTTTGTCTGCTAACGTGGGCTTAGTCCTGGAAACTTCTAGCCTCTGTACAATCTAATCTAGACCTGGAATGTTTTCAGCCTCTGAGACTTAGTACTGAGTAAACTCACCCTTCTTAGTTCTTTCTGATCTCTGGCTGGCTGGTTCGACTCAGCTGTTCTAGCTCAAACTCCTCTCTAAGCTGACTGATTCAATCTGGCTTTTCTTGGTTTCTCTTGAATTGCTCTGCTTGGCTCCATACTAACGTTGGCAATATGTTCTAATCTTCTGGTTCCTACTCATTCTCCAGCTTGTCTGTCTTCACCTGTGTCTAGCTTGTTCTGTCTCTACAACCTGTTTGTGTCCAACTGTCCTGGCCTCTCTCTCTCCTTTCTGCACTGCTCTCTCTTAAGTCACCTCTCCTTCATCTCTCTTGAGTTCAGCGGGTCCTAGTCTGCCAAATCTTTCTCTGATTCATCACTTTTTCTGCTACTCAAATAGACATCACTTTCAAGTGTGGGCGCCTCTTTCTACAAACTAACTTTACCTTCATTGTTTGGGATTACAGGTGTGTACTAAGGGCGTGTCTGTATTCCAGCCAGAGGGATTAAAGTGTTGTCCTAAGGTGGAGCCATAGCACAATTAGAAACAGGTTTTTCTAGTAAACAACACAATCTCGGGGTTCACAGCATGATCACATATCCTGTCTCAAACCTTTTCGGGTTCCATGTGTCTTAATCTATAAAGTCTATAAAGTCAAAATGGTGATACCTGAACCCTGGGCATGTAGCTCAGTGGAGATGTGGCATGAATAAGACCCTGGGTTCTGTCCCCAGTACCACAGAAGAGGAACTGGGAAAATGTTGTATCTGTTATATCAACTTCATGGCCAGGGAGGGAACCTTATGCTGGAAGGAAAAGGGGTAGCGTTACAAAATAATAAAGATTTTCACAAGCCACCGAGTTCTAGAATTACAATGCATTGCCATTACTATATCTGCTACACCACAGATATTTCTGAAACTGACAAATGTGATTAAAAGTAGGCCTCCAATTATGTCTAGAACATCATGTGGTTCCTGGAAGGTGAGAGGGCAATCATAGTCAGAACAAAAGCATCCCATGGCATCCATCTGTGATGTCAGTTTTGGGAGACGAATCCAGCCTCAGAAACCTCTTCAAAAATCTTCAATGTATTGGCAAGAGGCAAATTTATAAATTCAGAGATAGTCATAAAAAAACCAAACCAAACCAAACCAAAACAAAAAACCCTATAAGCCAGCAGTTTGATTATTTACTTTATTTACTAGAAGGAGGTACCCATGTTTGAAAGTGATGGATTTATTTGCTTTATTCAGATACTGGTTAAAAAAACAACCCAGGAGGTTACTTTGTTGACATACCTACCAGAGCCTAAACCCCCCATCTCCTCTTTCTTGGCTTCCCGCACTTCTGTTGAGAAGTGGCTGAGGCCTAGCTGGCAGCCAGGCAGGAAGGAAGGCGATGATCGATGAGTGTGGGGATAAAGGGAACGGATATTGGAAGCTGCAGTGCTGGGTTTGAGTCCCGACTCCTGGCTTCACATAAGTGACTCTGGGACAATGGGCTGTCTTCTCATTTAGTGCCTCAGATTCTTCATTAGGAAGGCAGTCCAGCTTTAAGCAAGAGCTCCTGGTGAGTCTGAAGGACTGACTCAGCCATAGAAGGTACTGTTTTTAATCATCGGATTCCTGGATGTATGTGTTTGTTAGTGAAATGAGCAAAGAGAGGAGACGACACCATATTGCGTTTCTACAGATGGCCTGCCTACTCTGCTTCCTAGTTACGCACATGACAGAGTGCTGGGCTGTCTGACGATGGCTGGGGAGGGAATGCCTAGAACGAAGAGATCAAACAGAGCCAAAAGAGTTCTGCTCTGGCTGCAGAAGGCAAAGCAATCTTCAATGGTGATTTTTCACATCTTATACTTAGCAAAAGGAAGGCTCCCCCCAACCCCCAGAATTACGTTTGATTTTTCTAGAAGCTTTCACAAAGATCCTATCTTCTGCAAGGATGAACACCCATATGCTCTCTCTCTCAATGCTACCCTGCCCCACCCCTACCCCGACTTCTTCCTACCCAATGTTCACTGCTGTATTTTATGTTCAGATATGGCAGCTGCCCACATAGATGGATCCCAGTGGGTCAAAAGAGGCATCGTATCCATAGGAACCAGAAAAGATCCGAGCAGTCTCTGCTTTCTAAGCCATGTGTTTGCGATGTGGCCAGACTGGCTAATGAAGGTATTTTGTTCCAGGTATGACACTTAGAAACAGCCAAGGCAGGAGCTGTCAGCTTTCATCCAGACACTGGAGTGTAGAAGGATGCCCAGCAGAAGCCACTGGGGTCGCTCACTGTCTTTTTTTTTTTAACCAGCTTCCAGAATCCTGCCCCATGTGCCAGCTCCCAGGCAGGCTGGATACATTAGGCAAACTAGAAAGCAAATCCTTGAAATGGGAGCTTTTTTTTTTTTTTTTTTTTTTTTTCCTTTGACAAACAGGTACTACATACCAGCTACTCTGCTAAGTCCTAAAGAAACACCCAGGCAAATGAGACACAATTCCTACTTTTAGTAAGTTAACAGTGTGGTAGAAAAGACACATAGATAAAGATTACAATATGTGATTAAATCCGATGTGAAGGTTCAGCAAAGTGTCAAAGGAGTCTTTGATCAGTGTTGTACAAGATGCTTCAGATTCCCCTGCCTGGAGAAGATTAGATGGGTATCCAGGTAGAGGCACTGGCAAGAAGAAAGGTAGGGAAACATGAGGAGGTGAAGGGCATGAGACTGTCTGCTGGAAAGTCAGGGTGAAGAGGCTGGGATGGGCCGGATCTTAGAGAGGCCTGAGAACAATGCAAGGGAACTGGAGGCTCAAAGGAATCACGACCGAATTTAAAACAGCTTACGGCGGAAACCACAAGCCTGCAGGAAGTCCATCTCACTGGGCTATGCTGGTGATTTATGCTGTCATGTCTGTGGTTGGAATGGGTGCTCTGGGGCGTAGGCTGATGAGTGAGGACGAGGGGAGTAAGGGAAGCCGGGAAGCCCATTCGACAGAGGTTGAAAAGCTGCAAGCCAACTTGAGGAGATAACATTGGTGGGGACAGTGAACTAATGAGCAGCTTGGTGAACATGGAGCTGGATCAGAGTCCATATGCAGGATGGACAGAAGGCTGCTGGAATGGGCAGTGTTGCTCACCTGATAGACAAGGAGGTATTGGGAGTGGGTGCTGTGATTCGGATCTCGACTGTTCCCACAGGTTCCTGTATTGGTTTGGTCCCAAGGATGACACTATTGAGAAGTGGTGACACTTTTTCAGAGTAGGAAATCTTCAGGTCATTGGGAACACACCATTGAAGAATCCCGTGGGATCATAATCCTTCCCTCATTATGTTTTGCTTCTTGGCAATAAACTGAGTGACTTAGATCTGCCATTCATCCCTGCCATAATGTCCCAGTGCCCTGTTACAGTCCAAAGCAATGGAACATTGCAACTTACCATAGCCTAAACCTTCTATAGGAGGAGGTGCAGCTTCCCTGTTGGTTCATTATTATGTCAGTCAAAATGGAAAGAGCCAATTGTTGAAGAATTGGTGAAGAGTAAAGGTGGGATTTCCTGGTTCCAGGAGGGGGAGATGGGGCCTTTTCAACAGGCTTGGGAGGAGTAGCATGAACAACCATGAAAGGCCTTGCAGGGCACCTAGGGCATGCAGCCTCCACCGAGGGTGGGGGCCAAGGAGGTTGGTGGGAGCTAGCTGTTAGCTGATAAAATTCGTCCAGCACTTGTGTTATCTGACTAGTTTTAAAGTAATAAAGCTGTCTAGTGTTTTTCTTCCTCAGAAAGAGGAGAAAGAAGATGGGACAGTTGATGGAGGCTTGGCTAAGCTAGCCAGAAGGAAGATAGCTGGTGAATCACAGACATCTCGAGTTGGGGGTGGGGTGGGGTGGGGTTGTTGCGTTCCATCCTGGACTAAGCTATATGAAGAAAAGGGAACCAGGAGAGGTTGGATCACTGGCCGAGGCACTGGGCAAGGAGGTAGCATGATTTTTAAAAATTCTACACAGCCACCTTCAAAATGGTGAGGCAAAACCAGATTTTTCCCCCTCCCTCTCTTTTCTCCTTTTGTATGTGTGCTCTCTCTGTGTGAGGGTAGACATGCACTGCCCATCATTCTCTGCTGCTCTCCATCTTACTTTCTGAGACAAGGTCTCTCACTGAACCTAGAGTTTGCTGATTAGGTTGGACTGGCTGGCCAGCATAGCTCAGGGATCCTCTTGTGTCTATCTCTGCATGCTGGTATTAAAAGTGGTGGGGGCACAGCCAGCTTTTTGCATGGGTGTAGGAATCCAGATGAGGCCCTCCCTTTACCAAAGTTGATTAACTCAAGTATTTTGTTATACTGACAGGAAGCTGACTAATGCTGTGGAGAACCAACCGATCTAGGGACCCAGGAAGAGGGAGGGTGGTAGGGGATGTGACTCTCAGCCCCACCCCTCAGCACAATGGTTCTTAGCCAGATTCTGTGGCTCTGAACTGGACAGGACTAGAGGCTAAGCTCAGCAGGCCTAACTAACCTTTAAGGTACTTGAAGATACCTCTGTTGTTCTCCCTTGGCTTCCTCATCACTTTCAGCATCTTTGATTCTTCCTGCAAGAGCTTCCCATAATGATTTCTCTGCATTCTCTTCTGTTTCCTCACATCCTCTTAAAATGCAAAGCCCCAGGCTAAAAACAAACCATGTGTCTTTCTCAAGTAATACTTGTAATTATATATTTTATGTGTGCTGGGCACACTTTATTAAGATTACTTTAATTCCCACTTTTGATACTTTATAGTTATTAAATCTCTTCTTTTCCTGAGAAATACAGTAAAATTTAAAACTCGTGAATATTTGTCTGCCCACTCAGCAGTCCCTTGCAATGGTGTACTTATGAACCCCGTTGTCAGAGATCAAGAACTTTTCTCTGCTGATTATCTCAAGTATTTTTGTTATACTGACAGGAAGCTGACTCTCTGGTGGGTAACCAACCAATCTGGGGACCCAGAAGAAGGAAGGGGTGGAAGGGGATATGACTCTTCAACCCCACCCCTCAGCACATTTGATTCAATGGCTACAAATTGGGAAGGACTGCCCAGAGTGCTAGTCCTCATAGGACCAGGGTGGAGAAACCCCAGTTTTCTTAGTTCACTTCTGTCATTGAGGGCTTATGCCCCAAATATTCTAATTATGTGGGAATCTACTTTGATCTATCTAGTACTTAAGTTTTCAGAAACTTTAGCTGGACATCTGTCAGCGATGAGGGCCCTGACACAATGTGTGTGGGTGACTTCCTTTCATAGGGAAGAGTAGAGGAGGAAGATACAAAAAGAGAGAGTCAGAATTGGCCATTTGATCTGCCATCTTCACATGGGAGTTGTCTTAAGCACGTAAGAGTCTAGGAAATGAACCGAGGAATGGTAGGTAGGTCTGTTGCTTCAAGAAATACACTGGTAAAGTAAACACTGCTACTTGTGGAAACAGGTAAGCCTCAGGTCTCAGGGAGTGGATGCAACACACATTTTTTTTTTTCTTGCCACATTGCAGGCCAGTGAGGATGGGTAGGGTGGGGGTGGGGAATGCTAAGGGTGGGGGAAGAGGCGTGTCTCTGTTCCATGCTGTCATTTAGAGACCATGGTTCCCTTGTTTGGGGAACATGGTCCACATGAGTCTTTTCCATTTAACTGGCAGATAAACAGAAAGGGTCTTGAGTGGGACATTTTGGATCAGGTCTGGAAGAGACTCGTAACACCTGGAACACGTTCGGTGGGTTAGAAGTACTCCAGGGGATGGTGAGGGAGGATGGCAAATGTGGTCCAGATGGGTGCTTTGGAAGGAGAGGACAAGGATGGGTGTTGGTGGTGAGCAAGGTTTGGATGTTTTGGTTCCAAATGCAGTGCTAATTACTCATGAGAATTAGCAGGCAACCTCATGAGGTAATGAGCTGCTTGTCACTGGAATGTTGGTTGGAGAACAAATTCTTGCCATACTTCTGCTTTGCAGTTCTATAATTACAATTCCCCAAAAGTATAGCTGTTGTGCTTGCAGTTTCTCTGTGGTACAGAATGCTTGGCTCATATTACTGTCACCCCTTCCGTGAATGGTCTTATATCTCTCTCTCTCCTCTGTCCCCCCCCCCCGTTTCTCTGTCCCTCTTTATCTTTGTCTCTGTCTCTCTCTGTCTCTGTCTCTATCTTTGTCTTTCTGTCTCTCTTTCAGCCCACTCATCCCTTCTCTCTCAGTGATAGCAAGCTGGGGTACAGATGTTGAGGTGCCCTTGGTGGCCTGCAGGCAGGGTCTAAGGAAGAACCTCTCTGGAGGGAGTTTTGTGTTTGCGAGGATGAATGTGTGGCCCATTGCTGGTAGACATCACTCTGAGGCCAAGAGGCTCTCGTGGCGTCATTTGTACTAGTTCAGTAACAGTAAGAAGGACACAATTACTGTATTCCTGTAATCATAGTAATAGTTGAGAATCCTAATCTTGTGACATTCCAGGAGCCATCGGAGTCCATGGAGAGGACTTTTGTTCTGTATATGAAGAGGAGCAGGCAAGTGATGCAAAGGCTTTGTTCTTAACACAACCCAACCAGTACTGGCATCTTATCGGGCAAACTTGGGCCTCCTAGATCCTTGCTCCAGGCTACTCTGGCCACCAGCCAGAAATGCCAGAATTCCTGTCTTGCTTCAGCCACTCAAATGGCCTCATCCAGATCTATGAACAACATGCCTTGTTGGAATCTTCCAGATGAGGAGCAGTATGAGGCAGGAGACGGAGGATCAAGTTCTGCTCTTGGCTCTGTGTGGTTTGGGGTCTGTGGATGGGTCTTAGGTTTTTCCACATAGAAACTGAGGAATTTGCATTAGATAAGCAGTTTTCTTGGTCCTGAGAGGGAGGCCCAGCCCTTTCGGGAGGTCCTCTAGGAACTGTACTAGAGACCAGGAATGGCGTTCAGCTCAGCTATGTTTTACATGGATTCCTGAGTCTGTGTGTGTGTGTGTGTGTGTGTGTGTGTCTGTCTGTCGAGGTCAGAGTCTGATAGTGGGTGTTTTCCCCAATCACTTCTCACCTTATTTCCCTATTTTTCTTTCTATTCCTTAACAGCTTCACACTCTATAATTATAATGTATAAAAGGAATGTAAGTAGCTTTAGCCCCTAGTACCCTCTCTCACTCTTCCTGTTTTCTTTTTTTCCAAAACACTTCTTCCCAACCACTTCCCTTGCTACCTCCTTGTAATTTTAATTTTGAGACAGGATCCCCCAGTGAACCTGGAGACTGCTTAGTTGGTGACACTGGCTGGTGAGTGAGTCACATTCAGCCTCATCCCTGAATCCCCAATATCAAAATGGCTTTAAAACCACCGGGGAAGATCCTCTCAAATCTCCGAATCTCTGTCTTTAAATGTTGGTGTCCTATTAAAATGTGCTTCATGGATTTCATTCTTGGACTTCATATAGGGGCCAATGAAAGAAGACACAAAACTATGAGAAAAATCCCAACCCAAGCCAAAGATTGCCATCACCTGGCAGTGGGTTCAAGGGCTGCTAAAGTTAAGCAGCAATGTAAAAGAAGGAGGATTGGTAGGGACTGTGTGAGTCAAGGTTTTGTTGCTGTAACTAACACCTGAGAGAGCAACTTCCAAGGAGAGAGCTCTGTTTTGGCTCATGGTTTCAGCTTCTGGTGACCCAGAGCATCATGAGGGAGGGGTGTGGCAGAGTGCCTTTGCCAGCCTCAGGAGATCCAGGAGGCAGAGGTTAGACTGTGGTAGCAGGCATTCTCTGCTTATCCAGTATGAGTCTCCAACCTCTTGGATCGAACTTAATCCTGCAGTTAGCTGTCTCTGGAAACACCCACAAACACAACCAGAGTGTACTATACTCTCTTCCTCCATGTCTCTCTATCCCATCAAGTTGACAAGTGAGAGGAGCCATCACAGTGCCAACCCATAGCATGTCAGAGTGTGTCAGTCGGAGACAAGGTCCTTAAGGAGGTAACTATGTGAACAGATGCTTGTCGAATGGATCCTGGCCCAACCTAACTGATATTCTGGTGAGAAGAAGGAGTATGAGTGCAGAAGTACATAGTGTGAAGACCACAGGAAGATACAGTGAGACGACGGCCCTCTACAAGCAAAGGAGAGAGACCCTCAGATGGGACCCATCCTGCCAATATCTGAGTCTTGGACTTTCAGCATCTAGAATCATGAGCCGATGGATTTCTGTTGTTCACACCACCCAGCCTGTCGAATTTTATCATCTCTGTCTTAGGGAATGAATTGAGGAGGTTTTGTGTGTGTGTGTGTGTGTGTGTGTGTTGGTAGAGAATGTGGCACAGCAGGTAAGCACAGCTTGGTTAAGAAGGGGAGTTGCTCTCTAGTCAGCCAGTCGTTTCTGCATGAGACGGCTGCCTCCGGGTTTGCCAGATGTTCTGAATTTTAAAGTGAGGCCAGGTCAGTTTGCTTTTATAATGTGAAATCTCTCTTTCTGTGATTCAACATGGACAACTAAATTGAGGGTGGAGTTTGATCTGCAGACCACAAGTTTGTGACCCCAACATGAAGGCAACAGTTTAGAAGTAACCTCATAATGTTGGCTAAAACTAGAGAGGACACTTTGAGAGACAGAAACAAAGACACCAGGACACCTGACACAAAGAGCCAGGATACCTGATCAGCTTTCAGGGCCCATCCTGCTGCTCATTTTTGAGCCAGATCTCAATTCCCACCATGCTAGGGTCTAATTGGTGCCTTCCAACATGGGAGACTAGAAACTTCAAGTTGGAGTATCATCTCCCCTGACACTAGAGGCTATAGCTACTTTCTACCTGAGCACTTCTTGCCACTGGTAACTGTATGATCTTTCTAAAGTTACAAATAAAGAAACTGAATGTAACTAATGATTTAAGTATGAAGAAGTGGGTAGAATATCCCTATGTCTTAGAAAAGCTGTTCAAACAGGAAAGAAAAGAAAACAGGAGACACATCAAAATTGATATCATCTGTCTTAGTTAGGGTTTTACTGCTGTGAACAGACACCATGACCAAGGCAACTCTTCTAAGGACAACATTTAATTGAGGCTGGCTTACAGGTTCAGAGGTTCAGCTCATCATCAAGGCGGGAGCATGGCAGCATCTAGGCAGGCATGGTGCAGGAGGATTTTAGGGTTTCACACCTTGTTGTGAAGGCCAACAGGAGAAGACTGGCTCTCACATGCTTAGGATGAGGGTCTCATTGCCCGCCCCCACAGTGACACACTTCCTCCAACAAGGCCACACCTCCTATGAGTGCCACTCCCTGGGCCAAGCATATTCAAACCACCACATCATCCAAAATATTGGCAGGAGAGGTAGAAACTACTTCCCTTAGCAGCTCTTCCTACGTTAAGATGCACACTGCTTTGCTCTTGCATGGGGGTTGTTGTTGCAGTTGGGTTTCTAGGCCCCTTTGTCAGAATGTCCAGGACAGTGGAACTCCATAATAGACATGGACTACTGCTAATAATTACCAAGCCCTACTATGTACCTGGTGCTTTACACATACAGTCAGTCATTCCTGCTGTAACAGAGAATAACACATTCCAGAAAATTTCACAGTCTGCAAAACTCAGTGTAAAAAAAAAAAAAAAAACAAACAAAAAACCAAAAACATATAACAGGACCTAGGGGAGGAAAAAAATGGAACCAAGGTAGAATATTCAAAGCCATGCAATTCTGATTAACCAAAACAATCATGGCTACCTGCGGGATTGCTTGGACCAGCTTGGCAGCAGCAAAGTTGCTAAGAATCTGCCATGGGGCTGGCGAGATGGCTCAGTGGTTAAGAGCACCGACTGCTCTTCTGAAGGTCCAGAGTTCAAATCCCAGCAACCACATGGTGGCTCACAACCATCCATAATGAAATCTGATGCCCTCTTCTGGAGTATCTGAGGACAGCTACAGTGTACTTACATATAATAAATAAATAAATCTTAAAACAAAAAAAGAATCTGCCATGGAGGTGTTAAAATACACAAAAGCAAACAGAGATGAAAAGCTGGTGAGTCCTTAATTAGGCCCTGGCAGGGGCTTGATGGGGCAATGGCTGTGGAGCTGTAGGTGGCAGGGCTGTTGTCAAGGTGAGCAGAGGAAGCTGGCTCGCTCCTCCTCACAGCTGCAAAGCCACGAGGTGAGGAGTGAGCCTGTCTGAAGGCGTTGCCTTGGCTGCTGGTGCTTGCATGACTGTAAAGTTCTTGCTGCTGCTGCTGTAGGAAGAACCCCTGAGCCCTTTCCCTGCCATGGAAGCTTGTGATTATGTCCCCACTGTTTCAGAAACCTCCCACGTTTTGAAGGTGAGTCAGGCAGTAGCATGTAAGCTCCCCCAGCCTCAGGTAGGAAAACCAAGGTGGTTGTGCGTGTTTGTTATCCTGGGCTTTTTTTTTTCTTTTTTTTTTTTTAAATAACTGTTGCTCATTTGTTTTGTTTTTAAAAAATGAATGGATGGTGTCCTGAGGAACAACATCTGATGCTGACCTCTGACCTCCACATGCATATGTACATATTTACACACACACACAAACACACACACACACACACACACACAAACAGAGTCTAGTCTACAGAGTGAGTTTCAGGAAAGCCAGGCATACACAGAGGAAACCCTGTCTAGAAACAAACAAACAAACAAACAAACCAACAAACAACAACACAAAGAAAAAAGAAAGAAAAAGAAAAAAAAAGCAAAGAAAAAAGAAAAAAACAGCCTAGCCTAGTCCCTAAGGTGACAATAAACTGTGGTGACTTTGGGAATGTTATTTAGGTCATGAGGATAGAGTTCCCCTGAATGCAGTTATTAACCTTATAGAAAAGGGCCAAGGAAGCCCATTTGCCCTTTACATCATCTAAGGACATAAGTAAGGGCTATTTCTGAGCCACGAAGTAGCCATCACCAGCTGCTAAGTCTGCTGGGGTCTTGGTCTTGCACTTCTCAGCCTGTAGAGCTGGGGGTGACGAACATTCGTTGTGTATAAACCACCCAGTGTCTGGTATTTTGTTATGGCAGCTTGGATGGACTAAGATGTCTCTACAAGTAGCCGAAGCATCCCCAAAGACTGTGTGAGAAGCACCAAGCTAGGAGTTCACCTGTGACTTGTTCATACTCTGGCTTTCTGTGGCTTGCTTCGGGGGCACATGCGATGAAGGTATCACAGTTGTGGCTAAATGGAGCAGCAGGCTGAGTACTGCTCTTGTACGGATATCAGACACCCCAGTAATTATTTTCAGACTTTAGTGTGGTGCACTGGAGATGAGGCACAATACAAACAAGAACATTGCCCATTTTCATCATGAAAAAAAAGCGTTTGTTTGAGGACTGTTTAATAGCATGAGAGTTGTGGGATCATAAACAGAATTAATGGTGGAAGAAGCCTAACAATTAACACTTTTAAATAATTCTAATATTTCCCCATCCTGACCGTGAGCTTTGGAACCAGGCAAGGCTTGGGTTGTACTCAAGCTGTATCATGGATTGTGTGACACTGGAAAAGGTCTTACAGCCCGAACCTCGGTTTTGTCTTCCATATTTCTTACTTCCCCAGGTTCTAGAGAGGATGTGTTACACTAGTAATGCTGAAGTGTTTCAGATACTCACATGCCCCACTGTGTAGACTAGCTGTGTGGTGTGTCACGATGGTCTTGAGAAACTCCTATGGAATGTGTTGTTCTCAATCTTGCCTTTGCTCCAGAAGATCCAGAAACCAGACAGGAGTCTCCTCTTAGGAAGACAGAAAGGGCAGCCTGCCAGATTCAGCCTTGCTGAAGCCTAGGTCATCGTAGTGGGAAGCTTATACTTTCCCTAACTTCTTACTCACATACATAGACGACATTACAGAATAGGAGATAGGACGACTCTGACAAATGACTCCCAAATTCCAGACGTATGAAGGCACTGACAGCACTTCTAAGACAGATGGCGAGAACTAAGAATAAGGAGAGTAGCTTTCAGTTTACGTCATACCTTCACTTTCCCTGTAATTTCTTTTCCTTTCTTGTTTCCTTCATTCTCTCGATCCCTCCCTCCCTCCTCCTTCCTTCCTTCCTCCCTTCTTTCCTTCCTTCCTTCCCTTTCTTTCTTTCTTTCTTTCTTTCTTTCTTTCTTTCTTTCTTTCTTTCTTTCTTTCTTTCTTTCTTTCTTCTTTCTTTCTATTTGAGTCAGGGTCTCTCTATGTAGTCCTGGTTGTCCTTAAGGTTGTTATGGAAACTGTGATGGCCTCAAATTCACAGAGATCCAGTTGCCTCTGCTTCCAAGTGCTGGGATTAAAGTACACCGGGCTTTCTTCCCTGATTCTGAAAGCCTGTGCCGATGTCAAATAGAACTTCTGAATGTGGTGGGGAAGAAGGCTGCTTCTCTGTTTCTCCCCCACCATTTGTGCTTCTGCCTAAGCCCCCACTCTGGCTGCTATCTTGTTATTTAAACCAAGACCTCACCACTCAGGGAAGTGACCAGAAAGTGCTAGTAATGGTGAACAATCTGTGGGCATCTTTGAGTTATTCCCAAATGGTCTAGGTGGACCATTGAAGATGGTGATGGTAACCACTTTATGGTTATGTTATGTTACCTTAGACACTTATCACAGGGACGACAATGGGGGATTTTCTGTTGGTCTCGAAGTGTGATGTGTTTTGAGTGGCTGTGTCCAAAGAACCCAGAAGTTCCTAGATAATCGAGGGGAGCTGTTGATAAGAAAGCAAGGACCTCAGTTCTCCAGCTCCAAGGGGCTGAATACTGCCAACAGCTGCATGGGAGCCCTGCTGATGTTGACCTGCAGCCTGTGGTGCACTGAGCAGAGAGACAAGCTCAGCTGTCCTGGCTTCAGAGCAACTATGAAGGAACAGAGGTGTGTTACTTGGGAGTGGTTATGTTGGAGATGATTTTCGGGGCAGTAAAGCAAAATGAATGTGGTGGGTTTGAGTCTCTGGGATGTGAAGGCTGTGATGGAGACCGAGTGAGAGTCTGGCAGCAGAACACACCCGGATTTGGTTCTTTTAGATGAGAAACCAGATAGTGGAGGTCAGCTCCAAGGAGACAAGGTGTAAAGTCTGTGGGAAGTAGACCTGTCTAAGAGCTAGAGAAGTGGGAACCCTGAGATGACTGTAAATCTGTTGAGTATCAGCATCTCCATGTGAGGCAGAGGAGAGAGGGCTGCAGGAGGCCAGCATTTCCCAGGAAACATCCATCTATGTACAACTAACACAACAAACTTGTCATCTTGACACAGACTGAAAACCCTGAGAATCTCTGGTCTATAGAGTAGTGTGCAAATAATGTAATCCCATTAAAAGTCTTAGCATAGATTTGTCCCAACTTTAACCACATCTGAGCAATGGAGAAGAACAATGTAAGAAAAGCCAGGATATTTTTGAAAAAGAACAGTAATAAAGGGAATGTTGCCTTATCAGCAAATTTAACATGTTGTAAAAACATAATAGTTGTAATTCTGATAGTATTACATCAGGAATGGGTGGGTGACTGTCACAACAGGAGTCCAGAACTCAGCCAAAACTCTAGATATGTGTATCCTTGTGTATTTATTTTGGAATTTGAAAAGGATTTTAGTCTAGCTAGTGAGAAAAAAAAAACCCAAACAGAATAGTCTATAAGCTTATATTGGACAAAGTGATCAATCCACTGGGGAAGCCCCTTAGCCTGCCATGCATACAGTATTTTAACTAATTTAGTATTTAATTATAAAAGAAAAATTTTGGTCATATAAATTGTGGAGGAGTAATTTTGCCGTCTGCGGGTAAAATATGACATTTCTTTTTCTCGCTCTCTTTTTTTTTTTTTTCTTGACCTGGAACTCTCTATGTAGACCAGACTAGCTAGCTTTGAACTCACAGAGATCTGCCTGTCAGTGCCTCCCAGGTGCTGGGATTAGAGACCCGGGTCACCACACACAGCCCTCAAGGGAAAGCATTTTCTAATGCACTAGCCAGCATCCCATTGTTACGACAAAATGCCAGAGAAAACCAGCCTTCAGAAGGAGGGACTTATTTTGACTCACAGTTTCAGAAAGTTTAATCTATGACCACTGGTTCTGCACTCATCATGTCAGGGAGAGTAGGTTGGGCACTTGATGGTGTCCTGAAAGCAAAGAGATCAGGGAGGAAAGATTGGGGATCCCAACATCCTCTCCAAGGTGTGCACACCTTTCCCCAAGTTGATTTCCTCCAAGTAGGCTCCATCTCCTAAAGATTGAACCACAGTGCCATAGGAGGATCACCAGTCTTACAGCACATGGTCTTTGGGAACATTTATGATGCACACTACTGAAGCAAGTAAGAAACCAAAGCAAAGACTCATGAAGTGCACAGGATTGTTCGAGTTGGTTACACAAACAATGTGAACTTCTGTGCAGTAACAATTCCACAAACAGTTTGAAAAAAATGAACCTAGAAAAGGACATGTAATGTGAATCACTAGGTGTTGTTAGTCTGGGGGGTTTTGCAGATCAATTAAAAAATGCAATAAACTAAAAAAAAAAAAAGGAGAAGAAGAAGTAATTCAAGAGTGAGGCAGCCATAAAATACACCACCCATGTTTTGTCTCACCCTCGGTACTCTTTGTACTTTTTGATTCCAGAAACTGTGATTTCTTGGGCTTCCAGGAAGAGTGATGCTGGGGTGCTGGCCAACATCAGATTCTTTTCAGGAGATGTATCACACCAAACATCTTTCTGTTAGCCTCCGTTCTCATCCACATTACCCAGGAATTTCTAGTAAAATGATCAGATCTTTTTATATTAAGCAATATTACTAAATGGAGATTTTATACTTCTCTACATGTTTACTCTAAAGAATGTTAATTAATAATTATATATTCAGATGGCTATGGCTTTATCTTTCCTTTCCTTATTTTTATTCATTCTCTCTCTCTCTCTCTCTCTCTCTCTCTCTCTCTCTCTCTCTCTCTCTCTCTCTGTAGCCCTGGCTGTCCTGAAACTCACTCTATAGACCAGGTCGACACGGAACTCAGAAATCCATCTGGGATTAAAGGCATGTGCCACCATTGCCAGGTGGCTTTTACTTTTTAAGGAAGGTAACTGGTGCTTCTTTGTTGTGGATGGCTCTGGGCTGCTTGCTCTCCTGGGAGAGGTTGTCTGGAATGAAGAATGAGTCACGTGCTCAGGTGGCTTCTTTTGAACCAATCCCCTAATGGATAAAGGAGCCAATCACTAGGCGAGTAGGTGGGACTTCCTGGTTGGATGGAAGAAGATAGGAAGCAGGAGAGAGTTAGGCCCTTTTTTGGAACGGAGACAGCAGAGGGATAAGATGTAGCTGCTAGAGTTTCCCAGTATCATGGCGGATCCGCAAGGATCCGCCACTGGAGGGATCAGATTTTAATAAGGCTTAGAAGATTAAGTTTTAGTTGTTGCACCCAGAGATTGAGTTAACATTGTTTCTGAACTAAGTTTGTGTTGTGCTTTCCTTCATGCAGCAGCTCGTCTGAGTTCAAGAGGGAAAGATATGGTGGCCAAGCATGAGGTGCTCCACAAAGGCCGTGGGGAATTTGAAGCGCAAGGTAGGTGTGGTAGTGACTCCCCAGTGGGAACCTAGCGAGCTGGGTGGAGAGATTGTGAAGTTCAGAGTCAGACTCTCCATGAGATAAAAACAGGTAGGCCATTGCCAGCAGTGCATGGCCGGCCAGGCTGCCAGGACAGAGGCACAAGTGCGGGAATGTGCTGGTTTGCTTTTTTGTTTGTTTGTTTGTTTGTTTGTTTGTTTTGAGACAGGGTTTCTCTGTGTAGACCTGGATGTCCTGGAACACACTCTGTAGACCAGGCTGGCCTTGAACTCAGAAATCCGCCTGCCTCTGCCTCCCTAGTGCTGGGATAAAAGGTGTGTGCTACCATGCCAAGCTGGTTCATTTTTTAATATTTTCCACAACACTTCTTATAAGAACATTCACAGTGTTTGTAAAGATATAAAAAAACTACATGAAAAATACCTTGATCTGGCCCTTCAGAAATAACTTCTATTTTCTTTGTATGAGAATGGGCACACATTAACATACATACACTCTTGTGAGCTCACATATTAACTTATATTGTTACAAATGTGAGTTCATACACGTTCCCCATTGTAACAGTGTATCATGGATGTCTTTCCATGTAAATAAATGCAAGTCTACGTCATCATTTAAATGGTTACATATTTTCTTAAAGTGAATGAATTGTTATTAATTTAACCAGCCTCCTACTGATCGAAACTTAGAATTTTTCTTTTACCATTATAAAGAGCGCTGTAATTGATTCCGCATGCCTAGCTTTGGCTATGCATCTGGTTGTTTCCTAAGAATAAGTTCCTAGAACCGAGATGATTAGTCAGTTGTCCTAAGGGAAGAAAGAGCCAGACGAAAGGAGGTGATGCAACAACAGCTGTAACATTCAGAGAAGAGATACCAAGTTATCACAGTCACTATCACCCAAGCCTGTTGCCAGGTCAGCCCAGTGGGCGCCTGCAGAAATGAGAAGGTTTAAGTAGCAGGGTTTCCAGACCCTCCAACTGTGGGTTTGCAGAGGGTAGATGCTGTTCCTTCCTGCTCTGAGACAAACCACGGAGGATGGTGACAATCCAGGGCAGTTGTAGCCCTGGTACGTATGGACATGTTTGAATGTACCTTTGAGAATTCCATGGGGAGTCCCAGAAGCAAGGGGCAGGGGGATTTTTCAGGTGGCTGGCAGAGATGCGTCAAGGGAGCCTGAGTCACTGCTCTGTGATCCTATCTCTAGCCAGTGGCAGGTGAGGCCTGGAGAAATTCAGGTGATAATTGTGTATGGGGATAAAGAACTCTGTACGCCTAATGCCTAAAAAAAAAAAAAAAAATCCTAATTTTGCACTGTGCTTTTAATCACATACAGCAGTCTTGCCCTTCTATGGTTTCAAACTCCAAGGACTATATTGCAGGGCTGTTTTATACTCTAGGGATGGCCCTTTCCTTCTGTACACACACAGCAATCTTGACAGCCATTTGCTAACTCTACCATATATGATGCAGATTTAAAAATCCTTCCACCTCTTTTATTTAAAGTCAGCTATGTAGTTAGCTTTCTCAAATGTTGCCTTGAAGTAATTGCTGATATATAGAGAGTGTATCTGTTATATTTATTCCTACTTCTCAAATAAATAGTTCTACCTCTTAAATGGTGGCCTGTGTCTGTCCCAGGGCTTGGGTCCATGGGCGAGGCAGGACGAGGGAAGTTTGACTGTGTGCATCCTACACTGCCTGGCGGGCGTTGGGCTGTGAGAAGCCGCAGAAACCTGCTCCAGGGGTGGGGAGGCACAGTCTGAGGTCCCCGTGGACCTGCTGGAGTTGGCTTGGGGGTCCCGGCCCACAAGGAGGCCAAGAACGGCAGGTTCTCACGCTCTTGGACACTTTAGACACCACTGGATGCCGAGGAAGAGTTGAGAACAGAGTAATTATGTATGGGGCCCGAGGGGTGGGCTCTGGCCTGGGGCCAAAGGGAAAAGGGCAGGAGGAGACACTTTGGCTGGTTCCCTCGGGGAGGAGTGTCCTAGGCTTGGTTGGGCGGGCGGCTTGGCTTGGTGGAGACCGTGGCTGAGAGCGCAGAGAGGCCTCCTGTATGAGATTAGACACGGTTCTTCAGAGAACCCTGCACCATTGCTCCAGCATGGTGGGTCCCGATGAGAAGAGGCTGTCCATGGATTTAAATCATTTATTGTCATGGTGGAAAGTTGTGATGAGTGAAACCTTATCCCTCTTTCTCAGGGCGGACCTGAGATTAAATACGTATTGCAGGGAGGAATGTCTGGGAGAGGGAGCTTAATTGACTAAGACCTTTAGGCCTTTAGTATCTCATTAAAATGGAGATCTGTTCTGATGCTAGTGACCGGTAGTCACATTCTCTACCTGTGGAGGGGCTTGGGGAGTTGCCCTAGGTGACTGATGGCCACAGACTTATGGAGAGCTGAGGCCTTGTATCAGGAGCCTGGTGTTTAGGAGCATGGCAGGCAAATGCCTTCCGTCCCTTGCAGTTCACTGCTTTCTACCTTACAGGGTGCTTTAAGGTATGGGAGACAACAGGTAATCTGGGTCATAATTGAGCTGAAGACGCAGAGGACTTCTGACACTGCTGATGGGCAGGTACTGGAGACAAGGAGGCTAAGGAGCATTTGCAATTGATTTGCTAGGACCTATGCAATCTGACTTCAAAGATGATGTGTTTATTGCCCAGTAGCTCTACGGCACTGGGAGTTTTACAGAAAGAGGTACATTCAGTGTTCTACCTAGGGCTGCCCGACCCCTCTTGACTCAGAGGAGCAGGAGGTAAGAATGTGGGGTACGCAGAGACCAGCTCCTCTAGGCTGCTGATCACAGCATGGATGTTGTTTGCCTTAGGGAGCAACAAGGATTTATTAACCCCCCAACAGGGAGCATGACACAGGATTAAGAACTCGGATTATGTTTAGGCTCCAACTGTGGAATTCAACATTCTACTCTCGCTCGAAGTTATAAAACAGACACAATAACAAACTTCTCTTTAGATCCACGCACGGTCTTTTCTGCTTTCTCATTCCCTGAAGCTCTGATGATGTCTAAGGATGAATCATTCCGGTGAGCTAATATTAGACATTCTAACTTCCAGAGAGATGAATTACAGAAGAATAATTCCAATATAGAGAAATAGAACAGTTTGAAATTCAGAAGCCAGAGACCAGATGGACATAAACAGAATCCCAGAGTGTGACACTCAGGCTAATTCAGTGGTAACGTTGACTTGGGAAGCCACTTCCCAACTTGAACATGGGCTGGTATCCCTAGAAGGGCTTGGTTGCCAAAACCTAGACCCCTTCACTTAGAGTGATCATAATTCAGTCTGGGCCTCACCCAGGAGCTAACAACTGAATTGGATTGAGACCAAGAGTTGGCACTGCCAACATGTTCCCAGGTGATGCTGATGATACTGGTGTGGGTACCATATCCTGAGATCTGCTGACTTAAAGTATTCACTCTGATCCTTTATAAGTAAGGAAAGCAGATGCAGAAATGGGAGTGTTGCCTAAGGCAGCAGTGAGAAAATGGAAGCCCAGTGATTGAATTTAAAGCCAATATTCTTTCCATTCAAAGTGTGACTCTATTATTACTCCTAACAAAAGATTGAGTGCACCTACGCTAGTTCATTTACTTGAGAACAAAGAGACGCCAACCCTTCCACCCACCAAACTTTGACTTCTTACTTGGAGGCTATTGACATTGAGGCGTCATGTGACTTTTCTTGCTTCAGCTTCTGAAAAATGATGATGATGATGATGATGATGGTTCTAAAACTTGGTTGAATTCAATGCTTCCTTAATATTCTCAATATCCAAACCTTTCTTTTTCTTGATGCTGTGGACTTGTGTGTGTTGATGATGATGATGGTGATAATATAAACCAATTCTACCTCACAGATTGGTTATAAGGATTTCCACATAAGTACTATAAATATATGGGTACATGCCATATATGTGTAAAGTTTTTAAATTGTACTTTATAACATGCTATTATTATTAAATATTATTTCAGACGGTTTCATTGACACTTTGTGTTCATAAAATTTTATCCTGTTTGTTCAAACTGGATGATACCAGTTTGATCTCAGTAACCCAGAGAGGACCATTTCAGAACATGGCTAATCATATAGCGACAGAAGCAAGTAGCTTTAAGAAGAGGGGAGATTTTCTAAATTACCTCTTCCAACTTCCTACGCAAAGGAGTGGAGAAGCCATGGAAGGGTTAGCCCAGGTGTCCAAGCTGTAATGGCTGACTAGCCACACCACCAGTTCTGGAACTCAGTTGAATTCATTGCTTCCTTAATATTTTCAAACCTTTCTTTTTTTCCTTGATGCTGTGAACTGAAGCCGTGGGCTTGTGCATGCTGGGTAAGTGCTCTGTTGACTCTGAACCCTGTTCAGTTCTTCATCATTCTAATGCTCTCTGAGTTTATGCCACTTCCCATTACGAGGAATTCAGCTGAACTATGTAGGATACAGTTCATCTAACGGTTTGATATCTTTTTCTGTTTCTTCTGATACCCTTTGCAGTTCTCACTTCCTCATGAGACAAAATGAAATGACTTAATTCTCATTAAGTTTCACAGATACTCAGAGTGTATGAATGGACCCCCCTGCCATCAGTCTAAAACTTCTCCCCCAAACTATTTCTTGTCATGACATGAGTCAAAGCCATTGGAGGCAAATTATGGTTCACTTTGTAAGTAGGGACTCATTTAAAGAATCTAAATTCCAATTTGGACAGCAAAAGGTTAATGGTGCATAGAAAAAAAAATCCCAGCAGCCTACAAATCTAAGCATAATTATGTATGAACATGAGGCTTTTATTGCTGTCAAAATTAATCACTTTTCAACTTCCAGCTGTTAAAACCCTTCTGGAGGCTCTCCAAGAAATTCCCCTACAGTTACTCTTCCTTCAATTAAACTCTGTGCAGTTCACAGGCTCCTGTTACATAAGCAGCAATTTAAATATGGACTTATTGGGTCTTCCAGTTTTTCTCCCTCCCTTCCTCCTTCCCTCCCTCACTCCTTCTCTGTCTTTCCTGTCTTTGCTTAACACTATAAAATGACAAAACATGACGTTTTCTTCTGACCCCTTTAGCACAGCTCTTAATCGTATAGTTTAAGAAGCAGGCTGTGTGAGGTTAACGCATCCGTGCTCCTTCCAATGCGCTCTAGGTGTGTTAAGTGACTAGCGATCAGTTTTGTTAGCCATTTCCTTAGGCTGTTCCTCTGAGGTGTGTAAATGTTATATGGCTACTCTCTTTCTCACCCCACTATTCTTCTCCCCCTCATCCCATAAACTTTACAGGAAGTGCAGTTTACAAATCTTCCCTAATGGGCTTAGTCTAAATTTTCTACATTGCTTTCTCTGGAGTGACGGTCACCCCCCTCCTTTCATAGGACTGCGCGTCCCTATGTTGCTTAGGCTGCTCTTGACCTGGTGGGCTGGAGGAGATCCTCCCCCCTCAGCTTCACTTCCTTAGCTACACACGCAGTTTGTCATGGTGAGGGTGATCACAGCCATCTGAGGTGTCTGAAGCCTTCCAGTCACCCCGGAAGAGCTTGTGGTCCCTTTCTTCCATTCTGAAAAAAATATGCTCAGAAATGAGTTGAGTCTGGGAGCACAGATGCCCAGGGGGCATGAGTATAAATCCTCAATGAGATTCATAAATTGCTGCAGCATGTTATTATTGGGGCTTATGAATGGAGATCAGCCCACATCTCTGCACTTGCCTGGTACAGACTGAATGCTTGCATGTGGATAGCACCGCTGGGTGTGTGCTGGCTTTTTTTTTTTTTTTTTTTGTAGAATTCTGAGAGAACGGTCTTTATATTCTTTCTCAGTGCTCTGTGGAGATGGATGAGGATAACAGCTTTACTTCACAAAGATGGGACACTTTTATTATTTATTTATTTATCTATTTATTATTATTATTATTTTTGAGACAGGTTTTTCTCTATGTAGCCCTGGCAGTCTTGGAACTTGCATTGTAGACCAGGCTGGCTTTGAATTCAAAGACAGCCCTGCTTCTGCCTGTGCTGGGATTAAAAGGGTGAGACATCACACCAGCTTGGGGATGGGGAATTTTAATCCTTCTCTTCCTCTCCCATGACATCAGGGCGCAGGTGCTACTACCCCAGAGTCAGCGAGGTCAGCTTCATTTTACTGAGCTGTCACTCATACCGAAGGGGCCTGCCCTCCTGTGTCCGGTATGCAAAGCATCTTTCCTGGCCACTCCGGCAATCTTTGCAGCCTCAGCCTCATCAACTCTGCTTCATGCTGTATGTGTGTATGTGTGCAAGTGCTATAGGGAACAGACGCCTGTCGTTTGAAGAAGTCTCTGCCATGTCTGCTGTCATCCTCTGCTTTCCTGCAAAATTAATGTTCTTCCAGATGCAAATTCCTTCCCAAGCCTCTCTACCTGTTAGTGGCATATGGCAGGAGATCTGAACCCAGGCCGGGGGCATGAAGACATCTTTGAGGAAGAGAGAAGGGATATTTTGTCTGAAAAATATAAGGATTCAACAAACACCTGTGTTATGCGTTGTTCTAAATATGCAGGCTTGTGCTGATGTGTGTTTATGTGGTCAGGAGGAGAGACAGCATCCAGAGGGGAATCTATATCCCATTATCCCCACCCAGACTCTAACCAGCATATCCCAGAAGCCCCAAGCTAGGGCTAATTTGGGACACTGAATGGATTCCTTGTGCAGAGGACAGGGAGTAAGCTGTGTGAGTTGAGTATAGCACGTCCCTGTGGGTGGTTTCCAGGTTACCTAGCCACCAACAGCCTGCTGACCCTACCACACTCACGCTCATATTCAGCATTTGCACAGGGAAGGGGCAGATTCACAAGTCACCGTCAGATTCTGTCTCTCTCAGAGCTGAAAAGAAGTGTGCCAGCCTCCTGCCCTCCTTCCTAAGCTGGCTGCTTAGTTTCTCATGTGGCTGAGTTGATTTTCTTGATCAGGCTAATTTAGACAAAATTTCCCGACGCCGAGGGTAGACAGGGTTAAGATTAAAAATGGTTCTGACTTTTGACAACCGAAGGCCAAGAACCTTCCAGCCTCTTACAGCATGGGAAGCTTTAAAAAGCTGAGGAACAGGCCTGAGGTCATGTTTGGGTCAAAGACAGGAAGGACTGAGGGTAAAGTATTTTACCCTTCTATCTGGTACTTAATATGCCTCCTAATTGCAGGACATTCCTTAGGCATCGCCACACACGTAATTTCTGCTAATTGGCTTATGTAACACATGCATGATTATTGCTTTTCAATGTAAGTAACTCTGTGCATTTCCTGTGCTTCTTTCCCTAGTTCCGTACTCTGTGGGTGGTTTGGCCCCGGGTTTGGTGTTCCCTAGACCTTTAAAGATTCTGATTTTTAACTCCAAACATTTCTCCACATTCTACACAGTGTAAAAGGAAAACAAAGAGATAACGCAGTCAACAGGTTGGAGAGAAGAAGTTTGATTTGGAGTGAGAATCTCTGTGCAGTTAGCAAAATATAGTTACACTAATTTATATTGCTTGTATTCCATCTGCTTTCTGGTTTAAAACGTCTTGGATTGCCTCAGACTCTGTATATGTAATATTTTCCATTTACAAAAATGTCCTGCATCACCCATCAGCGCCCCCCCCCGCCCCCAATGTGCCCTGCTTTTTCTTTCTTTCTTTCTTTCTTTCTTTCTTTCTTTCTTTCTTTCTTTCTTTCTTTCTTTCTTTCTTTCTTTCTTTCTTTCTTTCTTTTTTAAGAGAGCTTTTGAAAACTGATACTGGCCAGTCTGGTGTTTCCAAAGCCCAATTGTCTGTGGTTTGGTTCTTGATCTTATAGGTAGAGCCTAACAAGATCATGGAGGGGGACTTTGAGGACTGAGATGTCTGTGTTGTGGACTCAGTGCAAATTCTACCCACAAGCCTGGAGCTTAGAGTCGCTGAGCTTTGCAGCAGCGCTCACGTTATTATCCAGAAAATTCCTCCTGAGCCTCTGTCTTTCTACCACCGCCCCCTGGTTATGCTTTAATGCAAGCTGCCTACATGCCTTCATGGAACTGCTAATTGCTTTGGAGCCATAGAAGCATGGATGTTTATAAACTTTTTTTTCTTCCTTACTTGGGTTACAAAAGGATGGCGTAGGAATGGATGAAAATTGATGATTACAGGAAAATGTCATGCAAGCAACGGAAGTCTCTGGGGTTCCCGGAGGCGAGGGGAATGGATGTAGAGAGTGGATGTAGAGGTGAAGGTGAGAAGGTGGGGGTTCTGTCTGAGGACATGGCACTTCAAGGGGTGGTTGTGGAGGTGGGACTGGGGGCGGTGGAGGTGAGAAGGTAGAGGCTCTCTCAGAGGACTTGGCTCTCTCAGTCTGCTTGTTTTCTTGCCAGCAGCTGGACAGTTCACTTTTGTTGACAGTATTGGGAAAAGAAGGGAAGAATGCCACAGAGGCAGGAAGGGGGCTCATCGATTCCAGCTTCACTGCCTGGATTTTCACGGGATAAATAGGACTGTTTGGAAGGCTAATTTACAGGCCCTTTTCATGGTAATAAACATTGTTTAGAAGACAACTGAAAGTTCTTCGTCTTAAGACATGAGTAAGAATTCTTGTCTTGCCTCTTGGAGCACAGCACTATTATTTAGTTTACATTCTACCCTGCAAAACTGTCTTCTATGAATACGATGATGTCTTACATTTGCATGCTACTTTCTAGCCGAATTTCATGGACGTTATTTCTCTGTTGAAGAGCATCTTTATGTTATTGATGCAGGTGTAGGAATGAAGAGAAAAGCAATTTATATGGGAAACACGTTAAGATGGTCAAAAGGAGGGCCTACAGCCAGGTAAATGGCTTGTGGCTATAAATAGCACCTGTCAGTTTAAGATACTCCTGACTTGCCTAGGAGATTTTTCTGGACAAACCTCCTAGAAAGGAGCCTGCATGTGTTTTGTTGGAGAAGTCTCACCTTCTGGAAGCAGCACTTGTCCCAGAAATGCTCTACTGCTTCAAAGCTGCTTGAAGCCATGCCTAAGGTGTCGGCAAAGTGCCATGCACACGGCCTGGCTGGGCTCTACGGAAAGACCATCCAGTCATTACTATCGTCTCTTTGCCAGCTTAGCCTAGGGAAGGGCTCAAAGATAGATATTACTTCCAAATAGCAGCTTGGCTCTATTTTGGGGACTTTTAGTATTTCTATATTACCAGCTGACATTTTGAAAGAGTCAGAGACAGACCAGGTTTGATGAGCCATAGAAGACATAAAGAACCTCAGATTTGGTGTCTGTGTAGGGATGGCACTTTCCCTGCGTTTGACTATAGTGTGGAGCTCGATGTGGGGTTGCTGCTTCTCCAGCCTCTTAGGAAAGGTGACACTCCTTGGAATGTGTAGGGTCAACGCTATCCTTACTTGAGCTTGACATACTCATGATTTTGTTGTTCCTTCTTGGTCAATTGCCAGAGTTTAATAGAATGCCCTAAAACTGACACTCCTTCTTTACAATTGTGATGGGTGATACTGATTTCCTACTTTTCAAGCTCTCGAATCACTTAGGAGACAAACCTCTGGCATATCTGTGAGGCATTTTTCCTAGTCTGCATTAATGGAGGTGGAAACACCCACTTCAAATGTGGGCAGCTCCATCCGCGGGGAAGTGAGCAGAACACTCTTTGTTTCTCGACTTCGGATGAGATGTGACTCATGCGGCCGACGGGGCGGAGTAGGATGGTGTGACATCCTGTGATGCTACTCAAAATGATACATATCTTAAAACTTGAGAACTACTTATTTATAGAACCTTTCGTTTAAACATCTGAGAGGGTAGTTAGTCCCAGGTGACGTGGCCTGTCAGAATGGAGAGCTCAGACGAGAAGGAGAACTACCTGGTATGAGTGTCAGGTCGGGAGGACTCAACCCTTATGAATGGAATTAATGCCTATTTGGATAACTGACAGATTCCCGCCTTCCGGAATAAATGTACCTTGCTTTGGGGGAAGTTTCGGGTTCATAAGCTCTTCATCCAGGGTCCTTTCAGTAGATAGGTGAGGGACTATCTGGAACAGGCAAGGGCCCTTAATGTCATTGTGCGTCATCATGTCAGTGTCTCTAAAACCTTACCTCTTAACCTCTCCTCATCTTTTATCAGCTGCTGGTCCTGTGATCCTCCCAGGACAATAAAGCCACACAGGGCAGCAAGAGCAGCCTTTCTGTTGCTGGAGATATTCTGTGGGAATTGATGAGGCTCCCTCTGACTTACTTATATTGAGCCCCCAACACAGTCGAAGTGATGTATACAACCGTGAGGTGGGGGCTTCGGCCAAGCAGAGGCAGTATGCAATACACAAAAGCTGGAAGCCCCCCGCCCCCCTTCTGTGACACTTCCAGCTGGAAGATGAATCAGAGCCACACATTCCAGCTCTGCTTGGGTAGCACGGAAATATGCAAGCTGCAATCATCTAGGTATGCTCACTACAGCTAAAGTGAAGCTGCGGTGCCACATGCCGCGAGGGCTGCCAGCGGAAATTCAGCTTCTCCTCCTCTCGCTCCCCAACCATTCATGGAAAGGTTGTCATGTGCCAGGAAGCCCGACTATTTCAGTCAGTCGTGAAGCCATCCAAGCACAGGTGTTGGAAGAGGTCAGCCTTTTACATTAGTGCCTAAGTGTTAGAAGGGTCCCTAGTGTGGGGTGAGCACGTCCTCATAGTTAAATCGGGAGGCTTTCTCTCAAAAGTGTTCAGTGTGGACCAAAAGTTACGTAAGTGCTTTTGCCTTAAAGGTTATCCAGTTGGTCTTTCACTTTAGTTCAGGCTTAAAGAACAAAAATAGCTTTCTGGTTTTGTCTCCTTCTGGATGAGTGGCCATCTGTTTGCTGTTTAATATCACCAGCTCATGACTTTTCAAGGAACTGCTCAGGACTTCATGGTTGTGCATCAGGGACTTCCTTCCCCTAGTTCACTCTTCCACTGTGGTCCCTTCCACCGGGATAACACAAAAGCATTTCCCTGTCTCTTTTGGCTACCTGTGACCCGCCCCCAAGAACACATATATGTTATTTTAACTGGGCAGTTCATAACCTGTGGGTCACGACCCTTGATGTTTCAGATATCTTGTATATCAGATATTTTCATTGTAATTAAAAAACTGTAGCAAAATTAGTTATGAAGGAGCAATGAAATTATCTTGTGGTTGAGCGTGGGGTAGGTCACCACGACACGAGGGACTGTATTAAAGGGTTGTGGTGTTAGGAAGGTTGAGAACCACTGCTCTGATCCCCCCCTTTTTTTTTAACATTCGAACCTTCCAGAAGCTTGACCAGACTTGGAACTGAAACACCTTAAGGACAAAGGAAAGACTTGCTGAGCTCACTCACAGACCTTCTAGAGCAGCGCTGGGCTCATGGATCTGGAGATTGTGGACAAGAGATAATGTAGACGTTATAACCAGGCCAGCGTCCTGTGGTGAAGGGTGTCGTTAGATAACTGTTTCGTCGGTATAGGTGAATGACATAAAGAACATCTTTATAGGCAGGGGACGAACATTTCATGAAGAAAAGAGGCTCCCCTGATGGACCATTCTAAGCTACTGTCAGAAACAGGATCCATAGAACTTAAGGACATGATTGTAACAATTATCAGACATTGGCTTCTTAGGTCATGGTGATCTTTTAGTATTTTGGCTTTCTGCTGTCCTTTCATAAAGGAACCTCATTTTTAGCTTCTATTGAAGATATAAAATCATCTCATAGTATTTTCTCATTACTAGGAGCTGTAAATCATTTCAAAGCTCTCTTTCTCCTTGATCGTTTGCATATCGAAGCATTTCTCTTGAGTACTGTGACCTCTCCCCAGGGCATCTCTGTGGTTTGCTGTGTACCAGTCCTTAGGTTATGTTCTCTCTGCATCCTAGGGCCTAGGGAAGTGTGGATTCCAAGTGACTGGTGTTTTTCTACAGTAGAGCTTTTTTGTTGGCTCTTACCTGGGAGGACAATGGGGAAGGGCTAGGGCCATCCTGTTCTTTGCTGGGTGTGACCTTTCCTGCTCTGCTTCGGGGTTCCATGCTGAAACCACCTCTAGCCATCATCGAGTGGGACTCCTTTTTACATTTTGGCGATTTCAATATCATTTTTGTATGGGTTTTGAGTTTCAGCCCTAAATCTGTGTGGTATGACAGAGGGAACCTCTACACAAAGGCCTGCTAATCTGCAACCTCTTCACGCTGCCATTGGTTAGATCAACAGTTCATTCTAGACACTGAACCTTGCCTGTATGTGTGCTAGTGTCACCACCAACATCAGCATCACTGTGTATCAGCATCAGCATCACTGTCCACAGGTCAACCTCCATACGTCAATCGCCAGATCAGTCTAAAAGTGTCGTGTCTGTGTGTATTTTCTCCCACGCCACCACTCCACTCTGGCTTAAGCCTTCCCACCTGCTACTGTGTACTGTGTGGTTGCTGGCTTTGGGAACTCCCAAACTTTCCCTCTGCATTTCATGTTTCTGTTGGCCTGACAAGTATCTCTTTTTTTTTAAAAAGTACTAGTTTATTTTATGTAAATGAATGTTTTGTCTGTGTAGCTGGTATGTGCTTGGTGCCCATGAATCCCAGAAGAGGGTATTGGATCCCCTGGAAGTGGAGTTAGTTACAGATGGTTGTGAGCCTTCATGTGGGTTCTGGGAATTGAACCCAGGTCTTTTGGATCCCAGTGATTTTAATGGTCGAGCTATCTTTCCAGCTCCTTAAGGGTCTGAGAAAGGTCCTAGAACCCCTAAATTCCCCAGTGGCTCCCCTTTGTTATTCTGAGAAGTTTCAGCTTCAGCTTGCCATTCTGGCAGACGCAGGACCCTATAATCTACCTGCCTTCCGGGATGAACACATGGCTTCACCCCTGAAGGCAGTGCTTATGGCACTGCACGATTCTCCACTTCCAAATGTGATCTGTATTTTCCGCCCACCTACCTCTTTGCTTAGTCATTCTTGTATTCCCTAGTCTGTGCTGAGCACGAGCGCGCTCTCTCTCTCTCTGTCTCCTTTCATTTTGCTTTTTCTCTTCTCATCTTTCTTTTTTTCTGTCAGTTTTATGTATCTTTGGAAATTTTACTGAATGCAACCTTTTTAAGAGTCTTGGATGCAATGTCCTTTCTTTGAGCCTTGAAATCTGAATCATCTCTTTAGTGTATTGTGGCAAATGACGGTGTTTCTCTGTGTATTCCTAGCTGTCCTGGAACTCTTTTTGTAGACCAGGCTGGCCTCGAACTCACAGAGATTTGCCTGTCTCTGCCTCTCAAGTGCTGGGATCAACAGCATGTCCTACCACTGCCCAGGTCTTGATTTCTTGATTTAAAAGAATGAGTCACTGCATAAGGCTTGCCTAGGCCATCGGCTACAAGCTTCACTGGACAGCGAACAGACAGCATAGAGTTGGCTTCATACTAGGGATTGAGCATCTATTGGTGGAATAAATAAATCAATATGTGGAATATTGGGAACTCAAGACCTCTTCCTATACTAAACTTCTCTAAATGTGCGAGACTCTCAGTATAGTCATTTCATTCTAGATATTCTCTGAGTGTTGCCAGAAAGTTTAGGGGCAAAGAGGGAGCTATCAACTATAATGGCCGTGAGTGGAAACCACAGGCACTGAGCAGCTTAATGTGAAAAGACAAGTTCTGTAGAATCTTCAGAAAGGCATCAATCACAGGATGATGGTAGCTTTGGGAGACAGTGAAGAGATGCTTGAGTAGGAGCCAGAGTGTGAAGGAGAAAGTCTCTTAGAATTGGTTTTCCAAAACCAGAGCCTGAGTCACAGTTAGCACACCTAGGAAAGGCGTGTGTGTGTGTGTGTGTGTGTGTGTGTGTGTGAGTGTGTGTGTGTGTGTGAGTGTGTGTGTGTGAGTGTGTGTGTGTGAGTGTGAGTGTGTGTGTATGAGTGTGAGTGTGTGTGTGTGAGTGTGTGTATGTGTGGGTGTGTATGTGTGTGTGTGTGAGTGTGTGTGTGTGAGTGTGTGTGTGTGTGTATGTATGTGTGTGTGTGTGTGTGAGTGTGTGTGTGTGAGTGTGTGTGTGTGAGTGTGTGTGTGTGAGTGTGTGTGAGTGTGTGTGTGAGTGTGTGTGTGTGTGTGTGTGTGTGTGTGTGTGTGTGTGTGTGTGTGTTGTGAGGGTGTGGGTTGGTATTATTGATTTACCTTGTTTGGACTGGTGACCTGGGGGATTGTGCCTACTCTTGCTCTCCTGATGTGATTCTGTTCTTCTCCCTTTGGGTGTTATGCGACTGCTTGTGGCTCCCAGAGAGAATATTACAAACACCACTGATTATGTTCCTTCTCAGGTAACATTTTTCTGCTGTAAAATATCCTGGCTGAGTCATGTCTAAATACACCAAAGTGTAATGTGGTCATTGTGATAATTCTGAAACACAATACTAGCGTCTTAACTTCTCTCTTGGCTTTTGCAGCATCAGAGATCCAAAATGATTCAGTATGACAAATGCTTATTGAAGGCAATGTCGAACCACCATGTTGAGTCTCTAATTGTCCTCAGGAGAGAAAGCACTCAGACATGTACAGAATGCTGGGCAGGTCTCAGGCTTCAGTTCTAATGACGCAGGAAAGGAGAGCCAATAGACTTGGGTCCAGCATGTAACCACTGTGGGCTTAATCTCTTTGTCAAAAGAATCCTAGGATCCCTCAGGCTGCAGACTTATCAACTGTAGAATGTCTTCCTTCTGGAGGGAAATATGTCACATGAACTCCATCACCTGTAATTCTGTCTTCACATTTGCTGTTTCATCTTACAAGAGAGCCGTGGTCCCTCAATAGTAGGCCTCTACCTACTGATAGCCAGAAGCATGACAGGCGGAGGAGGGAACTGCAGGGTTGGAGGAGGAAGGCCTGTCTGTGTTCCAGGGCAACTTGACGCATCTCCTCGGAAAATAAAAATGCTTTTCCAAGAGCTCTCTGATGGCACTGGACAGAATGAGGTCATAGACCTCGGCTATGAGGGAGTTGACATTTTTCAGCTCCTGTGATAAAGTGTAAGAAAGAAGAGGCAAAGACTGATTTGGGGTCAGCCAGCCAACAGGCTTCCTTATTGGCCATGGCCTCGCAGGATGTAACCAAGGAAGGGTGGTTAATGAGTTAACTCCTGGGTCAGCGCCAGACTTAAAGACAGCACTGGATAACTGTTGGCTATTATTCAATAGGAGGCTATTCTTCACACCTGATTTGGTTCTACCGCAGTAGTTATCACCTTTGTGTGTGTGTGTGTGTGTGTGTGTGTGTGTGTGTGTGTGTTCAGAGCCTTTAATAACTGACGTCCGAGGGCAGGCTGTCTTTTCAGGCTAACAGTAGCACATTGCTCTCCCAAGTGAGCCTTGCTTGTCCTAGCTTTAATGTACGGTCTAGGAGTTCTTAGGCCTTAAACTGTCAGAGAAAACTGGGTAATAGGGTATATATTATTAGTGACTTATTTTGCTGCTACATCAAAATACCCAGCAAAAGATATTTAAGGAAGGAAGAAAAGAAGTAAAGAAGGGAAAATTTCAGGGTTTTGTTGTTGTTGTTGTTTTGTTTTGTTTTGTTTTTTTGTCCAAGGGATACTGTCCATTATGCATCCTGGTAGGGAGAGTATGAGGGTAAGAAGAGGAAGTGGCTGATATCCTACCTCTGCCGGCGGGAAGCAGAGAGCGATGAACAGCAGCGCTTGCCCAACTCTTTCCATTTTCTCCATCTATGACATCAGCTCACAGTCTACATAATCCAGCAGACTCATGGCCAGATGCTTGTCCCCTAGGTGTTTACAGGTTCTGTCTCAATGACGATCAACACTAACCATCACAGTGAGGAAGGAAAGCAGAGATTGTCCTGGGCAAGGTGCTTAGCTTGCCCACCTCCCCCATCTCCTTCACATCATAAGGACAGGCTCTTCCTTTTATGTGGGTTCCCCTGCCTTTGAGGTATCTCAGCCTCTCTTTGCACTTTGTGTCAGAGTGGGATGCAAGACCCCACAGAGTCTACCACAGGACTTCTGGCCTATCAGAGAATGCCAGACCTTAGTGTCACTGTTGGGACGGTAGATTCTGAAGATATCCAGAAGCTAAGAGGAACACAGAGAGGGGACAAGGAATCAGATACCGTGAAATAAACAGATAAGTTTATGGGGGATGCAGTAGAACCTGAACATTGGTGGAATGAGCATCCTGGAGCTGCCACACTTAAGTAGTGGTTATTTTTCTCCTGTGTCTTGGGCATCCTCCCAATGCCCTGCTGGGCTACCATCTTCCTTCCTCCTCCTGTATCTCTGTAAGTGCCCCATTCTGGGAGGGAATGGCATACAAATACTTCTCTCTGGTCCTCAGTAACTATGGAGCCTGACTCAAAGAAAAGAAGAGCATTTCGGCCTAACAGTGAGCTCTTCTGTTCCTAATTAGAGTAAGAGAGGGAGGCTGACAAAGAACAGTCCCCGCAGCTCTTGCCCACCCGAGCTGTGCCTCAGGAATGGCCACCCTCATGGCTAGCTGAAGAAACTGCTCTTTTAGGACAAGATAGGATTCTGTCCTGTGCACAATACCCCAGTACCTGGTGCCAGGACTCCCTGCTCCCACTGCTTGCTGGACAGAGAACCTTGGTCTGTTCTACCATCAGAGAGCGGCTTCCCTAATACAATATTCCCCAATTGTTAGCAAAATTGAGTTATTTGGTTGATTCCTTTCTATGACACAGGAACGGTGGGTTTGACTGTACCCTCTGGCCTGTGCTGCTCTGTCTTGTGGCTTTAAGTATTCATGAACTTTATGTCTTTGGCTACTGGTCCCCCAGGTGTCCCCAATGTGTATTCATAAGTAGTACCCTATTTGCCACATGCAGATCTCCATCGAGTTAAAGGGAACTGATGCATTGGTCACTGCCGTGTTGGTGGATTGCGATCAGGAGGGGTCCCCCATCTTGTAGTTTCTTACACACTTAGTTTGCATTTGCTTTCTTTTTGCAGCCCCACCCCACCCTTTTCCCCAGTTAGAAGTGGTTGTATTTGTTCGGTTGGAATGATCTCTTGGTGTCTGGCAGCTTGAACACGAGTCAACACAGTTGGAAAAGCCAGTTTTCCTAGCTTCTTGGCACAGCTGATTTCCCGGTATGGAACTGTTAAGCCACTTTTCAACGTCATTTCCAGACATGTGTCTTCCTTATTTATTAACTTGAGGGTTCTGCCATTTCTTATGCCGCCCCCATTCCTCCCTTACTTACTGTTGACAGTTTTTGCCCTTTTCTTTTAGCTTCAAACAAGAACTCCTTGACTTGGGAGGATTCTACTTTTCCACGCGTGACTGAGTCGATGGTCCTCGCCACCCTGGAGAGAGATCATGGGCCCTCTGTGGGGATCCCGGAGGGACACTCAACCAGTGACTTTGTCCCCCTACTCTCTCAGGCCATATAAACATCACAGTCTGTGGGTGGGTGGGACATGGGGTGTGAGGGCAGGCGTATGCCCAACATCTGGAGCTAAAACCTAAACATATTTCCTGTAGAAACAATATTATTCATGAAGGGCAGAAAGCCCACTACACCCTCACAGAGCCAAGCACTACCGTTGCGTTACATTACAGACTTTGGGCTCTAGCTGTACATGTGCCTTGCTGAGTATGCTTTTCAAGCCCTCGTAGGTTCCTTTCTCAAGAAATTTTGACAACACTGGTCTAACCAGGTGCCCAAGCACAGGTGCTTAAAAGCAGCCCTCTGGAGTATCCTTTGGTCACAACAGGGTAGCTGCACTTACGAACTCATGGTGGTTGTGGTAGCAGCCACGGGCCTCGGGTAAGCTCGAGCCAGACCAAAACCCAGCATGGAGAGGAGAGGTAGACATGACATCCCACCCATAGCTGGATCTCTTAGCAACTGATAGCAGCTAGGAGAGGTGAGTGCTGTCCCTGATGGGCCAGCCCAGCTCCAGCAGAAGGTCAGTCACACATCTGTGAACATGTGGACAGCACAAATTGGATTTGATGAGGGAAAAAATGGGACACAAAGTTAGGTGGGGAGGGAAAGAGAGGGGAGATATGGGAGGAGTTGGGGAGGGGTGAATGTGGTAAAAGAAAGAAAGAAAGGGAGAAAGGAAGGAAGCAAGCAAGCAAGTAAGAAATCAAGCAAAAAGAAAGAAAGAGAGAGAGAAAGAAAGGAAGGAAGAAAGAAAGAAAGAAAGAAAGAAAGAAAGAAAGAAAGAAAGAAAGAAAGAAAGAAAGAAAAAGAAAGGAAGAAAGAAAGGAAGAAAGAAAAGGAACGTTTTCTTGGAAACTGTCTGGTGTAGACAGGGTGGGGAGCGCTGTGACCCTGAGGCTGGCTTGGGACCAGGGAAAGGACACCAAGAGTCCAGGAGTAAGACTAAGGGTGATATACTCTTTGTTGGCCTGTTTGGAGGTCACAGTGGAACACAGTCAAGCTGGGGTTCAGTTTGGTGGGGATGAGCTCTTAGAGGCTCGTTTCCAGGGCTGGCAGGACCCCCAGGAGCACACTTCGGGGATTCCCTCCTTCTCTTCTTATCCCATCCCTCTTGTGAGCGCTGACCTTTATGCTAAGCTTCTACTTATTCTTTCTTGCCTCATCGTCATCTCCTCTGAAGCCTCTTCAGTTCCCTTCCTTTCCATTTCCTCTTACCTCTGGCCTAGATCTTCCCTCCCTCCCTCCGTCCGTCCCTCCCTCTGCCCCTCCCTCCATCCTTCCCTCCCTCCCTTCTTCCCTCCCTCAGTCTTCCATCTCTCACTCCTTCACTTTCTCTTATTCCCTCTCTTCCTCCCTCATTCTCTCTCACTTCCTCACTCCCTCACTCTTTCTCTCCCTCCCTCTCTCATTCCCTCAGTCCCTCCCTCTCTCTGGCTTGCCTGCTCTCTGTTGTTGGAAATGTTACATCCCCTCCCCCTTTACACACAACCCTCCCCCTTCACACATACATCCCTTTCCCCATCACATACACACACACCCTCCCCCTTCACATACATCTCCCCCCTTCACATACACATATCTTGTCCCCTTCACACAGATTCCCTGCCCCCTCACACAATTCCCTCCCCCTTCACACACATCCCCTCCCCCTTCACACACAAATCCCTCCCCGCCCCTTCTCTGGCATGTGTGCAGGTGCACTAATGGCCTAAGACCTTCAAAATTGGGCCAGCTTCAAAGATCACAGTAAGGTGAAAAACAAAACAACAAACAAATACCTCACGAACAAGCAGAGCCTAGAAACATCAAGCCTGAACTCTTGAAAACGTTTCTTCTGGCAAGGCTTTGCAGGACAAGTGTGAAATACAACATCCTGGGGCATCAGTCCTTGGGGTGGCCTCCTGGGAAAGGAGTGAGGTATCTGTTCCCAGCTCTGCTCTTGGACCCACCACAGCTAGCTGCTGTCATCCAGGAGTCTTGGCCTGTTCTCATTGCTGTCTTCCTACCTGGCTGCCAGGAACATGGGCTCTAGTGGAGTGAATAGGAGCTGGTAGGATGTAGTTGTATGTTTTCCATTTGATGTATCAAAATATCAGAGGCCAGGTGACTTACCCAGAGAAGAGTTGTATTTGGCTTATAGCTCTGGTTTGTGAGCATGACAACTGTGTGCTCAGCTCAAGGGTGCTGGCTAGTGTCACTGTGAGTACCTGAAGAAGACATCACAGAGAGAAGGAGAGAGGGAGGCAGATGGGGAGAGAGTTAATGAGTGAAGGAAAGAGAGAGACAGAAAGAACTCAAATAGAAAAATCAGTCTAACCACTTTGATGTTTCCATGGCCTCCCAATGCTTGTGTGTTGGGTCCATGCGTGCTGTATGGACCTTAGAAGGACAAACCACACTCAAGTCACAGTAGAAGGCCTGATATAGGTCATTTACACGGGAACACAGCTTGGGTATGTGTGTGTGAGCTTCCTGAAGTGTTAGGTTGGCATTACAGGCATCTGTACAGAGGGTGAAATTGCCCACCCCTTACCCGACACAGGGAGAACTGAGGACGTAGAGCCAGATGGCACTCCCTGAGCCCGTCTTCCAAGGTAGGATACAGAGGAGAAAATGGTGACTGATTGGCTGGGCTTTCAGGGAGGCGACTAATACAGGGCAAGCCTATTTGGGCAGAAGGTTACACAGTCCCTGTGAAAGAAGGCTGTGCTAATAACAAGAACGAAACTATAACAACAACAACAACAAGAAGTCTTGTTGTATGGTACAGTCTTTAATTCATTTTCATACACTCTACCTTATTTGAGCTCAAGGATAAAGACTGAAAGGTACTTAGCCTCATGTGACAGGAATTCTGTTGGCTCAGTATCTTGTCTAGAGTTTACACTTCTGGAAAATCGTAGAGCTCAGGTCTTGGATCACTGTGCTGAACGCCAGCCATAGTTCTGGGCCTGCTTTAGATGCTGACTTGGCTGCCGGGTGGTGAGATTCACACAGGGTTTCTTAACTGCTGACACAGATGGTAAAATAAACAGCTCCGTGCTGACTCAGAAGGGATAAGAGAGCCCAGACCATTGTTCAGGACTGGAGAATCTCTAGAGGTGACAGCCACGAGGTCTGGACCCTTTAGGTAGCAGCCACTGGTTCAAAGTGATCAATCCAATGGGATCTAGAATTCAGTCTGGGACTAGATTGAACAATGTAGGAGGATCCCTGCAGGGCAAAGGTAGGTATGACAAGACCCTTTCTGTGGTATTTGGCAGGTATGGATTGGCCCTTGGTGTGTCTTTGTGGTGGCATGGCAATCATTAGGAGTGCTATCCAGCTGTGATTGCCCACCATGAACTAGAGGAGAAGATTTGGAATTTCAAACATGGTGGTGAGTAAGGAACTGGGGGGAGGGAAGGAAATCAAGACCCTCTCCCAAGACTGTGTAGCTCGGCCCTTGCCATGCGGATCAGATGATCATTGAGCCATAGGGGAGATTCTGAATCATTTACTAGTGGTCCCTCCTCTTCCGAAGACAACACCCACTGCAAGGTGGCTGCAGGGCTCTTTCCCACCAGCAGGGTCTCCCCCCCCCCGCACCCCCCCGCACATTATCTCTGTAATAGTCAGTCCTGGGAATGTTGGTCAACATAGACCTCTGTATCCTGGTAACTTATAACTGCCAAAACCCAATACGATGTAACTCCCAAGACTGGACAAAATGGTGCAGTCCTTCTCTGTCCCCTGGAACATCAGTGCTGAGCTCCTGGTCACCACACAAGCCTGCCCTGAAAGCCCCATCAGGAGAAGGCCCGTGGTAGCCCATGGATTTACCACAAGGCAGCCACAGACGGCATGAAGAGAAACACATCTGGCCAGTCTCCAGCTGGGTGAGTTCCCCACACCCACTGACTCTAACTGCACAAGAGACTGTGTTGTTGTTTGCACTGAACTGTGTTCCCCAGGCCCATGGGTTAGAAAGCCTGGCTCCAGTTTGGACGTATTGAGAGATGGAAACTTACATAAGTGGGACCTTACAAGATTAGGGGTATCTCCTCCAAGGGGTTGTGGGACCCCAGTTTTTTTTCCTCTATGTCTTTTTTCATGTCTTGTTTGTGAGGTGAATGTCTTTACTCTGTCATCAACTCAACCATGATATGCTGCCCAGGGCCAAAGCAAAAGGTCCGATTGGTCATGGGCTGGAACATCTGAAATCAGGAGCCAAAATAAACCTTTCCTCCTGATAAGTCGCTTATCTGGGGTATTTTGTTACAGTGATACAAAGCTAATGTAATCTGTAAGCCAGAAACACCCTGTTGAGTCCTTCCCAAATTCCTGGTATAGACAAAGCATGAAAAATGATTAAATGGTTGTTGTGGCTTAAAGGCACTACCAGCCAGCCTGGCTTGTTATGGAAACAGAATGCGAGCCATGGGGAACCCGGTTCTCATAGATCAGAATGTGCTTAGATCACAGGGAGCGACTGTGAGCAGCTGGGCTGGATCTGGATGAGTGACCTGGGCTCAGATCTGGGCTTATGCTTAGAGAAAGCCCCACCCAGTTTGCACAGTATGACATCTCACAGATGAGTCAGGACACAGTTCTCAGGGCACAGTTAACTGACATTCAGCAAGTTCCACTTTGGACAGTAGGTAACCCAGAGGAAATTAGACTATATTACTATACAGAAATGCAAGCTCGGCCTGTCGGTGTAGCAGGCTATGCAGGAACAGACCCTGGGTGTCATAGTGGTTCTCAGGAGACATGAACAGCAATGAAGGAGGAGAGCCTGAATACTCCGCACAGTGCCTGGTGTATGGGACCTGCCCATCAGATATCAGGTAGCCATTGATAAAGTAGATAGCTTTTTTCCTTAAGAGGTTATTGGCATTATTATTATTTGGCCACAGAGCCGTGGTCTAGAAGACTTGAGATTAAAATGTGATCAAAAGCTCTGTGGCTCAGTGTCTGGCCTTTTAACAGTGCCAGTTCAGAGCTGAGCACTTTAACAGATGCCCCTTGGCCAACTAAAGCAGGCAAATAGATATTCTTAACATTTCCAGTTTCCAAACGAAACCCAGCATGGCTCTCCAGAGGAACTGAGCTGTCCAAGTGAATGCATAGGTGGGTGTTTTAGAAGGTTCTGAAGGCCTAGATGATTCCTAGGGAGCCCCTTGTCTTTAGTCCATGTAGGAAGGCTGAAGAAGTTGGGTTCTGACATCAGCAGAGACAACAGGAGATATGTGCATTTACTAGCAAGGAGGAAAGGTAGGCAGGCAGGACTGCTGTCACCTGAGAAGTCTTTACATCTGAGGCAAGGCTGGAGCAAGTGCCACCCACCCTGGGGGAGGGGCTTCTAACCTCAGCTTCTTGGAAAGGCACCAACAGTCCCACGTAGGGGTGTGTCTCTTGGTTTACTTCAGATCCAATAAAGTTGACAATCAAGACTGACCCTCACACAATGAAAAGTATCCAGGCCAGAGCTTCAGTCTGGGCTTCCAGTTCTAGTCCTCTTAGTCCACACATCCTGCTTTCTTTATGAACTCATCTTCTCTAAGATGATAGACAGGAGAATTTCAACATCTCCCCCTGCACCCTACCAAGACCAAAGCAGAACTAAATCTGAGAGTGATGTCAGGCCAGGTGTCCAAGAAGTGCTGAGCAGGAGTCACAGAGGCTAGAGAAGCAGTAGGTGACACTCCCTACTCCAAACAGAAACTAGATCCCTCTGTGGTGGGACCGGTCACCACTGCTATCCTAGAAGCAGTGCTGGCTGGAAGGAGGATGCCTTCCTAGGGGTGGGTCTCAGGACACCATCTTACTGTTTGAAATAAATGGCCATGCTCACAACATTAGAATAGTTTTGTTTGAGTGTGAAAGTGGGACAAGCATGTTTTTTCAGAGGCCCCCTCCTTTCCCTGGTAGGGGTTTGGCTGTGTGGTAGAGTCCAGGTTGAAAGCAGCCCATATATGAAGCATGCTATTTCTCTTTTCCTGCTAACAGCGCTAAACTGTGGGCATGTAAAACATGGTTGCTGAGCTGAAACCCCTCGTCCTGCTAGGACTATATGTCTACACTCCAAACATGGCAGAGCTGGGTGTTTCTGGATAGTGAGTGAAGTCCTAAAGCTGAGGACAGTAGACAGTACATGTTTTTATGTCCTAATGCATGGATTTCCATCGGGCAGAGGCTAAGCAGACCTTTACCATCCCATGAAGATTCCGGGAAAGAGGAAGTCACAGAGTGATGCGCTGAGGACTGTAGGAGACAGCACTGTGGCATTTGCTCTCTCCTTCCCATGGCATCCAGAATTCATCAAAACTGAGCTCAAGTACTGTCTCCAACTACCTTCCACACTGTGGAAACTGACTCTCTGGAATTCCTTTAGTATGCTCTTCTCCATGAAGCAAGGAACCTATAGAATTGAGGTACATGTCTGTTGTGGATTTGGTCTAACGCTACTTATGTTAATTAGGTCCCCCAAATTATGTGAAAATTTGCACTAAGAGGCTGAGGATCCCTGTCCCCAGTTGGTTTTGATTGGTAAATGAAGTGGCTGGTGGCCAATAGCTGGGCAGAGGGACAGGTGAGACAAGATTCCCCAGGCAAAGGGACTGAGGGAGATAAAAGGAGTTAGAATGGCCATGCCAGGAAAGGAGGTAAGAACCAGTCTGAGAGGTGCAGAAGAGAGGGCATGCCAATCATGTAAGAGCCAGGCAAGAGTGGCCCCAAATGGGTCCCCCACTGGGTATAGAGCAGCAAAGATGGAATATAGATTTTAGTAAGTGATAACTCAGGAATATCGGGAGGGAGGTGTTAGCCACATGCAGGTTTGGGAGTGGCCCAGCTGTGGAGCTGTTTAAAGCATATTAAAATATAAGGCTGTGTGTGTGTGCGTGTGTATGTGTGTGTTGTCTGTCTGTCTGTCTTCCATTCAGGAACCCAGAATATTGGGACAGATAATGAGGAACACGCTGTCCCTGCCAAGTTGATTTGAGTAGAGGTTAATTGGCAACCGCAATACATGTCTTCCTGGGTCTTTGCCTCATTTTCACTATCTTGTTGCAAGTGTTCAGGTGTCTCAGAATGCCCGGGTTTCTTCTGGAGTCTGCTCACACCTGTTCTGAAGTCCGTATACAAAGAGTAGACTGTGTCAGCTAAACACCTGAGTGTGGTCACCGTGGCAACAGTTTGGAATACATGGAATGCGCAGATCTCTGATGTGTTCCCCACTGAACCATCTTGCCGGCCCTTGAATGATACCTTTTAATATCAGGAAGCCTGCTGACTTCCAAAATGAAATTACACTCACCAGAGCATCCTGGAAAGCTGTGGAATGACTAGAGGCCATCCAGGGGTATTCTCCCAGTGCATGTGGCAAGAGGATAAACCGATTTCCTTTTTCTTTCTTCTTTCTGGCCGGTCCCGCCTCTTTGGCTGTATCTCCAGTGAAACTTTCTATTCACATTTGTCTATTAGAAAGGGTCCGGGTTTCTGGCTCAGCCTGTTCCTGCCACTCTTGTGTCCAGGGATGATGACCTCACCATGTTTGGTCAATTAGCATGCTGTTTCCAACCAGCATATATGGATGATAGCTGCATTCATGTGTTGGTTACACTGTCAAAGTCTGTGCTCAAAGAGAATCCAGGACCAAACTAACTCTCCTATTCCTTAGCTTTAAATTGGCCCAGAACACCCCTTGCAAAGAAATGTTGAGTTGATTTGATGACTGGTCCTTGGGTATGAATTGTTCATCTGCTTGCAACGCTCTCTGTAGGGTGAGGAGTTGGGACGGTTGTAGACAGTGAAGAAGCACATGAGAAGATGCTCATGTAATATCTCCCTCCCTTTCTTTCCCAGGCAATGAATCCATTAGAAACGATTCCAGACGAGACACATGGAAACTCTTTTGTACCTGAGTAAAGCCTGCAGCACAGCCTTTGTGCTATGGTCCCTTTGCTGGTGGCTCCCACCCTGTGTTCGTAGCTCTCCTTGATGAAAGTGAGTCCTGCCTCTTTGGTCATCTCTCCAGTGAAACGTTCTGCTCACATTTGTCTATTGGAAAGAGCCAAGGTTTCTGGCTCAGCCTGTTCCTCTTATGTCCAGGACCAATGTTTGGTCAATTAACACGCTGTTTCCAGATCAGCATCTATGGATGATGGATACATTGTTTGTTCTAGCATGACGATTGTGTGGCCAAAGATCACCTCTGGCACCAGCTTTGCTTTTGTTCCGAACACACTATTTCTCATCGCAAGTTTGAGAACAATCGGCTTATTGATCAAATGTAAGCATCAGGGGTGGACTTTGCCAGACTAAGGCTCGCTGGGTGCCAACCTGAAAGCTGGTGAATCTCCTTTTTGGAGCTGCATCTGTGGGCATGAGCATGGTGATGAGAGAATGTGCCTCTAAGTTCTTGACTTTTTGTTGCCCTGCCTTGAAAATTACCATTCTCATTTCTGACTGAGGGACAACACATGGTAAGTAGCTCACCAACTAGTTGGACCACACCAGGTCGGATTACTTATGTCTTCTTTGGTTTTATGTTGTGTGTAGTTTTTGCTACCCTGCTTTAAGCTGATGGTGGACCATGCTATGAGCCCCCACCCAGGCTCCCTTAGATTTCCAGATAAAACGCATGCACACACACACACACATATGCTGGTTAATCTTACATGTCTTTGCTAACTCAATGACTGGGTAGTTCTAAACCTCCTCTGCAACCTCAGACATAATTGGGTAGAGTTGCCAATGGCCACGCCAATTGAACACAACTAACATGGCTGGTTGGCTTTATCTCCTGAAGCCACTGCCTCTTTTCTCTTCCCCAGTTCTCCTGATTCTTCTTGCTTCCTCCTTCTCAACTCTGAGTATCCCACCCCCATTCTCAGTCATTGGTCACGGGTATTTTTATTGATTGATCAAGAACCAATTGGGGAACAAGACCCTAGCATCAGACCCACTTCCTTCAGTTCTCCCTCCTTGTGTAGACTACCCAACCCCAGTTCCTCCCTGCTGACTTGGCAGGTAAGGCAGCATCCCACTTAGGTGAGACACCAAACTGAGGAAACAGTGGGGACTCACGGGGAACACACCTTCATAGGAAAGCAAGTGGCACAGAAAGACTGCCACATGGGTATGACCTGAGATCCCAAGTGGAAGAATCAGGTGTGAGGACAGTTGAAATGACTCGATTCTCGTCATTTGAGGGCCCAACAATACAATCCTTCTCTGACTCCTTTCTAAATAAACATAGAGCCTCCATCTGTAGCTCAGGTAGACCTTGAACTCGCAGCTTTCCTGCCTCGGTCTTCCCAGCACTGTGATTATAGGTGTATTCTACCATGCCACTCACATATAGCCAAATAGTTCAGTCTTACTTATTATGTGTGTATATGTGTTTGTGTGCACATGTGTCAGTAGAAATGCATGTATGCATATAGGCCAGAGTTTGATGTTAGATATCTTCTTCTCTTACCTTATTTTTTGGAAACAGGGTTTCTCACTGAACTTGGAGCTTGCCAATTCAGCTAAATTGGTTAGCCAACAAGTCTCAGGGATTCTCCTATCTCTGTCTCTGCCCCAGCTTGTTTTCTTAAAACATAGATTCCCTGGGATTGAACTTGGGTCCTCAGGCTTGTACAGCAAGCCCTTTACTGACTGAGCCATCCCCTCTCCCTAAGTGGTTCAGGATTTTGTTGAACTTGCCCTGTGATGGGAGAGCTGCCATCAGTGTTTGGTGATTGACTTTGTGATGTATCTTCTCAGTTGTCCCTACCTAAGGGAAATGATCAATCAGGTATTCATTTTGGTGACAAGAGGACAGTAAGATGTTGGTGTGTGACATGCGATTCATTGTTCTCTCTCAATTCAGGGAGGGTGGCTGCAGGAAATCGACTCTGTGTTTAATCTGCTCTCTCTCCCTCTCTCTGGGTGTCTGTTGGCTTTGGCTCAGCTCCGAGCTCTCTGGGAACCCAAAGCCCTGGATGATGGCGTTGTTGGACCTGGGTTCCTCTGAGGAAGATCTGTCTGAGAGAGAAGAGGAGATAAAGCTGAGATGTTAAATGTTTCCAACAAAAGCTATTAGGGCAGAATTTCCTGATTCAGCACTTCCCGGCATTTTTTGAGGTTTCTCCACAGACAACGTACAGTTACTTTTTTTTTTTTTTTGTATGTGTGCATGTGGTTTTCTTTATTTAGTTTTTCCCCCCTAAGCTTATGGGTTTTCATTGATGAGATGGTTGTGCAATTCTGAGGCCCAGGCATTGCCAGGAAACGCTGGTAAGTTGCTGATGGCTGCTTACCCTCAGTGCCAGGGGAGACCCAAGCATGGTTCCTGACTCTCAGTGGCGGGCAGAACTGCTATCACCTGTGTATTCCTAAGCTGGGCTCCTGGCAGCTACAGCTCTTGAGCTCTGTCCCTTGCTAGCACTGTGGAGCTTGAGTTTATTGACTTATGAGTCACATGGTCCTTGGCTTTTGTGCTGGGTTGAGCTGTATCTTCCCACAGTGATATGCTGAAGTCCCTGTTCCCTGTATGACAGGATGTGACCAGATTATTGTGAGACATTGTTTCTGTTCAGCCGTTCTACTCCTGGGAGCTAATAATCTAATCGGAGGCAGAAAGCCTTCATAGGAAACAGGTCACAAGGCAAGGCATTACAGAATTTCAGGACCGCAGAATCTGTGCTCTGGAGCAGCCAAGCAGTCCTTGACAGTGGCATCTCCTTAGACACACAGCTAGGTTCCCAGAAAGCCATCGTCTGGCCTCTTTCCCTAGAATGGTGAGTTTCTCTGTGCCTAAGCCTTCTTCTTTGCAAAGCTAGGTTTACTTGTATGGATTTTAAGCTTGATAAGAGAATGGTCAGGCAGAGGGAGACAAACTGTAGCTTCAAGAGGACAGGGTGCCTCATCACTGGCCAGGGAAGATGTGGCTGGTTTATGGAAGAAGAATCCCATGAGCGGACAAATGCTTGAAGCTCACCAACAGGACCCACCACCCACCACCAAGGGATTAGAAAGGACTGCACATGGCCCCTGACATAAAGAGGCTTATTTGTCTAGAGGACCTCATCTGTCAAAGTGAGCTGGAAGAGGCCATCTGAGAATCACAGTGTTTTGCCAGGTGTTAAAGAAGCACTTGGTCCTGATCCTTGGTTGCAGTCCTGTTTGTGGGGCTCCCCTGCTTCCGGCACTCCTCTGCTTCGGAGATTTCTTTCTTTCTCGTTTCATCCTCGGTAAGGACAAAGACAAAGACCTGGCTTCAGGGTCCTGCCACACACGAACTGTGCAGCCGTTTGTGAGATTTCAAGTTTGCTTGTGCTCAGCTTTTTCATTTTCATAAACGAGAAAAATAAGACCTGCTTTTAAATGCTTCTGGCCTCAGGTCTAAATGGAAGCCAGCATAGCATGCCTATCATAGCAGAGAGTGATTGGTCAAGGTCCACCATGTTCACATAGGTGATTTGACTCTGGTATGGGCATCTAGGACCAGTGGTGGCTCTTAGTAGCTGGTCTTGAAATTCATTTCAGGATAGGTACTGTCCACTTTGTTCGAGTGTCGGGGTAGCACTGAGCTCTGAGAAGCTGGATCTGAAGCAGAGTCTAGCCAAGGGATCTTGGCTTTCTCCAAAGTTCATGGACTTAGGCTAGAAGACCCCGAACACTCATGCTGTGGCCAGGGGCAGCAATAATGACTGAATGGGCCCACATTACTTCTTGTCTTCCGCCACTGGCCTAAACCAATACAACCAATTGCTCCACTCTCCCATTTGGTAACCTGGAAACTTCTGAGGATCTATGACAACCGCATTGTCATTTCTGAGGAGAAAATGAACAAAAAGACAGCTACGTGGCAGAGGCAAGGATCAGGCAATTCTCCAAAATTTGGCAGAAAGGGTTGGGGTTTGAAAGACAAATGTAACTAGAAAAAGAACTTGTTCTTCTTCCTCCTTCTACCCTCATCGCCCCAACCACCCCATGTCTGGGATTCTATTTCCAAGATCTTTAATTTTGAAAACTTAAACAAGAAAGTGTTTTTAATCTTCAAGGGCTCCCATTAATCACTGTGCCTGGCCCAGTGAAGAGAGAGAGAGAGAGAGAGAGAGAGAGAGAGAGAGAGAGAGAGAGAGAGAGAGAGAGAGAGAGAACTCACTTCTACAGTTGATTTCTTGGTAATGGAGGGTCAAGGCCTGCCCCTACACTGCCCCTTTGTTGAGCTAATGGAGAAAGCTCTCACTGAGGAAGCACCCATTCTGGAGCAATTTTTCAATGGAAAATTGCTGACAGGAATAGCCACCGACAAGAAAAGATTTCTCTTACGGAAACAAAGTGAGTGGTTCGGCAGAATCATTAGAAACACAGAGCCTGCCTTGGAGAGTTGTGGGGTTCGATGGCAGGATAGAGCAAAGCAAAGGCTTTGGTGTGTGCCATATTAAGTATCTCTGCAATAAACAATGAATCTTTACTACATCCCTTCTTGGTGCCAGGCACTGTGCTGGGGACCTTTTCTATGTCATTGTTTGATCCTTATATATTATGTGACAGGTGACATCATGTCCCCTCATTTACCGATATAAATTCTGACATGCATGCCAAATGACTTGTTCTATAAATGATTTTTCTCATTGCTATAATAAAATACCCAACGAAAGCAACTTAAGGCAGGCATGGTTTGTTTTAGCTTACTGTTTGAGGGGCTACCGTCTTCACAGTGGAGGTGTGTGAGTCAGCTGCTCAGATCTCATCTACCGTGAGGAAGGAGAGAAATGCATGCTAGGAGATCACATGCTTCCTACTTTTTCTTCAGTCTGGGATCCCAGCCCGAAAGATGTTGCTGCACACATACAGGGGGATCCCCTTCAGGTAAATCTCTATGGAATACCTACACAGATGCACTCAGAGACTCATCTTCTAGGTGCATCTCCAAATCTAGTCAAGCCGACAACAAAGATGAACCATCACAGTTGCCTAAGGCCTCACAGCTAGTAAGAGATGGAACCAGGCTCTGTATCCATATGGTTTGGTGCTGAAACTGAAACACACTTCCACTCACCGTGAAGTAGGCAACACAAGCTCACCTCTCTAGGCTACAGGCTGAGGGCTTGCTGTAATGGAGCAATGGGTCACTTTCCATTTGCAGTGACTACTGGGGATTGTGGAGGAGGTTAGTATGCTGCCCCACTATTTCCTCAGAACAGTCTCAGGGTCTTTTTTAGAGGTTTGGGGTGCTGTACCACCAGTGGGTGAGAGGATGGGTTGTTGACTCACTGTGCAAGCCAGTCTTCAAGAGTTTAAGGATTTTAAAAACCATTGGTTTTGGTCCTGGCTAATTTCATCAACACGAGGTAAGCCGTTGCCAGCCCACAGGTGGTCTGTCCCAGCTCCCTGCTAGAGCTCAGTATGGGCAGAGCTGGGCAGGGTTGGTATGGGTTCTATAGACGGTCTGTTTCAGATGTTCTGGGGCTTGGAGGAGTCTTTTCCAGATCCTAGGGTGGAGGTGATGCTGGGGTCTCCCTCATATTGTGAAAACACTTGGAACACAATAAAAAAGAAGTTGGCTCTCCTATGGGTGAAGGGAGACTTGCCTTATAGGAAGGTTTGCAGGGATGTAAGTCTAGCAGTTTCCATAAAATGTCTACATCCCCAACTTGCAGAACCGGGTCATGGGGAACCCGTTGGGTTGGAATTGTCCGATTCGGTGACTCCCAAGCCAGGCTTTGGGTCCCCCTTCTAACACTCCCGACTTCCCCCGTTGCGTTCTGGGGGAGGCTAGAGCAGACGGCATGTTCAGGAACACCTTAATGATGTCAGGATACTTTTCATTGCTCATTTATCACTTAGCAGCTCAGATTTGTAGTGCGCTCCCCGTGTTCATTCTCCCTTTCACACGGACAATGCATTCTTTCAACAGTGTGCAGCTCCATGGGAAGGGCCGTGCTGAAAGCAAAAACAGTGGTGCGTGCAGCCTGCTCCCCTTTGGGGGTCGGGGGTCGGGGGGGGGCAGGTGGGGACCAGATGCCTGGCCACAGCCGAGGGAGGGGGATGAGCGCATGGAGCAGCCACTTCTGGTTCCACTTACTCATTTCTCTGCGCTGAAAGGTGTCATATAAATGCTAAATAGAACAGAGAGAGATGGGGCCTATCTATCTGCGTTTCGGCTAATGTGAGCAGATGCAGATAACAAAGCCGCTTTAGCGGATGAGGTTCACCTGCCCTGCCAGGGCTAAGGTCCATCTTCAGTTCACATCAATGCTGCCTGGTCAGTTCTGCTCCAACGCTGCAGCAGACACGGTACTCTGTACAAAAGGGGGTTCGTGCTTTCTGTCCTCATTGGGTTGACAAAACTTGTTGACGAGACAAGTTTAACCACAGGAACCATCTGAGAACAATACGACCAGGCTTATGATTAAGTGGTAAATCCTGGGGAACAGATGAAGTGCTAGAGGAGGCTCTAGAAGAAAGAGGAAGCCATGATTGGAAGCAAGGCTTTGTGGGGAGAAGGGCTGGACCACTGTCCCGCTGACCTGGTAGCTTCTTTCCTTCGGATGCTCACACACATTCTTCTTACCCTTTAGGTCTTAGTTTAAATGTTCTCTGTCCACAGGGCCTCATTAGTTATCCTAAGTGGCGGCCTCTATCCACTTAACACCATGTGTAATAGATATTAACATGTTTCTCTCTTTTCCATTGCTTTGTAACCACTCCATAGGCAGCGGTCCATACATCTGTTTCATTCACTATTGAATTCGCAGACAAGCACAATGCCTGGAGCCCAAGAGGTGCTCTGCAAAGACTTGCTGAGCGAATGAGTGACATTTGAGGAAAGCCTCATTTAGCTAATGTTTCTGTTGGCCAACCGAATCCAAGATTTTGTTTTATATTTTAGGAAGAAAATCTATAGAGTTCATACATAGTTCCAGTGTGGAGATGAATGTCGTTCAAGGCAAAGGGTTTGCATTAAAACATAAAACCATGATAAAGTAGAAAGAGAAACTGGTCATCAACATGAGCATGCCAGACAAGTCTGCATGCTAAGAGAGAGAGGAGAAAGAAGAAGAAGAGGGGGAGGAGGAGGAGGAGGAGGAGAAGAAGAAGAAGAAGGAGGAGGAGGAGGAGAAGAAGAAGAAGGAGGAGGAGGAGGAGGAGGAGGAGGAGAAGGAGAAGAAGGAGAAGAAGGAGAAGAAGAAGAAAATCAAATGTATATGAATAATTGAGCTGGGACCTTGAATAAACTTAACCCATTACTATGCAGACTATAATACAGGCATTTTAATCTTGGATCCTGTCCAAGGTAATCCATTATTGGATGAAGTGGGAGAATCTCGTGCAGAGACAGTTTCACCTAAAATGTGATCCGTGACCATGGACTCAGGATTACAAGAAAGCTCCAGTATGGTTTTAAGTAAAAGGTAGAGGGCTCTTGTTTCGCCCTCTGTTCGCTGTGAGTGATGAGTAGCCTGGACTGTTCTTCTTTTGAAAAATCACTGTTTTGTTTGGCTCACATCCACAGAGGCACTCAGCTCTGCAACAGGACAAAGACACATTTTAGAAAGTAAGAGGTCGGGTGCACGCCTTTAATCCTGGCACTTGGGAGGCAGAGGCAGGCGGATTTCCAACTTTGAGGCCAGCCTGGTCTACAGAGTGAGTTCCAGGACAGCCAGGACTACACAGAGAAACCCTGTCTTGAAAAACCAAAACAACAACAACAACAACAACAAAAAACTCCAAAACCCAAAAACCAAAAACAAAAAACCCACAACCCCCCCCAAACCAAAGAAACAAAACAAAACAAAAACCAAACGAACAAACGGTAAGAGACCTTAGTATGCAGTTGATTATCTTGTTATTTGAATTCAACTGGATCAATATTTAATTTTAGTTGTGGAAGGTGAGGCCAAGCATTCAGAAATATCTTCAGATTTCTTTGCATAATAAAAAGATGTCTCTTAATTTATTTACAGTTGAATTCGGGAAAAGTAACAGGAAGGAGAGTGTCGACAAGGTTGGGGCAGGGTGTTCCTCTGGTGACGACATGCAGCTAGTTAATAGATGGATGATCTTAGTTTGTGAGTCTTCATGGTCAGAACCAGAATTTCAGCACGTTTTAGAAATTCCTTCCCCACAAAAGAAAGTTCCACTGCAGGAAAAGCAATCTTTTGACTATACTGGATACATTCTTGAAGCTGCTGGAACCTTCTATAGAAAATTTTAAAATTCTACACATAGGAAACTTATGATTTGCAGGATATGAAAAGTGAAGCTCTGTTTAGGGGACCTTTGCTAAGCACGTGACTCTAGTCTGTACATAACGTGCAAACCATAGGTCTGGGCTACAGGTTGGATCTACATTGTCTCTCAGAGCCCCACAAGATATATGCGCAACCACCGGTCTGTGGTCCTACTGAGCAAAGGTGAAACCTTAAGAGGTGGACAGGCTCTTGTAAAGGAACTAAGTTTTTGAGAATCTGTTCTTGGAGGGGACATTAAGTCCTTGGCTTTTCGTCTTTCTGTGCTTGTCAGCAGCGGAAAGGCAATCAGCCTTTGTTCCTTCATCTGCTCCCATCATGGTCTTCTGCTTTGCCACACACAGGCCCTAAAACAGTGGAGTCAGAAGATTACGAAGGAAAAATCTCTGAAACCATGATCAAAAGAAATTCTTTTCCATCTTCTAAGATGTTTATCTCAGATGTCTTGGCACAGCAAAGAAGAGGCAGCAAATATGAGCTCTGTGAAAGTGCCGTGCGCCATAGATCATTATATAATGAGGAGAACAGGCATTTACCACACTATGAACTCAAGCTTTTGTTTTGTCTCCTCAGCTCTGCAACCAACTTTTTCCTTGACTCATCTTCATGTCCTTGTATTATCAAACCCTGGGATATTTGGTCATCAATCATCTTAGGTGATGATTATGAATAATGTGTAGTCATTGATGATATCAGAAAATGGATACCAGTGGTGAGGGTGTCTTGTGAGTGCAGGCACAGTTCAATATTTATTCCATCTTGCTCCCTAGCTTAGGATTTTTCTTTCTATCGCAGAGGAATGCATTAGAGCCAAACAGCTCGATCCCTTACAAACAAGAGTCTCTGGCTTGGAAGCCAAAGAGACCATATGCTTTTTAGCCTACTTTCCTAGAGAACTGTCAGACATATTTTAGGTTCATGTTTAGCACCAGGACAACATAAATGATATGAATAGATAGGACCCATCAGTCTCAGACATGTATTATTCTCAATGTGAAAAATATTGAACCAAAAGAAACAACTTCAAGAAGGCTTGGGAGATGTTTCAGTGATCTGTTCTTGCAGACGCAGTTCCAGAGGATCGGATGGCCTCTGGCCTCTGGGGCACTTGCATGCACAAGCACAAATCTACACATTGACACACATGCATACACATAATTAAAAAAAACCATATCTTAAAAAAGAAAAAAATGAGAATATCAAAATAAATCAATGAAATATCATTAAAAACAGAAAAAATGTATCACACACTTTTTTAAAAAGATTTATTTATTTTATGTATAGGAATACATCATAACTGTCTTTAGACATACCAGAAGAGGTCATTGGATCCCATTATAAGTGGTTGAAAACTACCACGTGGTTGCTGGAAATTGAACTTGGAACCTCTAGAAGAGCAGTCAATGCTCTTAACTGCTGAGCCAGCTCTCCAGCCAAAACCATTTCTTTACTATACAAATACATTATTTAAAAAAAATCAGTGGAAGCTAGGTGGTGATGGCGCATGCCTTTAATCCCAGCACTAGGAAGGCAGAGGCAGATGGATCTCTGTGAGTTCAAGGCCAGCCTGGTCTACAGAGCGAGTTCCAAGACAGCTAGGGCTACACAGAGAAACCCTGTCTAGAAAATAAAAAAAAATCAGTGGAGAGTTGGGGACATAGCTTAGTCAATAAAGTGCTTGTTGTGTACACACAAAGGGGCCTGAGCTCAAAGTCCAGAACCCAATTAATAAAAGCCAGGCATGGTGGTATGTGCTCTAATTCCAGTCCTGAGGAGACACGGTGGTCAGCTGATCCCCGGAGTTCCCTGGCCTGTCATCCTAACTCCCTTCAAAGTCCCAAGTCAATGAGAGACTGTCTCAAGAATACAAGGTACCTAGGGAGCATCAGCCATAATGGTCTCTGGTCTTTACGTGCACATGAACATACGTGCACTTCTCATATATGTGCACCTCTCATATGTGCATCTGTACACGCATAGAAACATCAGAGTAGAAAAGATAAGTTATTAAATTTATAGTGCTAAAGCAATTTTCAGCTGGAAAATGTTTCTTAACATCATATACGAAAATAAACACAAGAAGGAAAATTCAAAACAATGAGAACAAAATGTAGATATTTTTTTTCAACACCATTATTTAGACTTTCCTCAACCTCAGGAATGAGAAGGCTTTCTTTGAAGTAGCAAAAAGTATATGCTGGAAAAAAAAGGACTTGGACATTTGACTATATTGAGTAAACCATCTCCATATGGCCACATGCATAAAGGAAAAGAATATGCATATTAGATATTAAAACAAGAAATTCTCAATGGCAAATAAACATAATTTTAAATTATCTACCTGGTGTTTAATGTGTCATCTCAGGCCACAGAGTGAACTTAAAGATACAAGGCATGTGCCGAACAGTCAAAAAGAAAGATGCAATTCTTCTGGCTTCTTGGTGACTGGAATTGCCATGACAACCATAACACATCTTTTGAATGGGGGAAAATGTTTGTATATCTTGAAGTCCATTGGTTGAGCTAATAATATATGGAACTGAACTTAATCTTCACTTTTTTTTTTTTTGCTACTGTAAAGACACGTTGTCTCCTGATCTGTTTGAAACAGATCAGCTATTAAAGACGAAAGGGTGCAGATGACATCTGTCCCCCCACTCTGAGATGAGTGGAAGCTCCCTCTTAGCTCTGTGCTGTCTTGATCATGTGGATGCCAGGGAAGCACTCCAAGCTTTGCTGTATACCAGCACTTGCACAGCCCTGGGCTGTCTTTGCCTTCCATGGTGATTTTCATGTCCTGTTGGTAAGCAGTGGGAAGCCGTCTCCTAGACTTTGATAAGGCTGGCCCTGTACTTTCAGCCCGTGACCATATGCAAAGGCCAGACTACAAAAAGAGACAAAATAAATGGCTTTTCCTGTCACTGGAGAGAGGAGAGGCTAAAGAGAGATTTGCTTTCTTTGCAAGATCTTCCACTTATTATACAACCCAAAGCTTTCTGCGGTCTGGTGCTGGAAACCGTAATGAGCACTCTGCAGGAAAACCACTATAAACAGGTATAAACGAGTAACTGATCAATACTAATCAGTAGGCCCAACCTCACTCAAGTTCTGGCCATATGGAGGGGTAGATTATCATTTTTTAATGTCCCAGGGAGGAGTCAGAGAAACACAAGATGTTCCCGGGCTTGCAGTAAAGAGAGGACGTAAAGGGACTCTCAAGCCCTTTAGAGGTGCATGTTGTATGCAAGGTCTCAAATGAGACATTATCTGGAACTTAATGTGATAGCTCCAGCCCGCTCACTGAAAATACTGATACTTTGTTAAAGAAGTAGGGTAAAAAGGAAGTAACAGGCTAGAGAGATGGCTCGGTGGTTAAGAACACCAGCTGTGCCGGGGCGGTTGTGGTGCTGGTGCACGCCTTTAATCCCAGCACTTGGGAGGCAGAGGCAGGCGGATTTCTGAGTTCGAGGCCAGCCTGGTCTACAAAGTGAGTTCCAGGACAGCCAGGGCTATACAGAGAAACCCTGTCTCAAAAAAAACCAAAATCAAAAGGAACACCGGCTGTTCTTCTAGAGGACCTGAGTTCAATTCCCAGCATCCACCCGTAGGTTCCCAACATTCTATAACTCCAGTTCCAGGGTAGTTGATGTCTTCTTCTGAACTCCATGGACATCAGGTGCACACCTGGCACACAAATAAAGGAATGAATAAATACACGTTTTAAAAAATAAACAAGACAGGAGAATTGAGAAGACAGAATATGGAGGATAGATGTGGGAAAGAGGGAGGAGCCATCCAGAAATCACTAGAGAGTGAAATTCGGTTTAGCTCCTAGGTCACGTGACAGGCCTCTGTTGAGGCTGAGTTGGTTTCTAAGGTGTGGCTGACTTGAAGGATTTCTGGGGATGATACATTCCTGGGGATGTATCTGTTCATTGGAGAGCAGTGGGGCCCTTAGCATGGAGCCTGCTCCCGTGCCGGCCACAGACTCTGCTACGCCCCCTTCAGGTCAGAGTTCAGACCTAGTTCAGTGGCGCTCTGGAGTGAATAAACAAATAGAAGTAGGTGTTCTCAAGAGGGATCTGTTAATATGACTTCCAGCTGTATAAGTTGGGTAGCCCACAATGGCCTGAATGCTGGAGAGGCTGGGATTTCAGTAGTAACCTAGCCCTGGATGTTTTAGCAGTCCCAGTCTGGCACCGAGGGTGGGGGAGATTCTGGAGAGCTGACAGTCTTCAGTCTCTGTTGGAAGATGAAGAAACTGGGTGGATTCCGGTGCCTGCGAAGGATGGCGGAGGCAGCTGGGGAAGCTACAAAAGCAGCAGACCCATACAAAGACCAGACATGAAGGGGCGCAAGCAAGCAGTAAAGGGCTGCCCCCTGTGATTTCTTTGTGTTTGAGCTACTTTGCATTTGATACCCCTCACTCTGGGGAACAGTCTTCTACCCTCAGACAGTCCTTCCTGGAAACGACACAGACCTCCTCAAAGATACGTCTCTTAGCTGATTTAGATGCCATCAATTTTATGATCATGATTTGCCGTCACATCTGGGTTTTAATCTGGATTCTACCACTGGACAAATCAGTGGGCCACTGGACAAGTCACTTTGGTTTTGAAGTCTATTTTTTCTTGTTTACAAATATAAGCTTTATAGCCCCTCCCACCCAGCCTTGAGAACATATGGGAGGAGAGAGAGAAAGAGAGAGAGAGATCTTCCTTTGATATGGATAGTGCCATAACCACAGGTAAAGGTGGGAGGTGAGCCAAGTGGATTCTGGGCATATGGTGACTGTTGCCTTGGCAACAGGTGTGAGGGTCTCCCTGTCACCTAGGTGTGATGTCACTGGGTTCAGAGATCCTGATACCAGCATGGGTGACTTCTAGCCAGGTCTTTTTGCCCTCCTCACCCAGCTCAGGTCTCCAGAGGCTGCCTAGGCTGCTCCTGCTGAGCTTACCATGGGTCTGGGTTTACCAGATTCACAGCAAGGGTGGGGCAGCTGGAGTGGGCTGCCCAATACCAGCAGAGGAGCAAATCATCGAATGTTAAAATAATGACAAGATCATGTGACATGGGATCTGCTTATCACCAACTCTAAATAGTGTAATAAGGGAATATTTTGGGGGCCTGGAGAGATGGTTCAGTGGTTAAGAACACTTGCTGCTCTTGCAGAGGACTTGTATCTAGGTCCCAGCACCTGCGTGGTTGCTCATAATCGTACTTTGAGTTCCAGGATGTCAGTCATGCTCTTTTGGCCTTTTTAGGGATCAGGTATGCCTGTGGGGCACATACATACATTGAAGAAAAACATTCCTACACACAAAATGTAGATAAATATTTTTTTAAAGGAAGAAAATATTGTCTTGGAGAAAAATTTAGCAATTTAACTAGTGCATAATAGAGATAATTACTATTAGGATCGAATGATGCATATATGGCTATACATAAATGTATCAAATCAGCACGTTTTACTATAAGTCTTTTGAAAGGTATATTTTTAGTGGATGCTAATCCAAAGGGTGCCTGCTTGTGTAGAAATAAGCTTGCTTTCATTTGGAAAGTCTGCTCATGATGGTTGGGAAGCCTTGGAGTTCACACTGCCCCTTGCCTGTGTTTGCCTGTGTTACAGCAGTAGATTTGAAACAATGACCCCGAAGGACAAAGAAACAGAACTGGAAGTGCCTCGGTTTTTATTGTCCTGTGTGAGCTGCTGGTTTGAGTTAAAAAATGGGGAAACAACGTTCAGGTTGTTAATTACATTCTCGCTGACTGGATGACATTTTCTGCTAAGTATGGTGTATCTATGGGTTAATGATGTGGTGTATTTATGGGGTATGACACATTTGTTAAGTGTGAGCTAATCCACATAGGAAGTATTTTACTGAATTTGAAATAGAATCTTTAACATTGAACACGTTCTTGCATTACAATTATAGCTGTTTAAAAACTAAAAATAAATATAGTAAATATAATATTACCACAGTGGTGTAAATTAATAATAGCTGATTTATAATTTTATAGGGATTTTGTTTTATTAGAATTTACTAGGGTTTTGTAGGCAATTCTTCGCAGAAAAGTCTGTATTGTAATGAGGAAGATCAAAATTCAAACTAAGGTGAAAATCTAGTAGAAATAGTTGTACACTTTTATGTAGAACTTTGTTAAGTCACAAATGTCTTTCTCTTTGTCAATATTAAACAAATCCAGTGGAATAAGGGAAAATGTCTTTTCTAGCGCCACGGTTTTTAAGAATTTGATTGCAGAGTTATGGAGATGAACGCTTTCTTTAGCTAAGTGGAGGAAGGGCATTGAGGATGGTCTTTCTATTGTCCGAGGCATAGCTAATATACAACGTGCGTCTCTTCTCTTGCACATGTGCAAGAAGGCAGAACCCAAAGGACAGGGCCTCCCATTCTTCCAGTCCTGCTATCTTCTACCTTAAGGAAAATAGCAGCAGCAGCAGCAGCAGCAGCAGCAGCAGCAGTCGTCAAAACAAATAGGTTCTCCAGGCCCAGGGCAGATATTTCCATCACGTTCCCTCCCAAATGGCCCAGACTCAGACTTCCTTCAGTCTACTTCAGACATCCAACAGTCTTCCTGTAAACTCCACTCAGCCTGCAAGCCATGCTGGAGAGAGCAGCCATGTCACAAGCCTTCCTCCTTGAAGAGGGTTGATTTCCCCGGTTGTCTCAGGCAGCGAATAGTTTGAGTGCCCTCCTGACACAGATTTAGACTTTAATTCCTGCTGAAGAAAAGAGGAAGCTTTGGGCAGTCAGAAGCCATGTTGCCCCATCACTGAGCCCAGTCTGGGAGTTAATTACATTGTAACGCCTTTGTTGCTGGGAGCCTGGAGTTCCCCTTCTGTTCTTTCCTTCCCCTTAAAACAGTCTACTTTTTTTTTTTTCCCTCTGAAGTTGCTCACGGAGGGCTAGAAAGAGTCCTTAGGGCTGTCGCTGCTTACCACACGGTAACTGGAGCTCTTTCATAAATGCTTTGTTTACTTTGTCTTTGGATCATAAAAGCCTAGATTTGCATATAGCCATGGCACTGTCCTCTACCATGCTGGAGGAGGCCAAACCAGGTCAGGGCTAAAATGCTCAGTGTAGCGAGTCACAGGCAGGCAGACAGGCAGCTAATCTATTTCCCTGGCATGCCATTAACATAGGTGAACACAAATCCACATCAAGCCCCCCCCCCCCCCCCCCCGGTTAGTTTTTAAAGGCCATATTTACAGCCCATTAGCAGTTAGGGCCAGTGAGAACAAGGCCACTGGTGGTTCGTATGCAATCCATCCATATAATTAAAGGTGTGGAAGAACAGTATCAAGCTGGAGGGGCGAAGACAACCTAACCTAGGAATAGATGAACAATGGCGGGGTGTACCTGCCTTTCCCGCTTCTCTTCTCCTTTAGTATCAGCATGTTTCTTTTCCTCCACACTCTGTGCTTGTCTGTCTGTCTGTCTGTCTGTCAGTTGTCGATCCCTCTAACTTCTTAATTTAACATTAAGTAAATTCTTGTAGAAATATTAACAAATAGAGCAAGTATTTACTTCATTACCCCAATTTCCAGCCCCGCCCATCAGATTTCTGAGCAGTCTCGTCACTGGGGGTGGGGTGGGGGTGGAGGTGGGGTAGAGGGATACACATTACTGAGGTGATCAGAAATGCCCCTGCCTTTCTGATTCTGAGAACCTGGGCTTTCCTGTCAGATGCTGTTCTTAGGCATTTAGGAAAAATCAACACAAAGTAAATATTCAACTCGGAGGAAATAACTTTCCCCTGTTATCAGAGCACACCCTAGACTCCGAGCTGAGGTGCTGGGGGGCTGGGTATGGGACTCACTTCACACAGCCTCCAAAGATGCTGCTGGTAGAGGGCTCCCCCCCGGCAGGTGTTGAATGCACGGAGCAGAGGGGCATGCTGGGAGAAAAAGAGTCTGCATCCAGTTTGCAACCCTGAGCAACACTGAAGGAGGCAGGATGTAATTACCCCTGGTGCATTTCTTTGCTTCCCATCCTCAAGGAAGTCTATAATTCTATCTCACTTGAAAAAAAATAGGAAATTAGGATCACAGTGCCAGTCAGTGCTGTGTGGGACTGTGAAAGGCAGCTGAGTTCCCAGTTGAGCTAGGGCTTGAAACCCCGAAAACCCTGAAGGGATGGTGGGCCCTAGCTGCAGCCCTCCATAGATCTGTGGCCATCAGTCATGTAAAGGTAACACCCCAAGCCCCTCCCCCCATATGTAGAGGAACCTTCTTGGTTCCTGAAATGGATTCTTTTGTTGCTATTGGCTTTAAGATCTAGTTTTTCCTTTTATTCATGTGTACGCGTGTATCTTTTATGTGTAAGTACTTGCTGTATGCCTGTGGAGGCCAGACATCCTGTTTAGACTGTTTTTCTTCTCCATCTTTCTTATTCTTCTTTAAAAGTCCTCAAATATGGCATCCATACAGAAATCACAGTATAACAAAATGAGCATCAAGTTTACACTGATCTCTTTGAATGGTGGCTCTCAACCTGTGTGGGTCATGACCCCTTTGGGGGTCACACATCAGATATCCCAAATATCAGACATTTCACTGTGATTCACACCAGTAGCAAAATTACAGTTAGAAACTAGCAACACAATAACTTTATGGTTGGGAGGGGTCACTACTACACAAGGAACTGTATTAAATGGTTGCAGCATTGGGAAGGTTGAGAACCACTGCCTTTGAAGGACTAGACTATGCCAAGTGCCTAAGAAACCCTCATCTTACCCAAGAGACCCTCCTCCCAGAGAAGTTTGTTCTGCTCACATCTCATAGTGGGCACAGCTTCCCTTTGCAAGAGAATTGGAGCACCTGCATGCCCCAACACTAACTCCCCTTCCCAGTGTGGGAGCTTTCTCTAAGGAACATCCCAACATAGGAGTCATTTCCATCCTTGTCTCGTTCAAGCTTTGTGGTTTATGAGTTTCATTAACGTTTACCGAATTGCAGCTTGCTTGCTTTGATTCCCATTCATGTCCCAGGATATGAATGGACCACAATTTGTTTGCTCACCCCCCTACGGAGTGTTTATTTACCCTCTGGTAGAAACATTTGGGTATGTTTCTGCTCACACATATTTCTCTGCAGCATTTACATTTTTAGAAAATATATTAATGTGTTTATTTTATGAGTGCATGTGTGAGCATGTACACACACACGCACACACATTCATGCCCATGCATACAGAATCCCCAAGTTCACACGTACAGGTCAAATGATGACTTGCAGAAGTCAGTTCTCTCCTTTCACTGTTCAGGTCCTAGTAATCAAATGTAGGTGATCAGGCTTGGCAGCAAGCACCTTTTACCCCCTGAACATCTCCCTGGCTCTTGAAATCAAATGGCTGCATCGGAAGGATGCACACCCTTAACATGAGGGGGTTCTGTGTTCTGCAGGGTTTACATACGAGGCTTTGCTCACCCAGGGCTCTGACTCGTCCTATTCTCTGCATTTTTGATGTCTGGGCATTTGGACACTTACAGGCTCATAGCGATTCAGCCTTTCCAGAGCTGTTTCTTTGAGATTGCAAAGGCTTAGCTGGAAGCATGCTTTTCACTTTTTGCTTTCACTGCTTTTCTCGTACAAATGAACCCCTCTAGAGTACATGCCCGCAATCACTTCTTATCAAACTCTCCCACACAGAGGCAATATTCTCCTCACCCTAAATCATCCCTGAGCTGGGTTCTAACCCACCCCCAGCCAGCATCTCACTGAGCTTCTGCATTGGCAGATTGTAGACTGCTGGTTCCTTCCCCAGGACCCTCCAGGAACTCCCAGGACCCCCCAGGATCCCTAGAACCCCTCAGGACTCCTCATAACCCTCAGGCCCCCCAGGACCCTCAGGCCCCCAGGACCTCCAGGACCCCTCAGAACCCCCCAGGATCTCTCAGAACCTCCAGGATCCCCAGAACCCCCCAGGACACCCTAGGACTCCCCAGGATGCCCCCAAGAGACTATCTTTCCCCTCGCTTCTGTCCTGATGCTCTTTGCCTTTGTGATGCTTTCTCGTGGGTTCACATGTGATAGAATAATGCTATCTTTCTTCAGTACTACCTGGCCCAGTAGTGCCTCCCTAAATGATATATTGAGTATGTTTCTGGAACAATTAATTAATGTTAAACTGCCTTTCAAAAATGATGGTGTCGATTTTGACTCCCAGGACTAGTGCCTGTGGCCATCTAGGGCAGTGGTTCTCAGCCTTCTAATGCTGTGATCCTTTAATACAATTCCTCATGTCATGGTGACCCCCAATTATAAAAGTATTTCATTGCTACTTCATAACTATAATATTGCTGCTGTAAGGAATCATAATGCAAGTACCTGATTTGCAGGGCATTTGATATGCAACCACTGTAGAAAGATTGTTTGACCCCTCAACGGGATCACAACCCAGAGGTTGGGAAATGCTGTTCTAGAGGTTGTTCTCAAGTGGACAGGGTATCATATAATCAGATTTTGAGTGACTCTGGGGAGAATTCCTGTTGAAGAGATCTGAACTAATTGCATAGTGGTGTTGTCATTGCTGCATAGGCATGGTCCCAGCCTTCCCCTGGCAGTGGGTCAGATGGCCTCTAGATGGAAATTTCACCAGGTTTTGAAATGAACTAGATAAGATTCCCTTTATTGATGTTATTGATTCTCATTCTGGTATGATGTTTTGCTTTGAGAACAGAGACCTTTTCTATCTTGCCAATGCCTCAGTTGCCTGCCAAATATCTTGTCCTTCTTTCTTCTTTACCTACAGAAGTCTGGCATTGTGAAACCACCCATGGGGCCCCAGTGAGGGCTCATGCTTGGCTTAAACTAACCATGACAATTTGTTCTGGCTTCCCTACCCTGTGTCATCTGTGTAACTGGATATATTACTGACCGTGGGATAGTTTTGGTAACACAGATATGAGCAGAAATCTAGAAGAGAGACAGATGTGACTAGAACCTGTCTTCCCAACACTCATGACTATATCAGAAGCTGGACCTAACATCAGAGTATTTATCTTGGCTCATGGTTTCAGAGCACTCAAGTCAACATGGTAGCGAAGGCATGGAGGTTGAGGAACTATATTGGGGTGACAATTCAACACAGTATTCAAGTCCTGGAAATAATGCATCTTTAATCTTCAACATCAATACCACTTTTCCCACATTTCTCATATCAGGAAATAAATCCCCACTTGGTTAAGATGGTTGGTCAGATATTTGTTTTATAGCCAAATGTACTACTAACTAATACACTAAAGGTGGCCCAAAGTGACCTGTACAGAACGTATTATTTAAAGGGCTAGAAATGCTGTTATTGAATGACTTAAACATGGGGATCACATTTGCCTTTTATTCTGTCTCTACTTCTTATTAATAATTATCAGTCTATACATATTTATCATATATCTGAGTTTTGCTAGGTGCATGCTAGGATAAATTAGACAGTTGTCCTGATTTAAAGGGCTCATGGTTTACTGAGACACAGCAGCAAGAGTAGTGACAGGAATCTGATAAATGAACAAAGAGGAATTGGATAAGTGTTTTGTTAGCCCAGGAAGGGTTGGCCTACCGTGCTGGCAAATGTTGTCAACCTGACAAGCTCTAGACTCACCTAGAAGTCAAACCTCTGAGTGCATCTCTGAGGAAGTTTCTAGATTAGATTCGGAGGCATAAGAGACATGTTGCATGGGCTGGGGTCCTGGGCTGAATGAACAGGATGATGGGATGTGAGCACAGTACCCCTGCTTCTTGATTGTGGATGCCAGGTGACCAGCCACCTCATTCATTATTCCTGCTGTCTTGACTTCTCCACTGTGATGGGCTGTACCTGAAGCTGTAGGGTAAAATAAACCCTTCCACCCTAAGTTGCCTCTGTGAGGTGCATAACCATAGTAACACAGCCGCTTTGCCTGGGGGTGGCAGGGTTGGGAGTGAGTGGCAAATAATGTGGTGTCCAGGGGCTGGCGAGTCATACCTTCTTCTAAAGTGCTCTCTGTGCAGTTGCTCAGACACCACAATGGAGCACCTCCTACCCCCAAATTCAAGACATCGTGTTTCTCCTATTGTTTACTTCCCTTTGTGAGCAACACTGCTCCAGTACCAGAGTTATTAGAAACACACACAGCCATCCATGTGCCCAGGAGGGACAGCTACCAGGTCAAACAACGTTTAAACTCCTTTGGTTTTGAAGTGACAGGGAGATGAGGTAGAGAATGTCAGCTTCTTGTCTTAGAAGCAACAAAACAACCAGTTTTCTGTGCTGTCATTAAAGCAAGCATATTCATTACGGGAAAAAAAGAACAATTTATATTTTGAGTTTCTTTTTTCCCTCTCTCAACCCAAAATGATCTCAACATTCTGTCCGACAAGCTGAAGTGTATAATGTATTTATAGCAGGCTTGTTAGCTCTGAAACTTTGAAACTATCAACTTCTTGGTAATAAAAGAAAACAGCATAAACCAAGTCTCTGTTAATGTCAGCTTTCTTTAAAGGTGGGACAGTTACACACCTGCATATCAATAACACTCCAGGGCAGGCCCCCAGCAGGAGTTGTGGGGCAATAAAAACTGGACTCTAGAGAAAGAGGGGTGGGGTGGAGCTGGGTGGGTAGGGAGGTAGAAGATGACGGTACTTGGAAGGTATTGGGGGACAGGAATAAATATAATCAAAACCACTATGAAATTATCAAAGAATAATAAAACATTATCTTAAAAAACCTCACAGTAAGCAAGACTTTGCCTTAGGTTGTGGGTCCTGTGATATATATTTTTCAAGAAAAATAGCCAGATAGAAATAGGTTCATGTGCTGAATTAATACCACTTAATATAGGGCTTTAGATAACAAACAAACAAACAACAAAACCCCCACAACTCATGAAGATAGCAGTAGTCAAGGTTTTCCTGACTCTACAGTGATAAAATAGTCAAAGCGTGTCTTAGATACCAGCTCTGCCCTGTGTGCCTTGGGAAGTTAGTTTCTACCCTTTAGTGTTCTCATGAGCAATCTCTGTTGCTTAGCAACTAGGATGTTGACTTCAGTGTGCTATCTGGCTTAGCTGCTGCATATGTGTGGCTTGAGTGTCCTCTCCCCTTCCCCCAAGGGCTTATGTGGGAGGAGTTTGGTTCCCAATGTTGCAACATTAAGCCCTGTAGGACTTTCAGGAGGTACAAGGAGGAGGCCATTGGAGGTGTTGTCTTGGGTGAGAATAAGGTAGTTCTCATGATACCTCAGTCCTTGCAAGAAAAGCTGTCACAAAAGTGCAAGACCCTGACAGGGATGGTGGTATGTTCTTCTACTCTCAGCAATTAGGAAGCTGAAGCAGCAGGAGTTCAAGGTTAAGGCTAGCCTGGGCAACCTAGGGAGACCCTGCCTTGGAAACAAGAACAGCAAGAACAAGAACAACAACAAACCAAAACCAAATAAAAGAGCGAAGGCCAGTCTTATTTCCTGTCAGGTCCTGTCAGCTTTCCTTCTCACATATGCTTCTCATTTTCACTGGAAGAAAATAAATAAATGAATAAGTAGATATAGAAGGAAACCATGATGCTCCTAGATGTGATGGAGGAGAAGGGCTAGTGTAGATTTGAGGGATAGCAGAGGCAGAGGCATCTGGAAGGTTCTAGAGTGAACATGACCAGCCAACTGAAGGAGACTGTGAAGAGAGAGGGGTGCCAAGAACAGTGGCCAAGAGGACAAGAGGACAAAGGGCCAAAAAGGACTGGTATAGTCATGTGGCTGTGTTGTATAGGGAAGAGCTGCACAGAGAAGGTCCCTGGGCTAGAGAAGTTTGGAGTAGGGCGCAAGGTATGAGAAGCAGGAGGATGCTGTAACAGGTAGAGACTGAGGGATGCTGGGAGAACCTGGTGGCCAGTGTCAGATTTGTTATGTTAATAGGCACTTCAGATTGGCTTGCCAGCTCGTGTGTGTGTGTGTGTGTGTGTGTGTGTGTGTGTGTGTGTGTGTGTGTGTGTGAGAGAGAGAGAGAGAGAGAGACAGAGACAGAGACAGAGACAGAGAGAGTATTGAAACCTTTCAAGCCCTCAACCAAAGTGCATTGTATTCGGGTGCCATGATCTTGTTAAAAATCTTTTATTTGAGAATTTCACACAATGTCCTTTGATCATATCCTCCCTCCCTCCACTTCTCCAAACTCCTCTCAAATCTGACCCCACCTCCCTACTTTCCCCACCAACTTCATATCTTTTTTTTCTTTGTTTTTTTTAATCTTTGAGATTGTAATTTGATTGCATTTCTCCCTTCCCTCTCTTCCCTTCAAACTCTCTTATACACTCCCTCCTGCTCTCCTTCAAAATTATGGCTTCTCCTCCCCCTCCCCCTCCCCCTCCCCCTCCTTCTTCTTCTTCTTCTTCTTCTTCTTCTTCTTCTTCTTCTTCTTCTTCTTCTTCTTCTTCTTCTTCTTCTTCTTCTTCTACAAATCAATTGCAACTGCATGCATATATGTATATACATAGTCCTACAACTATCCAGTTGAGCCCATTTCATGTTCCATGCACACACATTTTCTGGCATGGCCGTTAGACTCTGGACAGCCAATTGCAGTGCTCTTCCCTGCATTTACCGGTGTACAGCATGAACACATCTTGCCACAGGGACCATTGTTGTGGTGCACAGGGTTTACAGCTGGGTCAGACTGCTGATGACCTCTGCCTTACCCCCAATCCTCAGCAGCTATGAAGGTGAGTCAGAAGGGAGGACACTTCCTGGTCAGTATAGTTTGTGATCTTAAACCTTCAAAACTGTGAACTAGGGTTGGAGAGATGGCTCAGTGGTTAAGAGCACTGACTTCTCTTCCAAAGGTCTTGAGTTCAATTCCCAGCAACCACATGGTGGCTCACAACCATCTGTAATGGGATCTGATACCCTCCTCTGGTGTATCTGAAGACAGCTACAGTGTGCTCATATAAATAAAATTAAATAAAAATGTTAAAAAAAAACAGAAAAAAACCCCTTGTGAACTAAATAAACCTTTTTTCCATTTTTATTGGTTATTTTATTTATTTACATTTCAAATGTTTGAGAGATTAGTCGTTATGATTTATTGACCACCTAGCTTAAAACTTAACAGGTTTTATTTCTTAGATGATGATCAAAGTGGCCCTGGTCCGTGGAAGGCCACACTGTTGGTCATCCATTCTGAAATAATCCCATTCACCAGCTCTGAGAAGAGCTCTGTTGAAACTTGTAATTGGTGACTTCTCATTTCTTTCATGTTGGGAAAGAGAGAGAGAGGGAGAGGGAGGTGCCCCCAGTATGTAATTGGATGGAACTGGGGACCAAGGAGAGATAAATGAAATTGTGAGTGAAAGCAAAGGTTTTTAAACGAAACCAGAGTTGTTGGAATAGGATCTTCATACAAGTTGGATCTTCATACAAGATGTCCACTTCATCTGGACAGTGTACACTCTGGGACGCATGCATAGGAGCTTCAAGAAGCAAGTGCTGTTGGGGGAGGTATGTGTTTGCACAGAATGTACCCAAATGAAAACACACGTGTACGCTCACATCCACAAAAACTGTCTCCCACTACGTTGGCTCCTTTCTACCCATTCTGAATTTGCTGACCTGCTTGTCTGACCCAACAGAGAGTTAAGACCTTTCTCATTATCTTTCCACAGAGAAATGATAAGATGGAGGGAAGTTTGCTGACTGAACAGACAGCACCATGAACACTTCTAGCTGTGCAGAATTTATAGTAAAACCATTGCCATCGCCAACATTACCACATCCTCCCCGAGGAAAGCAAAGGCTTCCTTCCTCTGTTAGCCTCAGCACTCCCCTGTTGCTACCTCAGTCTCCTTTTACATACGTTTGTCTTTCTGTTGTTGTTTTTGTTATCATTGTCTAACGGAGGGCCTTGGATATTCTCGACAAGCAATTTACTGCTCTCCCAACAACCCCCTTTTTAGGAGATTCTGTGAGTAGTTTTTGAACTTTAATTGATTTTGAAGTATGTAGGCTTTTCAAGTTTTCGTATGTCCTGAGAAAGGTGTGAACCTGTCAAAGAAAGAGTTGGCCTTGTCACATGGCTGAGAGGTGTCCTGAGTCACTCGACAGAACCTGAGAATGAATATACAGACTCTGTACGCCCTCACTTACCCACTTTCTGGTGATTATTTTTTATCAAACTGTAGTAACATATGGTGACTAAAAATGGTGGGCCGAGTTTGTTACAACTGAGGGCTCTGTGTAGGTAAACTAGGCCTTAACTCATGTGTCCTATGACTTTTTTTTTTCCACAGCTTCAAGGAGTAGGGAGAGGAGAACTATTCTAGACAACAGATGTGAGAGCTTTTTTTTTCTTTTTCTCCCTGTCCTGTGGATATGCCTGAGGCTCCAGCCTGGTGACTCACTCTTGTGGTATCATATACCTCAAGATTAAGTGAGCGCTGTAGAAAGTGTGGGACAGGATTTATCAGTGCGAGCTCCTCCTTTGAAGTATCGGGGCAGGCTACTTGGTTGATGGTTTCTGGAACTTGGCCAAGTCCCAGTATGCTGTGAAAATAGCTGTCTTAGGTTCTCTTGGCACATGAGAACATTTGCGCTGGATTCTCAGGCCCCTGTAGCTTTCTGATGTTTTCAAGGCGGTGTTCTTGGGACTGAGGGCCTGGAGCCAAATTGTAATCCTGCCTGTTTGTGCTCCTTCAAATGCTTGATCCCAACAGGGTTTTGATGACTCAAGATACAGGCTATAACACCAACCTGTGTTCTCAGATGCTGGCTGGCAGGCTGTGAGTGGCCATTGAGCACTTACGTATAGGCTTCTCTGTAGCACACATGTCCTGTTGTCCTGTCCCCCGACACAAAATGTTGACCAGTCAGGCTTTGCTCAAACAATGTTTCTGTGTACACAGTGCTACACCCTAACCTTTACAGCTTCCAATTAAAGCATTGTATGTGTGTGTGTAGAAGAAAGCCACTGTACCAGTCAACCAAAGAATACAGACGCACACAAATAAAACCCATCCATTTCTAGTAAAAATGCCAGCACCTGTTTGCCTGTGCCTTTTTCCTTCCGCATCTCCCCGTCATCATACTGCTATTAATTTTGAGTTATATTAATTACAACTTCTATGAAGCATAGAAGGTTAATTATGCTGGATTCCCAGACACCCTTCCAGAGACAGGTTGGGCTATCAGCCACATTCCTCACCAAGCAACTATGTGTAATAAATAGCTTCCTTGTAAATGCAGATTGCCCAATGGGCTCTCCACTTTATGTTTTCCCTCCTAGCCTGGGAACCTGAGTTTTCCCTGATTTAAATCTTGTCAAGTGGTGTTGGGGACCTCATAAGGAAGCCTTCCTGAGCATCCTTCCTTCTCTCCATGCTTAATAAAATATCTTGACTGAACTGAGTCTCAGGGAAGACTCAAAGCATAATTTAGTATGGCTGCAGGGTGGGCTCTGTTATGGGCTAGACTGTGTCTTCTGCTTTGACCCCAAGTTCATAGGCTGGCTTTCTAGCTTTTGGGACCCCAGATGGTCTAGAGACATGACAAGCTGTTTACAAAGATAACCAGACTACAATGAGGCCATTAAGGTGAGCCCTAATCTAACACAGTGGGCATCTTCTTAAAAAGTGGGAATTTGAGGGGAGGTGAGATGGCTCAGCAGGTAAAAGTTTTCCATGCTGAGCCTGGAGACCTGAGTTCTATCCCTGGGACCAACATGATGGAAGGAGAGAAGAGACTCCTCCAAATTGTCCTATGAGTTCTATAAGCTTGTAGCGGTATGTGCATTAGTGATGTGATGCGCGCGGGTGCACACACACACACACACACACACACACACACACACACACACACTCACATAAGTAAATAAATGAAATTGTAAAAATTTAAAGAGGGTATTTAGAAACAGATCTTTCACGAAGGGAGAGTGGATAAGAACATGAAGACAGATATCTTCAGGTCAGGCAGAAAGCCAGAGGCAGATCTTTTCTCACTCCTCAGTCCTTCAGAAAGGGCTGGATGGACCCTGCCTATAACCTTGATTTAGACTTCAAACCTTTAGAAGTCTTAGCAAACACATCTCTGTTGTGTAAGTCACTGACTATGCTATTTTCAAATGACTATAGACCTGCCTTAGTCTGTTTGTGTCTCTACAACAAAATACCCAATTTTTGGTAATTTATAAAGAATAGAATTCAGGGTCTAGCTAGGAGTTCAAAGTCAAGCAAGGCCCAGGGAGATTTGGCTATCTAATGAGGTCTGTGCTCTGCTTTCTGAGGTGACAAGCATTGTCATGTTTCTCACAGGGTTAAGCAGATTCTGTTTCTTCATGGTGAAAGGTAAGAACAGCGAGGCTCACTCAGTTCAAGTCCTAAAGCCTCAGAACAAGAAAACAGTCAGAAGAGCGCAGAGCTTGGGATTCAGGTGTTGATTGGTGTGCATCAGGGAGCCCACAGTGGAGAGCCTGAAGGTCTGACATCCACATGCAGGAAGAGGCTCTGTCTGATGTAAAACACTGAGTTTGTCTTTCCTCTGAGTTTTTGTCCCATACAGGACAGAATAGATGAGGTGTTCATATTGAAGGCAGCTTCTTTCTCCTCAGTCTGCTTAATGCACCACCTCCACACTGGAGGCGTGCACTCATCATTCCGCACACTCATCAAATACTACATCGGCCATGTATTCTTTACTTTTAGCGAAAGTGTGGGGAATAAATATTGTTTTGCCAGCTTTCTTGGTATTCTGTAGTCAAATAGGATCAACTGTCACTATGTTCTTTGTGCATTCAACTATGAGGAAGAGAGCAGAAAGGATGTGTGTGAGGGCCTGCTCGTGAGATAGACTCTCAGGAGAAGAAGGAATCCTGGGTCCAGGGTGAAGCTGAGCTGTCCTGGGCACCCAACAAAGGCTTCAGAAGCCACAAGTCCCCTCATAGGTAAGATGCAGATTTGGGTTTTTATACCCTTCTGTCAGTCAACCATTCCTAGGTGGTGAACTGCTTCTAGAAGGAGGTGTGACTCCTGGGGTGTCAATTTGTTTCAGATTCTGAAGACAGAGGGATGGGGGATAGTGGGGGTGATGGGGGATGACTGTTGGGGGAAATCCCAGAAACCAGGGTAGTAAGTGTTCCTTTTCCTTGGAAGAGATGGCTATTGAAGGCACACGGTGACACCTGTCATGACTACATGCCATCACAACTCTTTGTTCTTGTTGCTTTTCAATTTAACTGCAGAGTGTCACATTAAGTTTGAGTTGAATTTGACTGTGTGTGTGTCACTCCGTTCATTTCTCTGTACCCATGCTCTTGACAGAGTAGGCTGTGGCTCCCTTCGCTTTCTGAGTCTTCCCTGGAGAGAGGTAAAACATGGGGACTTGCGGATATCTAGGGATATCCAGACTGCACAGCAGAAACTACTGTGTGTCTATTAAAGCAGAATGGATTCCTAAGAGAAGGTCACAGGAGTGTCAGACAGGAAGTGGCAGGTGTTCCCAGAGACTGGAAGCTGGATGTGGGCTGGGTTGGAAGCTGCACCAAGCCCATCTTTCTGCGGAGCTGCTGAAGGCTGCTGCTCCCTCCATCACATGGAGTGCTGGTGAGACCGGGGCTGCCACTACTTCGGCTCAGAGACTGCTAAGGCACCATCTCTAGAAGCATTCATCCTAAGATTCAGGTCCACATCTCTCATTTTTCTCAATGCCATCGGATAATAAATTGATTCGTGTTTGTTCCAACTTTGCTTTGAAGCACCGTCATTAATCCTCATGAAAGAGACTGCGCATGCCTGGTTTTTTTCCACCTCGCTGAGCTTTGTGGATGCAAAGTAAGCAAGGCATTGTGTTCCTTATGCCTAAGCATGTGGTCGGTATAATTTTTCCACAGACAGCTGAAGGCAACAGACTGTGCGTGGTAGTTCAACAAAATGCTAGGCAAAAAAGGTCATTGAAAAAGACACCTAGGACTTTATCCTGGACTCTGCTACCTCAGCCAGGCAATCCGTGATGGCTACTGCATCTTACTGACCAGTTTCTTCGAATCAGGGAATGTGATCCATAGATCGATCACATACTTCATTTCGTCCAAAGTCCAGACTTGCTGCGGGTTTTTATCAAATCAGTGCTGTAGTTATTGATAGTTATTTACCACCTAGCGCATTATCCCAGCCATCTCCTGGTTTCTTCGAATACAATTGATTGTAGATATTTTCCCAAATCATACTTACAAAATTAGATAACAGGCTTAAAGCCACATTGCCTATCAGGAAGTCACTATGTTCCCGAACCCTGTTGTTGCCATGGTTTCTTAAGAGACAAAGGCATTGCAAAAGGGAGCGTGTGTCTAGATCCAATGAGACATGAATAGGAAAGGGTGCTTCAAATTCCTTGTGTTCAGAGTGCCAGCAACACTTCCTGTTCACGGTAAGGGTCGTCATTTGCCTCAGGAAAGGGTGTTGACAGAGAATAAAAGCTTTGTCTAGCTCACTTAGGATTTGTAAAGGATATTCTGGGCAGGAGGTAGTTTACCATCACAACTCCCAGGAAAAAAACAGTTGATTTTCCTTCATGCCTCTGGAATGTTCCCCCACAAGCAAAAAAGAAAAGGCGGTTTTGTGGAGCCACAGTTGTGTATGGGCTTAATTTGAAATGATTAGTTTCATTGGCCTTGATATTCTAATTATATCTCTGCATTTTCCCATGCAACTCTTTACCACTCAAACATGTTAGTTCAGAAAAGAATTGTCATGCTCATGCAGAAAAAATATACAAAACAAAGGGATATTGTGTCAGGGCCGGAAGAAGCATGCTTTTCAGTTGTTTTTTGTTCCCCTCGGTGTTTCCAACAGACGTAGATATGTAAAGTTCCGTAAGACCTATGAGCAACCGGGAGTCATCATCTGGAGAGCCCTATCAGGGTGTGAGCATACCTGGATGAGTTCTTGACTAGCCAGTCATTCACTTGTGTCAAGATGTAGGGACAGCAGGAAGATTCTTCCCGTTCAGGAGAGATCGCGTGTCTAGTTCCTTTCTGGGTAATGTGTAATGTTCAAAATTAACCTGTAAGTCCCATCTGCCCAGGAACTAGGTAGCTTCCTGGAATGCTGGGAAATGTAGTTCTTGGGAGATATCAAAGCCTTACGGGAAAGTATGGTGGCCTATAGGTTTGTCCTTATAAGCCTCTGCTAAAAGTGGCTTGAGGCCATTCCAGATGAAAAATTCAGGAAATGATCCTGACCAAAGTCCATCGCTTAGTCAATATTTAATATTTAATAAAGCTTGGTTCAAATTTTGCCCAAAATGGTGGAGTTGGTTTTTTTTTTTTCCTGGCAAATCTCAAGATTAACACATGATTTTTATGGAGTTTGGAACTCACTAGACTTTACCTCTGTAGCCTTTCTGTTTCAGAGTAACTGGGCAGCTATGTAAGATACTGTGTGCATGAAGTGATGTGACTCATGATAATGGGACTTAGAATTCGTTATAGGATCTTTTTGGAGATCTCAGTTGCTAGGGAACCTCACTTTAGTCTACTCTGGAACAAGAAGATATAGCAAGAAAGCAGAGTGATTTTCTCTTTCAATTTTCCCACTAACACTTCAGTACTGAAAGTTCCAGAATGATCGTGACCTTATGTCAGTTATTTCTTAAAGTTGGAGAGAGAAACCTTGAGGGAAATAATAAGGTAGTGAATGGAAAATAGAGATGCTCCTTGGGGTGGGTCATTTCTTCTTGGAGTCCTCTGTGTGCCCTAGAGGGTAATATCAGGCAGTGTCTTAGTGTCATGATATCTTTGAAACTGTAGGGTCCTGACTCCAGGTAGAGAATTCACGGTGTTTCTTGAGTGTTTATGTCCATCTTTTCTACACAGAGATGTGGCAAAGGCAGAGGCTACAGGTAGTCTGGTTTCTAAGCCTTCATCAAATTTTCAGCCTGCTTGGAGAGCTCCAGTGAGCACACTCAGGAACGTTATCCAGCTGCACATCAGGCTGTGCTCCGTGTTTGTAGGTCAGAGCTTCTTCTCTTGTTTAGGGAGAGGGAAGACAAAGGTATCAAGCTTTAGGAGAAGCCTCTGGAACTAAGAATAGTTTAATTGCAGAGAAGAAAAAGGTCTACCAGGTGCCAGCCAGACATTTGTGAGCTCCAAGTTTCGTCAACACCATGATGCTACTTCATTTCTCTCATAAACCACAATGAGCATCACAGTTTTTGCTTCGGTGGTGACAAAAGGACCGCAGGCTGCAACGAGAGCTCCCTGACGGGGTCAGGCTTCCTCTCAGCTACGTGACTCACCCTTTACCCCAAGGTACAGGACTCAGATTTATGGCAGACAGGCACAGCCCGTGGGCCCTCCAGCTCCTCTTAGGTAGATAAAAATCAGGATTCTGTTCTGTTTCAGGGTAGGGAGGTTTGGCCTGAGGCACAGAGGCGAGACTGGTAGAGAGTCCCATCCAGCTGAAACTCAGCAGAGAAAGGAAGAGAAGACACGGCTTGCTGAGAAATTATCTTTGTTGGGCGTTTATTGCCGTGACAAAAGGAACTCAGGAGGGAAGGCATTTATTTCAGTTTGCCATTTCGCACTTCAATCTGTCATCTAAGGGAATTGGGGCACAAACCTGGAGGCAGGGACTGAAGTAGAGACCACAGAGGAATGCTATTTGCTGGTTTGCACTTCATGGTTCTCTCAGCCTGCTTCCTCATAGCTCCCAGGACCACCAGACAACCCAGGGAAAGTTCTGCCACACACACAGTGAGCTGAGCCCACCAGACACCAATCATTAGTCAAGAAAATGCCCTGGGAGCTTGCCCACAGGCCAATATCGTGGGGGTGTTTTCTCAGTTGAGATTCCCTTTTCCCAGATGACTCAAGCTGTGTCAAGTTGACATAAAACTAGCCAGCACAGAAAGAGTACTGATGTTATACCCAGCATAGTAATTAAGGAGGAGCTATTATATATGTGTGTACTTAAGGTGTTATTTATTCTTCGAAATTTTCACATGTGTGTAACATGTATGTTGATCATCTGCTCTTCTGCTCCCCTCACTTCAAACTCTCTCTCTCTCTCTCTCTCTTTCTCATCTCTTTCTGATTCTCTCTCTTCATTTATTCAGCCCACTGTATACAGTTAGTGCTGCTTATGTGCACACAGGCATTAGGGCCATCCACTGAAGCATGGGAACCTACTAGTGGCCACACTCTTAAAGAAAAGTGAATTCTCCTCCCCACACAGCCCACAGATTGGCAGCCCCTCCCTCTTACATGGTAGGATATTTAGCTGGCTTGATATCGTGCAGCTATTATGTGGGTAACTACTGTTTCTATGAGTTCATATGTACAACAGCAATGTTACAGCCACAGAAATCCTCCCTATTCTCCAGCTCTTACATTCTTTCTGACAAAACTCCCTGAGCCATAGAAAGGGAGGGTGAGTGGAGGGGAGGTGATAAAGATGTTCCCTGTATGGTCAGGTACTCACAATTGCCTATTCTAATCACTTTGAACAGTAACAATTATGTATTCCTACAATAACTGTTACCACTGCAAAACAAACCAAAGCAAGATATTTTGACAGAGACTGGGAGCAGCACAAGCCTATGGCTATAAACATAAGTATTTAGAAGGAGGTTTGACAAGACCATTTAGAAAAATAGCATCAATTGTGTCTCCCCTACAGTCTATGAGTTCCCTAGACATGGGTTTTTGCCTTCTCATATCAGGCATGGAACGTCATCTGTGGAGCAGGCTCACTCGTCTTCCTCTCTCAAGCTTCCTCCTCCCTTCAGTTCTTTCATATTCTACTTCTATATGAATATTTCTAAAAAGAAAACAAGCAGCAACATCAACACCTGCTTGCTTTCCTGTATCAGTAGCATGCCTAATAAACTATACTAGTAAGATAAGAGTGGAACAAAAGCACAGAGGAGGTGCATCAGGAGGGGACATGGAGGAGAAGTAGGGTTTGACAATGGCCCATGGCTTCCCAATAATTCTTCACCTGAAGTGGTTTTTCTGTGGAATGTGTGTTCTGGGTGAGGTTTCATGTCCTCCTATCTCCATGGCCCATAGCATCTTTCATAAGAACCTTAAGGATGATAAAATATGCACAACACAAAAGGTACTCACTGTCACCACAACGGTGCTTCATCCACGGGCATTGTTGTGTAACCCGCCTCCAGTGTCTTCGTCTTGCAAAACTGAAATTCTGTAGTCACTAAGAACCACCCATTCCTTCTAACTCCCGTCAATCACTCCATCACCACCGACTGCACGTTCTCGGTGATGACTCTCGTTGAAAGTTGAGTTTTTGTGACTGGTTAATTTCACTCAGCGTCATATTCTCAAGGCTCAAGGCTCATTGGTGTGGAACCAGGTATTAACTATTTCTTTAATGTAGAGATATTTGGGTTCCTTTATAAGCACAGGCGTGGAAGTGTCTCTTCAGGACCTCACTTTCCAGTCTTTTGGTTATATTCCAAGAAATGGAACTGTATGATCATGGGTAATTTTGCTTTCCTCTTGTGAGTAATCTCCATACTGTTTATCACGACATCTACACATTTTTTGGATTCCCACCAGTGTCATGCAGGCACTCCAGTTTATCCCTAGCTTTGACGCAGTTTTCTGTTTTGCTTTGTTGTTGTTCGCTAGTTGCTGTATTCCTTACCACTCTCTTATCCCTGTGGCAAATGCCCAACAGGAAGCAAGAGCTCATGGTTTGTGGATATATACAGTCCGTGCTGGCAGGGAAGGCGTGGGAACTAGGCAGTTGATCACACAGCATCTGCAGTCAGGAAGCAGAGAGGGATGTGTGCTCCGGCCCAGTCACTATCCCCGCTCTTTTCCTTTTACTCAGTCTGGCACTCTGGTCCTGTGATAGTTCCGCTCACACTCAGAGTGGGTCTCCCATCCTCATTTAAGAATCTCTGCCAACAGTCTCACAGATAAACCAGGACATGTGTCAGCTAGGTCACTCCAAATCCAGGCAAGTTGACAAAGAAGCTTGACATCATGGTCCTCAAGCTAATGGGTGTAAGTTGGCTCTTGGGTGTATATGGATAACCGGCAATTTCACTGACTGGCTGTAAGTCTGTCTTTGGAACAAATTCGGATCCGAATTGTTCTCCAGGGCCTGCATATTAAAGGCTTGGTCCTCAGCTTTGTGATCCTAGAAAATGGTCGAACCTTGAAGCAGTAGGGTGGAGTGGAGCTGCCTGTTTACTGTGGACATACTCTCAAAAGAGACTCTGGAATACCCCAGTCCTTCTGCCCTTTCCAGCAACTGTGAGGTGAGATTTCCTCCACCGTGAGATCCCTGCATGGGATTATATACTGCCTCATAGAATCACATGGCTTAGCAGTCATGAACTGGAGTCTCTGAGACTGGGAGCCTACGTGCACCTTTCTTCCTTTTAAGTGGCTCTTTGTTGTAGTAATAAAAAGCTGGCTGACACTATTAGTTTATAAATGGCTGTGAAACGGTAAGAATTTTTACCTGGCTCTAATGTCCCAGGAATGTAATGAAAGGCAACTATTCCCATTCTTGTGCCTGGACAGTCCCTTATGAGCAAAACCTGATTTTACACAGTTCCTATAAGTTCTGGAGACATGTTGATTTGTCCTTGACTCCAGAACTGGGAGCCATTGCCCCTTGAGTTGAGTTTTCAGTTTAAAGGTGATTCTTCACAGACATCCAGTTAAAATCCATCTGCCATGGTTCAGGGCTGCAGGGGAGACAAAGACAAGAGAAAGCAAGTACCTAAAAAGATTCCAGTGAGTCAACCCTATGCTCGATAGACCACAGTCCTGTGGGGTCAACCCTATGCTCTGTAGACCACAGTCCTGTGGAAAGGGTTACTGTCTGTAATGGCTCTGGTGTCCACACAGCCAAGACACAAGACATACATATTTGTATGTACATACATACATACATACTTACATACACACACAAATTTTTGTTTAAATTGAAGTGTGTGTATGTATGTATATACATATGTGTGTATATGTGTATATGTATATAAGTGTGTATGTCTGTGTGTATGTATGTATCAATGTGTATAAGTGTGTGTATATATGTGTGTATATGTGTGTGTGAGTGCATGTCTCTCTCTTTCCCTGTCTTTCTTCTTCTCTCTCTGTCTTTCTCTCTCTGTCTCTGTCTGTCTCTGTCTCTGTCTCTGTCTCTGTCTCTGTCTCTGTCTCTGTCTCTGTCTCTCTCTCTCTCTCCTAGTGGACTTATTGGGTTCATAATAGAGGTCAGAGGTCAACCATCACCAGAGAGTCTTCCTCAACCACTTCTCCACTTTACTTTTCTGATACAGGAATTCTTGTGAATCTGGTGGTGACGATTTGGGGCTGGACTGTAACCGCCAGAATCCACCTGTCTCTGGCCCTCAGAGCTGAGGTCCCCAATGTGCACGGCCATGCCCAGCCTTTACTTGGGTGCTGTCCTCAAGCTGGTGCAGAAAGCACTTTACTCTTGAAGCCACCTCTTCAGCACCCTGCTCTTTCCTTTATTGGCAATCTCTTCACTCTTCGTGGCCTCGATGTGCTCCCTCCGTTCTTACTGTATTTGTAAGAGCCAAGGACATTCAACAATTTACTTGTATCTTGCTGACACTTCCTCTCTAAGTCATAAGCAATACAAACAATTGGGTTTTAAATGGAAGCTTGTATGCTTCTTATGTGAGAAGGGGGCACATATGTGTGTATGTGTGTGCGTGCAGGTGGTGCCCATACAGAGCCAGAGGTTGATGCAGGATCCTTCCATCACTCTGCACTTTGTTTTTTATTATTTATTTACGTATTACTTTCTTGATCATTATCTCTTGACCAAGGGACCAAGTAGGAAAAGAGGGAGTGTTAAACATTAGATGTTCTGGCTAGGATTTTTTTTTGTTTCCTCCTCCTCTTCCTCCTCCTCCTCTTCCTCCTCCTCCTTCTCCTCCTCTTTTGTCAACTTGACATAATATAGAGTCATTTGGGAAGAGAGAACCTCAGCTGAGAAAAGGCCTGTGGGCAAGCCTGTGGGGCATTTCCTTAATTGATTGATGTAGGTAGACCAGCTCTATGAGTGGTGTCATCCCTGGGCAAGTGGTCCTGAGTTGTGTGAGAAAGCTGGCTAAGCAAGCTGTGTGTAATAAGGTAGTAAGCAGCAATCCTCCATGACCTCTGTATCAGTTCCTGCCCATAGGTTCCTGCCTTTCATTCCTGCCCTGTGTTCCTTAGGTGATGGACTGTGATGTAGAACTGTAAGCAGAAATAAACTCCGCTAATTTCTTTTGGCCATGCTGTTTTATCACAGTGATAGAAACCCTAACTAAGACAGCAGTCATTCTTTAGTAATGGGTTTAGGATTGGTTCTAGGACCCCTGCAGATCCCAAAACGCTCAGATGCTTTAGGTGGGTATATGATCTAACATTTGCATATCATCCATATATTCCCTCTCACACACTGTAAATCACATCTAGATCACCTATAAAACCAAGTACAACATAAAGGTTATGTAAGTAACTGCTGCATAACTTAAGGAATAATAGAGTCTGAACACGGCCAGCACAAGTCATCTTTTTTTTTTCTGTGCATTTTTGATCCACTGCTGGTTGAGTCTGCAGATACAGAAGGCCAACTGGACCTTGGCCATTGGATATGACCTGACGTCCAGTCGTACGCTTTGTCATGTACGGAGAAGAAAAGGAAGCTTCTGAGAGGAGAAGTGATGGGAAGGACAGCAAAGGCTCTGTGAACATCCTGAGCAGATGCTGGCTTCACAATTTGCATATTTGAAGACAAGTTTATGTGGCTACAGATCACAGACGGTATGGCTGCTCCTTCCTGGTTCTGACGCTATTGAGGAAAGCTGGGTTCATAGTCTCCTCCTTTCTTTCCCCTGCATCTCACCCATCCCACTGGATGAACCCTCGATTTATAGCACTGATTGGTCTTACTATCCTGTGGCCTCAGCCTTTTGGGTACTGGGATTATGGGTCTGCAGTACCACATCTGGCTCAAATTTTTAATCATATACTATCACTTGACCTGGGTAGGAATTCTCATTTTGTGGTATAGCTGCTTATATAGTGTGGAATATTTCTACCTCATGAGATGGTTGTTGGCTTCAAATGAGGTTATCGTATATAGATTGACTAAAGATAGAGCCAGGCACATAGTAGGTACTCAGTTAATAAGATCTGGGCCAGAAATTCCAAGATTTTGTCCAGTAGGTAGGTCTAAAGCTGACAATAATGCTTTCTTCTTCCCAAAGAGAGCACACAAAACCAAAGGCCATCAGATCAACCAGCCAGCCAAGCAGAAGGTATGGCAGCAGATGGGCATCTTATTAGGAGACACCCTGCTAGACGAGAGAGCCACTCTGTTGAGGTATTAGCATAATCTTCCTTTGAAACTTCTGCTCATAGAGAACAACACCGGCTTCAAGTTGGTAAATAACTCAAAGAAATTTAATTTGCCCTGTGAAGTGTGGGTAATACTGCTTTATCTTTCAGAGAAGACGCACTGCCGCCTCCATAACCTTCGTAATGAGGCCATTACCACCCGAGAGCGACTCCCTCCTGAGTTCTGACAGAGCAGTAGGCCACATGGCCGTGATTCATCTGTAAATCATGCTCTGTTTAAAAATCTTGGCGACTTCCTCCTTGTGCCCTGCTGTCTCTGTGGAAGGAGGAGGCACGGGAGGGAGGGAACCAAGGGAAGGGCATGAGATGTAAGGCTTGACTCTGTATTCCATAAAACCATTCCCCTTCTTCATTTCCACTAGAGTACCCCCATTCCTGCATGGTATTTTATACTCAATTAATTCCTGGAGATATTGCCAGAAACCAATGTGTTCTGTGTGCATACTGGATAACCGTGGGGATTTTAAAAAACTGTTGTTATTTGTTTAGATCATATTTTTGCAGACAGTAGCAATATATTAGTTGTTCATTTGGGGACATAGAGTAACTAGCCTGAAACTATTATCCTTTCTTTGATTTGATTCATCTATGCTTGACCCAAATGCTGTTTTGAAATAGGAAGAAAACCAAGTGTGGTGGCAGTGTTGAAAATCCATGCACTTGTGAGACTGGTGCTTGGGAGGGTGGGGTGGGGTAGGGTGGGGTGGCTGATGTTGGTTTGGGTGTGGTGAAACACACCTTTAAACCCAGAACTCTGGAGGCAGAGGCAGCTCGGTCTCCCTGAGTTTCAGTTTAGATAACGAATCCCATGCCAGCCACAGTTAGATCTTGAGACACTGTCTAAAAGACAAAAGCAAAGCAACTGACTGGGACTGGGGAGTGGGGGTTAGCTACTGAATTGTGTTGTGCTTTTATATGAAATAGAGACGAACACTGGTGAATTCATAATCTTTGTGAGCCTCCATATGTGGAGAAACCACAAGCTATAGAAAACACACTGATTGAGATCAAAGTCCCTAGGTCATGACTGGCCCAGATGGCAACTGATCATTTCCGTCCTTGCCTGGTAACAAAGGGTTTTATCACACATTCTAATTCGTGGCCTGGGATGATAAACAGCAGAGGCTTGCTTGGAGACTGACCCATGGCCTCATGCCCAGTAACCCTTTTAATAATAGACTTTTCCTGCCTCGTTTTTTTGTATAGGTGCTAACATCAAGTTTGGGTATGCATCAGGACTCATGAGTCCTCATCCTGGGTCCTCTTCCAGTACCCCACTAGCATCACCCTATTCTGGCATCAGGCTTTTCTTTTCTGTGAATAGGAGTCAAAGCAAAACAAAAAAGGAGGTGGGCTGGGACAGCTGCTCAGTCAGTAGGGTACACGCTTGAATATCTGAGTTTGACTCTTAGCACCCATGTTAAAGAGCTACATGGTAGTGCATACTTGTGATTCCTGTACCGGGGTCGATAGAGCAGACAGATTTCCTAGGGGCTCAATGGCCATGCGGTCTAGATGACATGGGGACTCCAGGCTAATGAAAAACCCTATATCAAATAGTGGAGACCATGTGAGGGAGGGTATCCAAAGTTGATCTTTGGCCTCCATACACGACCCCCCAACACACACACACACACACACACACACACACACACACACACACACACACGGGTCTTTTTTGGTGAGACTCTCACAGTGTCTTTCTGGGTCCAATTATGATGCTGAGTTAAGGTTTCAGAGGAATGATTTCATTCTTTAAACAATCAGTGTCTTTTAAAGATCCAGACATCGTTTTGACCATGTCCCAAGGACCTCGGTGGACTGATGTGTCAGAGGGTTCCTCAGTCCTAGGTTATGTTTTCCCAGCTGCTCTGGCCAGCAACAGAGAGAAAAAGACACTTCGGCATATGGGTCAGATGCTTGCATTACTATTATTTTTTTTATGTGTGGGAAACATGCGTGGAAGGGCCTCAATTGTAAAAAGCCGACCGGTGCATATGATGTCAGAACACTCACGGTCTCTGTCCTGGGGACAGTTTCTTGGCATGGCCTTTTGGTTGTCTAGGTGTGTCTAATTGTTCTGAAGGCACAGCTGCATGAATATGATTTGCCTGTGGGGGTTGGGGGGCAGTGGGAGAAAAAAAAGGAAAAGAAAAAGAAGAAGAAGAAAAAAGGAAAACTATTTTTCCAATGTCAGGAAACAATCTTCAGCTACCTTCTTGGTTCTTACCTTTGAGTTTCTGGGAAGCCTGTAGACTTTCAACTTTTTTGAAAAAAAAAAAAAAAAAAAAGCTAAGTAGAAAGCATTTTCCCTCCAGCCTTAGAGGGTGACTTTTGATATCTTTGAACTTATCTCCGAGAACAAAGAGCATTCAGAACTGGCCCCCTCACTTGTGCTTTTAAGCATGTTCATAGCTCAGAGCTAAATGGGAAAAAGAAGAGAGAAGAAAGGCAGTCTTTGCCGATGGCCCCTTTGTAGATTCGGGTGACCCTTTCCTGCAGGCTGCTGCGGGGGTGTTGCCAAGAAAACTTTGCTTCCGCCAGCCGAGCTGTGGAGACATAACAGACTCGTTTTCCTGCAGCTGAAGTAAATATTTCAACATTGATGTTGAAGGCGCCTGATCGCAGGGAAGCAGGAAGCTACTATTTTTAGTTGAGAAAAACATCAACATTGGAGGAAGAGACCAGAGCAGAGGCCAATACTTCAAGTTTCTTCAAGTTAACAATATCAGAGACACTCACTAAGCAATGGGCACAGCCCACTGGCATTTCATTTTTCTACAGTCCTGGGAAACATAACCTAGTGTGTTAAGAATGCTAAGCATTTTCTCTACTCGGAATTACTCCCCACCCGAGTCTGGACAATGCATTGATGGAGCCTAGTGATGAAACAGCATTACCCAAATCCAGCAAGGGCAGATACTTCTAGAAATAAATCCATCTTCGAATCTGGAGGAGGCGTAGTCTCTCCTCACTGCCTCCGTATCTTCTGTGGAATGACTACGCGTGACTAGAATGTTCTATAGGTGCCATGGTCCTGCCAGTTGCTGGCAACTCTGTCACAGCTGCCTGGTCTACCCTCCGTCTTTTAGGAGAGGCCTTCTCAGTGGCTTTGAAGATGGCCCCTCAGCACACTCCCTGGCAGGTGACTCATTCACAAGCTCCTCTGGCCCAGGTGCACTGTTAAAGCCCTCACAGAGTAGATGGCGACTCTTAATGACTATTGCTTACAGAAGACAACCCTATTGGAAAACGAAAACACACTCAACTGGAAGCCATTGCTCTTGGCTTCCGGTTCCCAGGCTGCACTCTTTTCCAACATCAGCATGAACAGCCCCACCCTACCCCCAAGTAGCCCCTTCTCAAACTCCCTAGTAGATATGATCATTTTTGCAGTTTAGTGGCAAAGTGGGTGGCTCTCAGGGCTCTGTGCCACAGTCCTAAGTGACAGAAAAATGAAAGACTGCCAGAAAAGCTAAATACTGTCAGCAGGGTATAGTCAGTGCTCATTGGAAAAGTACCTTTGGGGCTGACGGCAATCTCACCTGTTGTCACTGTTGACTGGAATTTCAGTGAGTTCCACAGGAGCCAGCACGGTACAGGGGAAATCAAAGTCCCTTTTGGGGTTCTAGTCCCATTCATAAAATAATTTAATGACAGACTCAAACAGAAGCTTGGGGGACAATTTTCTTGAAAAATCTTGGGCTGGCTCAGGGATTAAGAGAGTGTACTGTTCCCTCAAAGAATCCATGTTTGGTGCCCACCACCCAGGTTAGATAGTTCATAGCAGGCAGAGGGGCAAGCATTAACAGAAGAAACCCCGGGAGATCTGATGCCTCCGGATGCATGGGCACCCACACTCCCACACATAGCCATACACAGATGTATAGACACCATATTCCCAAATACTACCTAATGAGAAGAAATCTGCAAAAAGGAAGACCACGAGAAGAAACCACCACTCCCTTCCAAGAGCAGGAAAACTAAACCTTGGCAGCTGCCCAAGGAGGAGAATGGAGAGGAGAAGGAAAAAGGTGGAGCAGCACAGCCAGCATGGAGCCTCGGCCATATGGCAGAGGAGCAGCCACATGGTGGGGAGGAGAGAGTAAGGAAACACAAAGTACCAGGGAAAAAATCCTCAGCAGCTGAAAGAGAGAGACAGAAAAGAAGACAAAAGAAAAGCTTAGCCTTTCCGAGTCTAAACAAAGGTGGGCAGAAGAGCAGAACTTTCCAGTGCCTTGTAGGACTGTGCTAGCAGGTGGGAATGAAGGAAAAGTACTGTATCTCATTAAAAGGATAATTATTCCTCCCTTCTCCTCACCAGGGCTTAGGGTGAACTTGCCTTTCTGGGGGTGGTCCCTTAACCAGATCACTAACCTGCCCAATTGTGTGTTAGCTCTCCATCTAGACCAGAGATTTCATTCTCTTGGTCAGAAAGAAAGATTTCCCTCCAATTGGCTTTTTCCACTACTGTGATATTTTGACAGCTATTTTATTTGTGGTTGTGAGATTAAAAAAAAAAAACACCTCACTTCTATTCCATGTCAAGATGATTGTCAGCTTCAAATACAGTAAGAAGGACAGCTGTTTCCCTCACAGATCTCTCAGTACTCACTAGGACCCCAATCTTCCCTCATTGACTCTGATAGAGTCATATGCTCAGTACAATGGTCTCTTCAGATGCTGTGAATCATATGTCAGGATGAGTCATCTCCCCTAGAATAACAAAGGCTGAAAATAAGAGGTGAGCTTCCCAGTGAAACAGAGGCTGTCTCCACAAGAAAGACACCTGGAAGCTGAGTGTTGACAAAGCACACATATGCCCACTCGGGACACAGAACATGGATGCCACTGTGTCTTCTCAAATGGTACCAACATCACGACAGAACCTGCTCGGAGTTTGGGTTAGAAGGAAGGACAGGGAGAGAGCTGCAAAGAGGAATGAGGTGGACCTCTGTGCTCAGAAACCCAGCACCTGAAATCTTGTGGTTAGATTCTGCAGTAGCAGCAAAGTGGGAACCAATGAACTCAGTCTTCAGAGGCCTTGGCTTCACCGTGCTTGAAGAAGCAAGTACCTGGAGTCAGATGCTGGCAGGTGACAAGGATCTTGATTTCAACTTCCTTAGGATGATCATCAGTGAGTGGAGGTTTTCAGGTAGAGTGGACTAGGCGTGAACTGGGGGTGAGGCAGACAATTACTACTTAGTTACTGACTAAAGGTCACTCAGCAGTTGCCAGAAAAACCCTCTGTTTGAGAGTAACTGTTCATGTAGATGGCTATTTCATGACTGTAGATTCCCTGTTCTTGCAAATGGGTCAGTTAGTTATTATGTATCTTTCCCAGAGCACTTAAAAATAAACAATACTAGCTAAATCAATAAGCAGATAATAAAGATGCCTTTTCCCAGTTATAATTTTTTAAATGAGATCTTTGTGAGACAGAAGATTCTCATTTCACTTCCTGTAATAGAATCTATTACTCTCTAGGCTCAGAAAACATAATCAGTTGACTCAATGGTATACTAAGCCAGGGCCAAATCTGTCTCATAATGGTGCATGGGACAAAAGGCAAAGTGGAAGTGGTAAAAGCCCCAGGAGACAGACATTTTGGAGATGTGTTCATCCTTGATGCTCTAAGAACCATCATGAAGACTTGGGAGCTGAAAACACATAAAGGTGATGACCTCAAATAGACCCTGGCTGTCAGTGGTGAGTGTTCCTGATCTCAAAAAAACAAGAAGTTTACAAACTGAATCCATATACATCTTCTGAGGTCCTACAGTGTGTATGGATAACTCTTAAATGCTTTGTGAGATCAAAGAGGATAAGGTTGCCCTGTTAAAGAAGAAATAGAAACTCCAATTAAAGATAAAACATTTATAAGCGTGAAGACCTAATAAAGCAGTCAAGAGAAGTCAGCATTAATGGAAGAAATGCTGGTCGGCAGCAGATGGGTAATTGGCAAATGAATCATCGGAAGGCTGGCTGGGGTAACCTTTTAGAAAGGAGTGGTTAGTTCAAGGCAGGGACTGAGGGGCCTCTTCCTACAGAGGTGGCCAGACCTTGGTCTTGGGATGTTAGGGCTGAGTAGGCTAAGCAACCTAAGGAACAAGAAGGTGAAGAGAAGGGTCACGTGACAGTTGAAGAGAATGGGGGTGATGCTCTGTGGGGAGGAGTAGAGAAAGCTGTCAGGCTCTTAAATGCTGACCAGAGGGTTTTAGGTGAACTCCACTGAGTGATGGAGGATCACAGAAGGCTTCTGAGGGACAAAGTGGGGTGGTCAATCCATGTTTAGTATCTCTGTGTGTGTGCGCGTGCGCGCACACTCTCACATGCTTAATTCTTCAGGCATACTAGTGTTTGCATCTGTGTAGTTGAGCCTTCTTTCATGGGTTTATGGGCCTTTTGCACATCTATAGGAAAATGTTTTTTTCAAGATATTGCCCATTAAATCTATCAGATTGTTGTCTGTCCCATTCTTCTTTTCTGACCTCCCTCCTTTCTTCGTCTCTTTCTCTCTTTTTTCCTCCCTCTCTTCCTTTTCCTCCCTGCCATTTTCCTCTCCCTCTCTCTTTCTCTCCATCCCTACAGGGTTCTCCTGTTCCATCCACACACATGCCAACCCCCACCCTCACCCACACACAGACTCTTTTTTCTTTCTTCAGGTGCATACTTTGAAAAGCAGGCATTTTAAATTACAAGGAAGTTCAGATTAAACAGACTTTTAAGGAGTTGCATTTCCCATGCCTGACTGAAGACATTTGCTTACATTAAGGATGTGAAGACTTTTTTAAAAAAATGTTACCTTGTAGAATTTGATATGATTTTCATCTGGAGTTAATTATTTTGTAGTATAATATAAAGGTTGAAATTTATTTATCTGTACATCAATATGATTTTACCCCAGCCCACTTTACTACAAAAGTACCTTGAATCAGATTGAAATTCTAGATAATTTTTGAAGCTCCGAAAGTGTCTGGCTTTTCTTTCCAACAGATGACACAATGTCTTCTTTAAAAAAGAAGCAGACCAGTTTTTAAAGTTAGAAACTGACTAAAATGGCAACCACAGATCTGGATCCACTGGTGGTGGTTGTAACATTGTGTAGACTTGCAAAGCTGGGACCCATTGTAGGACATGGGCTGCTCTTAGTCACTGTGGGGGCTGCGGCTGAGACCCTGTAATAAAGGGCAGGATAACAATACAATAAGAGACAACAATGCATTTTAAAACTAGAGATATACTATGTGATGTAGGGACTCTCAGGACTGAAGACACAGAAACCGCTGTCTTTTTATCCCATTTTTGATGGCAAGGTGAATAGTTATAGAGGAAACAGTCAGACACGGAGGGCATGACCCACTGGAAATAAACTGGAGGACCTTAGCAAGGACAATTCTTTTCAATCTTTCTGTGTCCTTGTCTTCAGAGAGGAGGACATCTCTCTCCTCAAGGTATGGTGAGCGCAGCTCTTATGCCAGGGCTTTATGGCACGCTTCAGAGGAGAGTCTGGCAGCTGGTTCTAGGTGGTATGACCTGTACCAGGGCAGGAAGAGAAGGTCACAGCGATCTTCCTTGGTCTGTTGCTTTTATAACTGTCACAGTGCCATAGTTTGGACTGGTAAAGCTTAAGGCTCAGCACAATTTATGCTTGGGGGCAGCTTAAATTAAAGGATATTCATGCAACACACAGTAGGTTATTATAGCCAATAAAATATTGACAATCTACATATATGAACAAAGAAAAATAAGCCTCCTAATGTGCTTCAAAGGAGCACGTGCCAGTCACACACAAAAAAAGGACACCTGATATGTCAATGGTACAAAACCTAAATAATGATATTTATAATCATTCATGTTTGCAAAGAAAACATAGGCAGTAGATTTCTTTGGGTTCTGGGATTCCAGAAATTCGTTTATTTTATTTTTTAATAGATTTCTCTTTTGAGTATAAATGACCTTTTAAAGTCAGGGAAACATTTTTTCTTTATTAAGAAAAACTCCAAAACCCATGTAGTCTGGCACAGGGTTTAAGGATTCCCGTAATTGTGGCTTAACATATCAGCGTATAATATCTTTATCTCAAATACTTTTAGATGGTGTGAACTTTGAGAAAATCCACTTATAGCTTAAATCTGGCTTTCCTAAGTTAAAGAGAGCTACAAAAGGCTTACTGTCTCATGGACTGAAGGGAACAGACATTTGAAGATTCATTTCCATTAAGATGCAAATTAGAATTAAGGTTATCCATATGGCTGTGTGTCTAACTTTCCCCTACTCTCTTCCCAACCCAAATACGAGATAGTTTCTATTTCTAAATTCTTTACTGATGTCATTCCTCAGAATGATAAGCATGCGTGGAAGGCTCTGTTTTTCTATCAGGAGATTAAGTGTATCTGGTCACTCACTGGGCCATATGGTGTGAAGTGGCTCTCCTCAAAGTCTCATTTCCCCAGAGCACGTTCTATCTCCAGCTGTACATGTCCAGCCACCCAGCTTTTCAGAGGATTGGCTCTCAGGCACTGACAAAGTTTTAAAGGAGTCCCAAGAAACTCAAGACACATGGGAAGCAAGAAATACTAGGGGGTTAAATACAGAAGCTACAACAGAGAGGAGCTGAAAGGCTCTACAGAGATGGTGGACCTCAGCAGCACAGAAAATGAAATAGAGCAGAACCTGGCTGCTCATATCAGAACCAGAGTGCTTGTATATAACGTGTAAAAAAATTGAATTATTTAAAGCAGAAAGAAGAAAATACAAAAACAACACAACAACAACAAAAACCCAAGGCAAGTGAGCACACAAATAAAAAAAATAGCATGTGAAAGGGACCAGGTTTCCTCTCAGTGACCAAAGCAGTATCTTAACTTCAGGAACCCTGATAGCTTTTATAATGTGAAAATAATTAAAATCCTTAGAAATATCTTATTTACTGTATAAAAAGCCTTTATTACATCTTTTTTCAATGTGAAGAAATCGCTAAGTATTAAGATTACAGATTTGATCCCAGGGCCCTTGGAGGAAAGTCTTGTGTCATCAAGGATTTCCATCACCTAACTTTAAGATTTACTCATAATAAACAAACAAACAAACAAAGCTGTTAGAGAGCAGAAGAAAAGCATAGGTGAGCTGTTGTGCTGGTTTGCATACGAATGGTCCCCACGGGCTTATAGGCTCAATCATCAGGAAGTGGCAGTCCTTGAGAAAGGTTAGGCTGTGTGGTCATGTTGGAGGGAAGATGTAACTAGGGTTGGGATTTAGGCTTTCAAAAGCTCAAGCCAGGCACAGTGCCTTTTCTCTTGCTGCTGCCTTTGGATTCAGGTATGGAACTCTCAGCTACCTCTCAAGTACCATTTCCATCTTCATACAACCATGCATCCTACCATGATGATAATGCACTAAATCTCCGAAACTGTAAGCCAGCCCCCAATTAGATTCTTTCTTTTATAAGAGTTACTGTGGTCATGGTATCTCTTCATAGTAATAGAACACTGTATTAGTCAGGGTTCTCTAGAGTCACAGAACTTATGGATAGTCTCTATAGAGTAAGGGAATTTGTTATGATGACTTACAGTCTGCAGTCCAACTCCCCAATAATGGTCAGCTGTGAATGGGAAGTCCAAGGATCTGGTAGTTGCTCGGTCCCACAGGCTAGTAGATCCCAACAGATGTGCTGGCAAGTAAATGCAAACAGGCAAAGATGAGCGAATCTTCCTTCTTCCAATGTCCTTATGTAGGCCTCCAGCAGAAGGTGGGGCCCAGATTAAAGGTATGCACCACCACTCCTGGATCTGGGACTTGTTTTGTTCCAGGCTGACCTTGAACTCAGAGATCTCTTTGCCTTAGTTTCCTGGGATTCATAGCCACTATGCCTCAAGATCTCTATGACAAGATCCAGGTCAGAAACTTGTATCTCCCAGCCTCAAAATCTGCATCACTAGTGAGCCTCCCAATTCTGGATTGTAGTTCATTCCAGAAATAGTCAAGTTGACAACCAGGAATCGTTATTACGAACACTAAGACAGTCATAACAGTATACAACAACATACTTGCCCCCCCCCTTACATAAATCTTGTGCTGGCTGGTCTGATATATTCAGAAAATTGTATAGAAACACTATATAACTGAAGAGTGTGAATCTGATTACTGCATGATGAGAATTATACTAGCAAACGATTAGCTAACCCAATGAGTACAAAATGCATCCTGCCATGAATTAGGCACATGGTAAAATTTATCACGTTCACATTCATTACTACTCTACAGAGACTTGGTGGTAGCAGGGTCTGAGCCAGTGGCACAGAGTAACTCAATGAGAAGGAGCTGTTACATGTGGGCAAGAGAGCATGGAGACTACACACACACACACACACACACACACACACACGTATTTAGCACTTTCTAATGTTCAAACTGCTTATCCATTAATTGAGCTAAATTATATAGAAGGTGAGAAAAGCAGTTGCTAGGCCACTTTGCACACAAGGAAAGGGATTCTCACGGGGCTAGTGGCTGTGTCTAACCAGCAAGTATGTGATCTCACTTCTTTGAGTCTTGGGTGTTTCTCCTATTTTTTTAAGGCTTTATTTGGATAAGTTCATTTTCTTGTTTTAATAGAGGGGGAAAATGCCTCTGCAAAAATAGATAAGTAAATTAATAACTAGCTTTGGCAAAATCTCTTTTTTCGAGGAATGGATGCAGCAAGTTATAACATGTAGTATTTGAAGACCATGGCAAAATAGCCAAGGTGTGATTACCTCTAAGAAGATCTGTTGTACCTGGGGATTCAGTCCCTGGCTATCACAGCATGGGAGATGCATTCTTTGTCAATTTGAATGAAAATTAGCTCAGAGAATTGTGTCCATTCTAATCCTCAATAATGCTTGAATACTGAACAGCAGAAAGAGAACCCAGACATGCCAGCCCAGTAGATGAATGACTTTTAGAAAGTAGAGTGCTGTGATGTTCTAGGTTTAAGAAGGGGTTGTCAGAAATGAGCAATCAGAACAGATCCTACAGTGCACATCTCTGAGTTGGCTCCACCGGTTTAACCTGCCATGGATGTTCACAAGGATGAGGAGAAGCAAGTCTGGGCTGGGGAATCACCTGGGAGGATATGGAGGCCAGCTAAGACAGCACAGGTGCTTCTGTAAGCTGGTCACTTTTCAGGAGTGATCAATAGAGGTGAAATTGTTATTGGGGGAGGAAGATCAACAGTGGCTGAGTATTAATGACAACATCCTTGGTATTCTGTCTCTTACCTGTCATTTTCTATTTTTAAAAAAATAATTATCTCATTTCTAGAGATTAAATCCCAGAATAAATGTACACCTGTGACCCATTTTGCTTCGTAACTCATTTGTGATAAAAGATTAAGAATATCAAGGTCACTTGTCTTCATGCCCTTGCTACCCATTCAGCCAAGGCTGGGGAAGCCCTGTGTGTGCATCGGAATATGCTGGGCACTGGGCCTCTGTGTTTGCAGCTGAGGAGAGATAAGAATGGCACACAGATGGCATATCAGTCTGTCCTGAAGCCATCAACTCAATGCAAAGACCTTCTGTTGTTGGAATTAGAGGAAGAAGATGCTTAGCGCTGTTGAGTGGCAAGAAAGAAAGGAGAATCATCAGAAAGGGGGAGCCCTTTCCCAGGAGCAGTAAGTTGTTTTATCCAACTAAATGAAAGCCTAAGGAAGTTTACTAGCAGATCCTAGGCAGATAGGTAAGCTGAAGTCAGACTGCGGGTAGTTTCAGTGTCTGACTAAGAGACTGGCAGTGAGAAGCTAATAAAGAATCAGCTGAAGGCACCTGCAAAGAGGGCCGTGCCTCAGAGTGATAAATGCAGCTGCGGTGTAGGGTGAACTCAAGTGGAGAAATGCAGCAGAGACATACATCAAGTATGAGGATATTGTAACAGACCAGATGAAAGACCAGATAGCCCTGAGTTAACAAAGGTGACACTCAGGCTATGAGCTATTCCAAAATCAAAACTGGCAGGCTCTTGGATAACGTGGGTTTTGAGGAGGAATGAAGGGGAATGCAAAGCAAAGGGCTCGTGTTTAAAAGAAGATGCAGAGATGCCATCTTGGAGTATGTAGTTGTGGTGGTTTGAATGTGCTTGGCCCAGGGAGTGGCACTATTAGGAGATGTAGCCTTGTTGGCTTTGTTGGAGAAAGTGTGTCACTATGGAGGTGGGTAATGAGACATTCCTCCCAACCATGTGAGAGTCAGTCTTTTCCTAGCTGCCTTTGGAGCAAGAAGAGGAACTCCTCCAGCTCCATGCCTGCTGGGGTACCCCCATACTCCCACCTTGATGATAACAGACTGAACCTCTGAACCTGTAAGCCAGTCCCAATTTAAATGTTGTCCTTTATAAGAGTTGTCTTGGTCATGGTGTCTGTTCATAGCAGTAAAGCCCTAAGACAGTAGTTGTTTGTTAGGACTACCATGACAGAATAGCCACTTTCTACACAGCTCAAGATCACTGTTCTGGAGACTCCAAGTTCAAGATCAAGGTCCTGAGTGGAGCTAGTCAAGCCTCTCCTTCTGGCTTGAAAATGGCAACCTACTTGCCTTTCTTCCTTATGGTCTTCTCACGGTGTGCATACACCACTGATATTACCCCTTGCCTCATTTCCTCTTTAGGCCATCCATCGGATTGATTAGGGCCCTGTCTCCAAAGACAGTTCCCTTTTGAAGAGGCTTTGACATATGGATGACCCAGCCCAGCCTATGGTAAGTGAGGAGCTTGAGGTCCTGTGGACACATGGAGGTGTCTAGAAAGTGGCTTGAGGCATGGACTGGAGCATCGAGGACTGGAGATGGGAAGCTCAAGATCATGGAGCAAGCACATGAGATGAAGTCAGAAGAGAAGATCAGCCTCAGGTCACAGTGAAAGGCAATAAGAAGGTAACAATAGCTGCTGTGTGTTGATCTTACTATTTATCAGTTCAGGGCTAAGCCCTGTGCAGGCTTGGATCAATGGCTATGAAAGAGGGATCTTTACTGATGCCCTCAATATCATTTACCCTGAGTAGGTAAGGGAGCAGGTTTGTAAAGTGACTTTTTAAAGGTTTAATATATAGTTCAGAGTAGAAAAAGCAGAATATAAAATTGTACGTCAAATGTCAAAGAAGATGCTTAAACTGTAGGACACACTGAGACCCAGGAAAGCGAGCAGAAGGAAAAGAATGAAAGCAGAGGTAGAGCACTTGTGGAGGAGTTGGAGCATGTGTGAGAGGAAGAGGGAGGTCAGAAAGAAAAGCCAGGAAACCAGAGGACTACAGTGGAAGGTGATTGTGGGGCATAGGGATCAAGGCCAAGTACAGCAGAAGGCTAAGAATTAAAAATACACCCGTGGGCCGGGTAGCAGAGAGCTGCGGGTAACCTTTATGAGAGCTGGTGTTCTGCAGAGCTGGAGGCTGGTGACAGATGGCAATGTGTGGAAGGGAGAAAGGGAAGCGAAACAGAGGAGGAGGTGGCAAGCTTCATCATGAGAAGGACAGAGAGCCGGCTGTGGATGCAAGGGGAAGCTGAATCAAGGGAAATTTATTTTCAGAACAGGACAGAAAGCATCCACATATTAGTTGGTAAGGAAGAGAAAACATAAGTTCTGAAGGTTAGAGAGAAGAGACAGTCCAATGAAACTTCTGCAGAGGTGAGGGGACAGGAGCTCAGGTCGAGGTGGCTTTCTGAAGGAACTCGGAGATGTGAGAGAACTCACTAAGGAAAGGTGATGATGGATGAGGCATGGGGTGAGCTCATCTGAACCAAGAGTTGCCTCACAGCAAATGAGATCTTCTGATGAGTTGGGTAGGTCTGAGGAGAGACAGAAGCACCTGCTGTATCAACCCATAGATTGCAGACAATACCTGAGTTTAACAGAGGCTCTGGTCAAACCGGCTTCGAGAATCTCCTGACACAAAAACTCTCTGGCATCTTATTTTGAGATGTCGAATGCAACACCATAGACTTCAACACAGTCTTTTTTTTTTCAGCATGGTTTCTCTGAGGCAGAGTAGAGAATGTGAGTGCCTAGCAATACGGAAGCCACAGCTTGGGCTGGGAAAACTTGGGGCAAACCCAGGCCTGAGGATGGATTCAAGTGGATATAGTAGGATGTTGGGCTTTGTGTGAGCTCTCTATATACCTGAATATACACACCATTTCCAATCAGACAGTATTTAGGGAAGGGCTTCTATATAAAGAACGCTGTCAACTCTTGGGAGATGGCTGTTGTAAAGATTTTCTAGTTTGTCGTCATGCATTCTCACCTTTAACCTATGACAGACATGTGTAGAACCTGGACTAACAATGGTTAAGTGCTGGTCACATGACTTCCCTTATTGACTTTGCAGAGGCTTTTAATTCTTTAGTTAGACTGGGTAATAACTAAATCACAGAATCAAGGTACTCAGCCTCTAGCAATCTGTCTTGGTAACACTGAGAACCAATTAATTAGAAGGTAATTTAACAACATTGCCTCTAAATCATCCACATGATATAGCTGAGGATGCTGGGCTTTTGGAAGTCACAGTTATTGTCCGGAGAAAGCCCAGGTATGAGTGTACTGCCCTGTGTGGGAGTAGGTCACAGATATGCAGCTGTTCTCTGGAACTCACCCTGTCTCCTGAGAGCATTGCCCAATGACTGAGTGATGCTCTGTTTGGACACTGGGGTAGATTCCTCCAAGGGAATCCAGTTCAGTCAAAGGAGAGCTCGGTTTAAGAGTTTGAATCTTGTATGAAGTGGATGTTGAAGTAAGAAAACAGAAAAGGGTTTCACAGATGATGCAAGGTTGGGCACACCAAAAAAAAAAAAAGCCAGAAGGGAACAAGGATCCCAAGGCTGTGATATCTCCCAGGGCCAGGCAGTAGCTTAAGGCTGATTTCCTCCTTTAAGGTATATGTGGGTTGGTTCTCATGTATTGAAAATCAATCAGTGCTGGGGAAACTGTCAAAGGATTTTCTTGGGTCTAGTATTGTAGCCAGGACCATGGCTTTATGCAGGCGAGCTTGCAGACAGTACTTGAGTTTACAGAGGTCAAGGTCAAACCTGTTTCAAGATTCTTCAGACACAAAACTTCCCTGGCATCTTATTTTAAGATGACGAGTGCAATGCCATAGATTTCCACTTTTTTTTAATGGAGCTAATAAAAATTCAGCACGGTTTCTCTGAGGCAGAGTGGAGAACGTGAGCGCCTGGCCGTACATGCTCCAAAGTAAGAGCCTTTTAGGCTGTTCCACAGATGCATGATTTAAAAGTTAAACCCCATTGTCTTCAAATGAGAGACTATGGGAACACTGGATGGAGATGATACTTGGAGGTTGTTTAGTCTGCGTGCAGTAAAAAGAAAGCCCAGGGCCTACATGGAGTTCTATCCAGGGTTGCCAAATGAGTAAGTAAATATGTCCCTGGTCTCCCTTTTGCCCAAGAGCCCAAAGACTTATTTATATTTACTACTTAGTGAGCACTTTCAAAATCGACTCAATATATCTGATAGACATTTAAATGCAAATTGAGACCCCAGAGAGGATTTATACAGGATGAGGGCTGGTACTATATCAGAGGGATGATGATATCAGAAATAGACTGAGGGACTCCACTGCTTTAATGCAAAGCTGACTTCCCTGCCAGCCAAAGCAGAAAGGAAAGAAGAGAAAACCAAACCAAACCAAACCAAACCAATAGCAAAACAGCCATGAAGTCTACACAAGAAATGCTGAATGAGTGACCATTCACTTTGAAAACTTCTGGTTTTCAAGGAGGAAAGCACCAAGAGGGATTTGTTGAGTGTGTTATGGTATGATACTGGCAGCAGCTAAGTTTGCATTGCTGTACTCACAGTATCTGATAGAAGCAACTTTATTTGCGGTCAGCATAGTTTCATTCCATCATGGCAGGAAAAGCAGGGCACAGTCACTCAGCTCATGACCAGGAGCACATGGCGGAGGCCGTTCATCTCACAAAGACCAGGGACCAGAGCCTGACTGGAAACATCTGTGGTACCAGAGCCTCGGTGCCTATTCTTAGTGACTGACTCAGCTACCTAGGTCCTAGCCCCTAAAAGCTTCCCAGCCTCCCTGAATAGCACCACTAACTGGGGAACCAATATCAAAGCCATGAGCCTGATGAGGGCTATGCATGACAATGGATATAATAACAGCCAGCTCTATGACTGCTGTTTTCTATACTGACTCTTCAAATATCCAACATGATCCACAGTCGCACTGGTGGAAAAGAATTCTAAAGAGAGCTTGATGTAGTCTGTGTGTAAATGCCTTTGTGGTTTGACTTGAAGGACAGATTGGCTTGTCACTTCTATCCAAGGAAGTCCCTAGCTTGATGTGACAGGCAGGAGCCAAAGTCATAAGATGAACAGTGCAATGAAAGGTGCTCATTTTGCTCAAATGTGGGAGTGGAAGGAGACAAACTTAAGGAGCTTAACTGGTACAGAGAATACTACACGATGAAAGGAACCTGGCTATATAAAGATGCATGGTACATAACCCCAAATCAGAAGGGTTTGGGGTGTATTTAGATGGAATCTCTGAGGGAATTTCTTCTCCCAGCAAGGCACTTCAGACTGTGATCCTAGACGTTGATATAAGTACATATTTTATTATACTTTATCTGAGTTTCTTTTACCATTTTTTAAACCAGGAATTAGATGACTGATAATTCAAAATCGGGGTCCCTCCTAAGTACTTAAAGGACAGTCATTGCAGACTGAGAGAGTAATTCTAATCTCTTTTATTCTTAGCAGGTAGGCATTTAAAAGTGAGATTTTGATTTAAAAAAAATGGACTGACACCCCTTCACTACTGCATCAGAGAGTGAGGAGGGGGAAAAACCCACTACTCCAACAAACACACAATGCTAGTACACAAGATACATCCGGACTGAGAAGCAGAGAGTCTGTGAGACGCCGATGAGAGCTTAGTTTAAGAATCTATGTAATTCAGCGAAGGGTTTTACAATTTGCTTGTAATTCTCGTTGCCACGTTAATTACTTTGTACTGTTACCAGCACTAGAGAGTGTAACGAGGGTTACAGGCAGGGTGAAGACTTCTTCTGTGTAGAGAATAAAGTTTAGAACTTGCTTTGTTAGCTGGGTGTGGTGGCACATGCTCTTAATCCCAGCACTGGGAGGCAAAGGCAGGTGGATCTCTGAGTTCAAGGCCAGCCCTCATTCTAAGACAGCCAGGACTATAGAGAGAAAACCTGTCTTGAAAAACAAAAACAACAAACAAAACAGAACAAGAAGAGAATAAAGTTCAGTTGAATCCAGGGACATAGAGGCAGTCTACCTTGTTCTTCCAACTGACACAGTCCTAAGTCTTCAAGATAATTTAGGTTGTGAACGATACCTGTGCCTCTAGCCCATGCTTGCTGGTGATGACATCTTTGTATAATTTTCTTTCTTTTTTCATTTCCAGGATTTTCCACAGTCCCAACTACAGCACATTCAGGGTCTTATGGAATCTTTCTCATCGGGACTTCCTGGGAAGATGGGAACAAATGCCTATTCACGTCAGATAGGGCCCGGATGACAGACAAGAGAGGTGAGTCCATTCAAGTCTGACAGGCTGAACCAGAGAGTTTATTGGGGTTGCTTACAAAGCATGGGTGCTGATTTAGAGGCACATGAGTGACTCAAAGGCCACTGTATCACCCCAAAGCCCAACCCAGCATGGGTGGCGACTCAGGCAAGGTACATCCTTGGAGCTCCCTGCACAGCTTGCTCTCCCCTTGACTGGTCTGATGAAAGTCTTTGTCCTAGACAGGTGTCCCACTTCCATAACCTTGTGTGTATGTGTAGGGGGGAGTCCTCAGGAATTTTGTGCATTCCAGATGCTTCTACAGCCTTTTAAGTTTCACTTTACCCAAATTTTATGAGCCTCCTTCCTCCTTCCAGAGGGGCAAGTTTCAACTCAGGAGGAAATGGGTACCCAGAAGTGTAATCGATCCCTCTCTAGGTCAGTGGCCAATGGGTTTGTGGATGGTCAAGGTTCTGTCCACCTCTGGCTTGATTTTCATCATGCTGCCCCAGATGCCAACTATCCCAAACTCTTGTTCTCAAGGGTGTACTGCTTTCAACAATTCACTGTGGCCTTCTCTGACATGTTACTCTAGCATCTCACCAAGTCTTCTTTTCTTTAGCAGCATACATAACTACCATTATATTAAACAACTGTTTGACATTTGATGATTGATTTATTGACAATCTTCCCCCACTAGAATGTCAAGCCCACGCGGGGATAGGTCTGTTTTTGCCTACTCCTGTCTTTCCACAATCTAAAACACTATCTGACTTTATGCTTGGTCTTTTTTTCTTGAGACAGAGAACAAATTATTATCTAATATCCTGCTCATGTACAGACCATAAATAGTTAAAAAGAGGCCACGGTATAAGGGTGGGTGGCTTGTGGCTGGTGTCGTGTGACCAGAAGCAGTTTACATATATATAGTGGGTAGAAGTGTAGGAATATGAGTTGAAATAGTCTGTAGTTTCTCACACGGAAGAACATAATAAAGGGTACAGGTCTTTATGCATAATTCTAGAAATAGAATATGGTGGCACCAAAAAGTGTTTGGGGGGATGGTTTCTAGACATTCCATTCTCATGAATCCCCTTTTCGAATTTCTTTTATATAGTTTGTCATACAGTTCTCTCAAAAACTTAAACTCTTTCATAGTAATTCACTGATCTTCCTGTTCTGTTCATTAATCTCATCTATAACTGTCAATTAGAATGTTGGATCAAAACTGAAATGCTCAGAGCATCATGAGATGATGAAATAATTCCTTCCATCAGAGGTGGAGACTGTACAGCCTCTGTTTCAATAATTAGATTCTCCCTGTTGGATTTCTAAGACTTCAAAAATAGCTCAAGGGTCTCCATTAGCTTTGAAAATGCTGGGACTTGCCCACATAGTGAATCATTAACAATATTGGACTGGGACCCTGGTCTTGTGATTCAATTGGTACAATGGGATCAAGTTCCCTGGTGACTCTATCCACGAGCAAGCTCTGCTTGAATTATGCACTTAGAGGCTGGTGGTAACAACAGCTATTGTTTATTAAAGGTAGATTATATCTGTGCTAGTAAGACTTGATTCTCAAGGTGCCCTTTATAAGACAAAAGTTTTACCCTTATTTTAAATAGGAAGAGACACAAAGACGGCTCTTAGTAAGAGGTGGAGCCAGGATTTAAACCAAGTTTATCAATGTTAAAGCCCAATAAGGTCCTCCTTAAATCTTGCCACCCCTGGATCGAATGCCAGTTTCTTGTACTTGACTCACTGGCATAAGACCATTCCCTGGATCTTGTCTAATTATTTCGATGATGGAGTTCTTCCTCCCAAGTTAATATGAATCTACTGCCTCTTTAACTCACTGCTTTCTGAAACACAGGAAGAGGAAGAGGTAATTGTAGGAAATATGTCTAGGAAGGTGGGTGGATTTGGGGGCTAGATGCACTCTTAAACTGCATCCATTTCTGGAGTCACCCAAATCCTCTTCATTTCCCATAGATCCCCCCCCCCCATGCACACACCCTCTCTCAGCTCATCCTCTGATGCATGCACAATGCATTATTTGTGTCTCCATGACTGGGGAGACTTTCTGTCTGGGAAACACATTTTCTGGCCATTTGGAGGTCTCCTTGTCCACAAGTGTCGCCTCTTTGAGCTCTGGCAGACGCTGGACCAGGCGAGCTGTTTGTCACAGGGCTTCAGAAAGCTGTGAAGGTCACATTGGTTGCCTAATGAACATTTGGTTTCTGACAAAGGGCTTGTGACCGACACCTGTCATTCCAACAGTAATTACAATGACTTGGAGTTAATCCTCATTGGCTGCCCAACCACATAATGTTCTAGAAAGTCCCCAGTGGGGAAAAGACACAGAATCATGTCTGGCGTGGCGATGCTGAAAGGCAACAGTACACTTTGTTCTCCTGGCGAGCTCCCACTTCACTGACAAATCTGTTGAGCTGGAGTCTTGTTTAAGAGATGATTTAATTCATGTGACAGTCTAAATATGATATTTCCAAGATGGGCTGGGAGATGTCTGATCTTTTTTTTTTTTTTCTTTCCCCCTAAAGAATTAAGTTCAGGCTGGTGGGAAACACATGAATTTTTATAAACAAACAGACCTAGACTGTTAACCCCTTCATTGCTGACCATTAATATTAATAAAGCAGCAACAGTAGCGCAGGTCCCTTTGCACAGCCAGGCAGCATCCAATGTGCTTATCTGAGCTACCTTCTGCATCACAAGCCCTTGGTGTTTTGCTATGAAGCTTTACCTGTCATCGCTGTTTTACAAGTGAGGGGGTTGGGGTTTAGCGAGTGTATGAGTCAGGGGCCGGTCAGGTAACAGCTGATCCCAGATGGGTTTAACTTGGTGATTCTAATGAAAGGACACTTCACAGAGGTAGGATGGCAGTATGGCAGTTAGCTAAGCATGTCAGGGTACCAACCTACTGCAACCTTGGTAAACTGTTAAACTTGGTAAACTTGGTAAACTGGAATGGAAGGGACGAGAGATACGATAGGCGCTTGTGAATGGACACGGCTTGTCTGGAGGGAGGGTATCACATGCGTACAGTGCCAGGCCTCTTAAGAACCACTTATACTCCCCCACACACACACACACAAACAAAAGCCAAAACAAACAAGCAAACAAACTAAACCAACACTGGCATATGTCCTGGAGCCAGTGGTAGCCTTGTTGTGGGCTGTAGCAGACGCTAGCCCAACTATGCAGAAAGCTCAACTTCAGTCTTTTTCCTCCTGTCATTTAAACCAGAAAACATCACCCACTGTAGGCCAAAGCAGGACAGGTGGGTGCCAAGATAATGAGTGGGGGGACCTATAGGCCACCTCTGAGGGAGATGACTCCCTCACCAGCCTCACTGTGTTCCCGTCTATGAAGAGACTGTAAATTGTGAGGCCCCCAGTGCTATGCTGATTCCCTGAATTTTATTAATCATTCTTTTGTGCATGCTTCTTTGAACAATTTACTTCTGATGAAGCACAAGTATTTATTAAGACTGGACAGGGCTGGTTCACCCACATACCAGGCTTTATAACAAGTAACACAGGCAGTAGTAGTTCTGCATGGGACAATTCTCCAAGACTCTGGGAAATTCCCGGATTGGCTAGTTGGCACAGTAATCCCCAACAAACTGGATTTGGAATAGCTAGGGGAAGTCGAGGTAGAGTCTGTGAGTAAGAAACCTGCAGACACTTTAACTGTTATCTGATTTAAAGAGGCAGAATTACATGGCAGATTAAGTGGGTGTTGGGCCCTGTCAGCCACTCTTGTTTTTGTTCCATCACAGAATGATACCTTTGGCACCTCAGACAATGGCTGAGAGAGCTGAGTCTTGAGCAATAAGACTCCTGCTTCAGAATCTTCCCCTTTTCACAGCCTCTGACCTTTCTGTGACCACACTGTCTTCACACACCAGAACCCAAGTTTCCTATCATTAGGCTGATTCAGTGAGAGGGTTTTTTTTTGTTTTGTTTTGTTCTTAAGATTTATTTATTTTATTTATTTATAGGAGTACACTGTAGCTGTCTTCAGACACAACAGGAGAGGGCATAAGATCCCATTACAGATGGTAGTAAGCCACCATGTGGTTCCTGAGACTTGAACTCAGGACCTCTGGAAGATCAGTCAGTGCTCTTAACTGCTGAGCCATCTCTCCAGCCCCTCAGTGAGAGGTTTGTAAGTAGAGGAAAATCCCAGAGTTAGAAACTTTCTATATCCTAGTAATGGTGAATTTCCTACAACAGGTGTTAGAAGCCTTTGTATTTTCTCATCTGTGATCACAAAGTAGAGTGGGAGTGGATTTTAACCTTCATGGGAGAGCCTGCTTGGGAACTGTGGGTGAACAGGAAGTATCTTTGTATTCCTGGGTCCATCAAAATCTGCCACAAGAGCCTAGCATTAGTGAGTGTGGTTCCATTAAAGAGGAATGGGAGGTGATTCTTTTTGTTTGTTTGTTTGTTTTGCTTTGTTTTGTTTTTTCGAGACAGGGTTTCTCTGTGTAGCCCTGGCTGTCCTGGAACTCACTCTGTAGACCAGGCTGGCCTCGAACTCAGAAATCCACCTGCCTCTGCCTCCCGAGTGAGGGGATTAAAGGTGTGCGCCACCACCGCCCGGCCTGAGGTGATTCTTATTATGAGCCCAATGCTTTCAGAGCTTTTCTTCTAGTTAGTTGGAATTCTAAGAATCTGCCTCACAGAAGAGAGAATCAGAAACATAGACAAGATTTGTGTGGGTGGTATTGCTTGGAAAGGTATTTTCCTAGCTGGGAGAATATTTTTCCCATGAACTGGTCACTGAATCCCAATAGAGGGACAGCAGTCTTGTATTAAGAGTGTCAACTTCTGGAATGGTGACACTTATAAAGATGAGGGGCTCTAATGATGAACTGGAACTGGACAAAGAGATGACTAGACTGCTCAGCCAAAGTGGGAAGGAATAAATGATCAGTCCTGCCAGGAGAGGCAGGGCTATAGGAACAGGACATCTGTAGGGGTGATGCAGGAACTATATAGAAACTTCTGGACTTGATGGGCCGAAGTTTGGGTAGCCTCCAGGATCTAACTGTATGAGTTTACTTGAAAGAGAAAAAGAGGAAGGATACAGGAGAGAGGCTGGATGAGGAAGAGAGAGTGGTATCCATCTGATCTTTAGGTAGAACCCAGTAGCATAAACATGGGCTTATTTCCACAGAAGGCCCCTAGAATCCAAC